>NC_053389.1:215523037-215837787 GCF_905171765.1 Bufo bufo
GGCTCCTGATTGGTCCAGAGAGACTTTAAACATCTCATCCACAGTGATGGCGTTACCCCCTGACGAAGGCACGCCGAAATGCGCGTTGGGGTAGCGCCATCCTGGGTTGTTTCACTCCTGGTCTGATCTAGGTGAGTCTCGGCTGCAACTTTACTTCCATGGTCCTTTCTGACCTGGATGTTTTCTACACGTTAGGTCTTGATCCATTGTGGTATGCTGTTTATCATCTATTCTTTTATTTCATAGCTTTTGCTCAAGATACCTTGTTTCATGCCCGTGTTTGTGTTTTTTTGCAGCTGATTTTCATTCACCTTTATTATGTATACATATTTGGTTATGGGCTGGTCATTGTACCATGCACTTCCCGTTGACCTCCATAAATTTATGCATTTTTGACCGGTGTGTTCTCCCCAGGGTGGCGCCGTTCTTTCCCTCTCCCTGCTCCCTTTCATCCTGTCCTCTGGCATCACATGTATGTAATTTTAATCATGTCTTGTTATACCATAATAAAATTTAATATTTATCATTTGGTACTCTGAGCTCCATTTCCTTTGTTGTTCTGCTACTGTACTCGGGAGCTTGTATCGAGTTATCTCTTAGGGGTGTTCTCTGTGAGTACATTGGGTGGGCACCGCCCCCTTTCCCCTTGGCACCCCTGGGGTCCTTTCCCCTTTCTTCTGCCATATAAACTGGGGGACTCGGAGGCCTTTAGAAAATTTGTGGCCATTGGCACAGCACAATGGAAAGTCCCCGGAAGGAAATATTTCTCCCAGAAGGGCATCCCAGAGCTATATGGCGATGTTCAGCGGCAAGTGAATGTATCTCTGGCACATACTGTCGGTGCCAAGATACATCTGACCACAGACACGTGGTTTAGCAAACACGGGCAGGGAAGGTACATAACTTTTACTGCCCACTGGGTGAAACTTCTGACGGCTGTCAAGCATGCAACCCTTGGCACCTATGTGGATTTGGTGTTACCGCCCCGGATTGCATGCAGGGCTGCCTCTTCTTCTCCTCCTCCTACTCCATACTCTGTCTCCTCCTCGGCTGACTCCTCCTTTTCCACTGCTACCGCCTCTTCCGCTGCACCCCCCAGCTCCAGCAGAACCTATTCGACGTGCCAGGTGAGATGTTGCCATGCTGTGCTGCGGCTGTTGTGCCTGGAAGCCAAAAGCCACACCGGTTCTGCACTGCTTTCAGCTCTGTGGTTACAGGCCGATCAGTGGCTAACCCCGCTCAATTTGACAGTTGGTAAAGTGGTGTGCGACAACGGTGTCAATCTGCTGAGTGTGCTGAAACAGGGTAAAATGACACACGTGCCGTGCATGGCACACGTCCTGAACTTAGTTGTGCAGCGATTCGTTGCCAAATACCCCGGGGTCCAGGACATCTTGTGGCAGGCCAGGAAAATCTCTGGCCATTTTAGAAGATCTTACACGGCCATGGCTCGCCTTGCTGACGTTTAGCGGCTACACCACTTGCCTGTCAGACGTCTGATTTGTGACTGCCCGACGTGCTGGAACTCCACCTTGTACAGTATATGCTTGATAGGCTGCTCCAGCAGAAACGTGCCGTTAACGACTACGTGAACGAACTTTGCGGCAGGACAGGTTCTGGGGAGCTCGTTTTTTCTCTCACTGCGCCAGTGGCTGCTCATGCGCGACGCATGCAGACTTCTGCGGCCATTTGATGAGATCACCAAACTGGTCAGTCACAGCCAGGATGCCATCAGTGACATCGTACCTTACGCCTTCTTTCTGGAGTGTGCATTGCGTCGTGTCATTGATCAAGCCGTCGAGGAGCAGGAGCAGGAAGATGAGGAAGTCGCAATGCTGAATGAATTCCCAGGGGGGGCTACTCCATCTGAGACAAGTCAGCAGGAGTCTGAAGAGGAGTAAGAGGAGGATGGTGGATGTAGGGAGGAGGAGGAGCGAGAAGAGCAGGCTTTAAACTTTTGTGGGATCCCTGGTGTTGTCCTTGGATGGGGAGAGGAGACAGAGGACGACATTCTCCTGGGCGATGAGCAGGAGCCAGGCCGCTCCACAGCTTCCAATTTTGTGCAAATGGGGGCCTTCATGCTCCAGTGTTTGAAGAGGGACCCCCGTATAAAAATCATAAAGGGCAAGGACCAGTACTGTGTGGCAACGTACTTAGACCCCCGATACAAACACAAAAATCCCAAATTTACCAAAAAGTATGAAAAATTCGCAATTTTCTGAATTTCAATTTCTCTGCTTTTAAAACAGAAAGTCATACCTTATAAAATATTCATTACTAAAATGTACCCCATTTTGGAAACTACAGGATAAGGTGCCAGTTTTATTGGTACTATTTTGGGGTACATATGATTTTTTATTGCTCTATATTACGTTTTTTGTGAGGCAAGGTAACCAAAAAATGGCTGTTTTGGCACAGTTTATTTTTTACAACATTCATTTGACAGGTTAGATCATGTGATATTTTTATAGAGCAGGTTGTTACGGACACAATGCTATCAAATATGTCTACTTTCTTTGTTTGTTTGTTTGTTTCAGTTTTACATAATAAAGCATTTTTGAATAAAAAATATGTTTTTGTGTCTCCATTTTCTGAACGCCATATTTTTTTATTTTTCTGCCAATAGTCTTGTGCAGGAGCTCGTTTTTTTGCAGGAAAAGTTGATGTTTTTATTGGTCCCATTTCTGGGTACATATGATTTTTTTTGATAATTTTTTTTTGATCATTAATTATTACACTTTATGGGGCAAGGTGACCAAAAAATTGGTTGTTTTAGCACAGTTTTTACTAATTTATTTTTACAGCCTTCATCTGAGGGGTTAAGTCATGTGATTATAGAGCTGGTTGTTACGGACGCGGCGATACCTAATATATAAACTTTTTAAAATTTATTTCACTTTAACACAATAATAGCATTTTTGAAACAGAAAATTATGTTTTAATGTCTCCATGTTCTGAGAGCTATAGTTATATATTTTTTTGAGCGATTCTCTTATGTAGGGGCTCATCTTTTGTGGGATGAGGTGACGGTTTTATTAGTACCATTTTGTGGGACATACGATTTTTTGATCACTTGGTGATGTAAGGCGACAAAGAAATTTTGGACAGTTTGTATATATTTTTTTTATGGTGTTTATCGGATGGGGTGGATCATGTGATAGATTTATATAGCCAGGCGGCACGGACGCGGCAATATCAAATATGTCTATTTTATTATATTTTTTCTATTTTTAAATAATTTTTCTTTTGTTGCTTAATTGGGGATTTAAAATGTCCTGCTACTTAGTTACTAAAGTATGGACCCATGAAATTTCCTCTTACAGATACAGGAGGCGGGCGCGGCACCTGAGGAGTTAACTGCCGCTGATCACAGCTCCCTGTCAGAGGTCGGGTGACGGCTATGTGATTCTGCCGCACCCGCCTCCTGTATCTGTATTAATTATTATTGGTGGCAGTGGCAGCTTCTGATCGGAGCCCCAGCAGTGTAATCCTGGGGCTCCGATCGGTTACCATGGCAGCCAAGACGCTACTGGCTCCGATCGGTTACCATAGCAGCCAAGACACTACTGAAGCCCTGTCTGCCATGGTGAGCTCCCTGCTGCTGTGTGTGCTATGCACAGTGCAGCAGGTACAGTGTAAAGTCCTATTTGCCCTAATAGAGCTCTATAAGGGTGAATAGGACAAGGGATGAAAAGATCCCAGGTTCTAGCCCCTAAGGGGGGAAATAGTTATTAAATAAAAAGTAAAAAACAAAACAAAAATAAAACACCTAAATATTTTGTATAAATCACCCCCTTTCCCAATTTTACATATAAAATATATAAACAATAAATAATCATATTACTAAACATTTTATAAAATAAACTATTAAAATATCAAAAAAATGTCCTATGTGGTGAGCGCCGTAACGAAAAAAAAAAAAAGCCCCGCCCACCCCATAAGCCCTGCCCCAGAACCCACACCCCCTTCCTCCCCCCACCCGGTCCCTGGGAAAATTGTCTTGCATGAAACTGGTCCTTGGTGCAAAAAAGGTTGGGGACCACTGTTCCACAGGATTGGCGCATAGCAAATGTGGTGCCAATATTAAAAAAAGGTCCACAAACAGAGCCCGGAAACCATAGGCCGGTAAGTTTAACGTCGGTTGTGGATAGACTGTTTGAAGGTTTTCTAAGAGATGCTATCTTGGAGTACCTCAATGAAAATAAGCAAATAACACCATATCAGCATGGCTTCATAGAAACATAGAAACATAGAATGTGTCGGCAGATAAGAACCATTTGGCCCATCCAGTCTGCCCAATATACTAAATACTATGGATAGCCCCTGGCCCTATCTTATATGAAGGATGGCCTTATGCCTATCCCATGCATGCTTAAACTCCTCCACTGTATTTGCAGCTACCACTGAGGGATCGGTCATGTCCAAAAATGTAATCAGTTTCTATGAGGAGGTAAGTTCTAGACTTGACAGCGGCGAATCAATGGATGTCGTATATCTGGACTTCTCCAAAGCATTTGACACTGTACGACATAAAAGGTTAGTATATAAAATGAGAATGCTCGGACTGGGAGAAAACGTCTGTATGTGGGTAAGTAACTGGCTCAATGATAGAAAACAGAGGGTGGTTATTAATGGTACACACTCAGATTGGGTCACTGTCACTAGTGGGGTACCACAGGGGTCAGTAAAGACCCTATTCCGTTAAATGTAAGGTTATGCACATGGGATGGAATAATGCAAGTCGCTGAGATTAATTATATGGCCGAACCCACGCTGACTTAGCAAAGGTGTGTTGTGTATGTGATATATAGAATACTGTTCTTGCTCACTTAATCACAATTATTAAAAGATACTATGTACAGGGTTCTAATTTTGGAGTTTTAAGCGTAGCTGTAAACTCCGAAAAGAGAACCCGCTGCCATTCCTGAGGAAGGAATATGTCTATTCTGAAACGCGGCGGAGGCTTGGTGGACAGAGAAGGCATCCGTAGTACTTATGTGTGACATCACACCGAAGGTTCCCTTTGAAATAACCACGCTGCTTCCCCCGCGCGTGTGTGCTACCGGACGGAGCCGCGAGAGAGGAGGAAGCAGAAGACAAGTTCAAGCCGGGAGTGAATAGAGAAGGAAGATTCCCCTGGACCAAACTTACAGCATTGCGATATTGGCAAGTATCCTTTACGACTGTACATAGTATCTTTTAATGATTGTGATTAAGTGAGCAAAAACAGGATTCTATATATCACATATACAACACACCTTTGCTAAGTCAGCGTGGGTTCGGCCATATAATTAATCTCAGCAACTTATTTTAAGGGGGCAGGCAATTAACCCCTTTGAACCCTGCAGTGACAGAACCCACACATAACCTCAAAGTATAGTGCGGTTACTCATACTAACAGCAGCGCAGGTATCCTTAGCTTACTTTGATGACTAATGCAAGTCACCCGTACATACTAAATGGTAAAACACTGGGTAACACTGACATGGAAAAGGACCTAGGAATTTTAGTAGACAGCAAACTAAGCTTCAGAAACCAGTGTCAGGCAGCTGCTGCCAAGGCCAATAAGATAATGGGTTGCATCAAAATGGGGCATAGATGCCCGTGATGAGAACATAGTCCTGCCACTTTAGAAATCACTAGTCAGACCACACATGGAATACTGTGTACAGTTCTGGGCTCCTGTGAACAAGGCAGACATAGCAGAGATGGAGAGGTTCAGAGGAGGGCAACTAATAACTGGTAATGGGTGGACTACAGTACCATGTAATAACTGTAATAACTGGAATGGGTGGACTACAGTACCCTGAAAGATTATCAAAATTAGGGTTATTCACTTTTGAAAAACATGACAAAGGGGAGATCTAATTACTATGAAAAAATATATCAGGGGGCAGTACAGAGATCTCTCCCATCATCTATTTATTCCCAGGACTGTGACTGTGACGAGGGGACACCCTCTGTGTCTGGAGGAAAGAAGGGTTGTACACAAACATAGAAAAGGATTCTTTACGGTAAGAGCAGTGAGACTATGGAACTCTCTGCCTGAGGAGGTGGTGATGGTGAATTCACTAGAAGAGTTCAAGAGGGGCCTGGATGTATTTCTGGAGTGTAATAATATTACAGGCTTTAGCTACTAGAGAGGGGTTGTTGATCCAGGGAGTTATTCTGATTGGAGTCAGGAAGGAATTTTTTTCCCCCTAAAGTGAGGAAAATTGGCTTCTACCTCACAGTTTTTTTTTTTTTTTTTGCCTTCCTCTTGAACAACTTACAGGATAACAGGCCGAGCTGGATGGACAGATGTCTTTTTTCAGCCTTATAAACTATGTTACCATATTACTAAAGAGTGACTAAACCTTTGACTAAATTTCAATAAGATGCTCCTAATGCCCTAATAAAAGTTTTTTTCTAATATACTTTATTAATGTATTTTGTATTTTTATTATACTTTTCCCTACCTAAAGCGCACCATTGCCTGTGTGCTTAAAACTGACATTTCTGTAAACCTCAAGCTAGGTGGTGGAGCCACCAGGGGGTATTGAGATGCACGTTACTAATATGGAGTCAGCAGCAGGTGTTCTTTTTATGTATTACTGTATTATAGGGCTTTTCTGAGATGACAGAGGCCCTTTAAGATAGTGAGAAGGTGTAAGACCAAAAAAGAAGAATGTGCAAGACCAAATAAAGCAGATATCGGCATAGCTCGTTACCACCCCCGATTTCCCACAGGTTTCAGTCCTGAATCCACCCCTGAGGGAAAAGCTGCAGTGAGAGAGAGAGAGAGAGAGAGAGAGAGAGACATACACACAAGACAGAGATGCTGCTGGTTACAATAAATATTTTACTGTCTCACCCCAGTACTGAGTTCACAGCAACTTTGTTCAGTAGTTCTCTTCAGACTGTATCTAAGGCCCCTTTCACACGGGCGAGTATTCCGCACGGATGCGATGCGTGAGTTGAACGCATTGCACCCGCACTGAATACCGACCCATTCATTTCTATGGGGCCGTTCACATGAGCGGTGATTTTCACGCATCACTTGTGCGTTGCGTGAAAATCGCAGCATGCTCTATATTCTGCGTTTTTCACGCAATGCAGGCCCCATAGAAGTGAATGGGTTTGCGTGAAAATCGCAAGCATCCGCAAGCAAGTGCGGATGCGGTGCGATTTTCACGCACGGTTGCTAGGAGACGATCGGGATGGAGACCCGATCATTATTATTTCCCCTTATAACATGGTTATAATGGAAAATAATAGCATTCTGAATACAGAATGCATAGTAAAATAGCGCTGGAGGGGTTAAAAAAAAGATATTTTTTTTTTAACTCACCTTAGTCCACTTGTTCGCGCTGCCCGGCATCTCCTTCTGTCTCCTTTCTTCCGGACATGGGTAAAGGACCTGTGGTGACGTCACTCCGGTCATCACATGATCCATCACATGATCTTTTACCATGGTGATGAATCATGTGATGGACCATGTGACGGCCGGAGTGACGTCACCACAGGTCCTTTACCCAGGTCCTGAAGAAAGGAGACAGAAGGAGATGCCGGGCTGCGCTATCAAGTGGACTAAGGTGAGTTAAATTATAATTATTTTTTTTTAACCCCTCCAGCGATGTTTTACTATGCAGTCTGTATTCAGAATGCTATTATTTTCCATTATAACCATGTTATAAGGGAAAATAATACAATCTACACAACCCCGATCCCAAACATGCGCGATTTTTCTCACGCGAGTGCAAAACGCACCCGCACATTTTCCCACAATGTCCGTCTGAAAGAGGCCTAAGGGCTCATTCACACAGCCGTAGGTGGGTCGATCCATGCATTGGGCACCGCAAAATGCAAGGGCAACCTCAGTACGGCCGCCGGGGTGAATCCAGACCCATTCAACTTGAATGGGTCTGCATTCATCCGTTGCGCAAAAAGATAGAGCAAGTTCTATCTTTTTGCGGAACGGAAGTACGGAACAGAACCCCACGGAAGCACTCTGTAGTGCTTCCATAGGGTTCCGTTCCGTGATTCCGTTCCGCATCTCCGGATTTGCGGACCCATTAAAGTGAATTAGTCCACATCCCTGATGCGAAATGCACAGGGAACGGTGCTCATGTATTGCGGATCCGCAAATGCGGGCCACAATACGGCAACGGTCATGTGAACGAGCCCTATGACAGAGTGAGAAGAATTTGGTTTGGATAATACCTTTCTTTTTGATTCCTGAGTGGAGAATTCAGTGCTCAAAACATTACACTGCTACTGAGACTTCTGTTTTTTGCCTCATAAAGAAAAAAAATAGTAAAAATAAACTTAAAGGAAATCCGTCAGCTCCTAAATAGATCCCAAACTAAGTAAGCATTGTACAGTATAAAAATTATTGATTTTGTAGATTTTTTATATTTATTTTCACCCCCTTTTTCCCTGCTATGCCCCTTCAAACTGGCAGTATAATGCATTTAGAGGACTGCTGAGCGCCCACATAAAGGAGGTGTCCTCTTAATGCATTTCACTGGCGGTTTGTGGGAACACAGCAGGAAAAAAGGGTGAGTATAAATATACAAATTATATAATCGGAATCAGCGTTAGGCCCCCTGCACACGAACGTGTACACTCCATGGTCGTGCTGCGGCCCGCAAATTGCGGGCTGCAATGCACGAACACAGTCCGTGGGGCAGCCGCAACGGATCGCGGACCCATTCACTTTAATGGGTCCACGATCCAGCCATTCCGCAAAAAGATAGGACATGTTCTATCTTTTTGCGGAACGGAAGTACGGGACGAAACCCCACGGAAGCACTCCGTAGTGCTTCCGTAGGGTTCCATTCCGTGCTTCTGTTCCGCATCATTCCGCATCTCCGGATTTGCAGACCCATTCAAGTAAATGGGTCCACATCCGTGATGCGGAATGCCCACGGAATGGCACCCGTGTATTGCGGATCCGCAAATGTGGTCCGCAATACGGCAACGGGAAGCACACGTTCGTGTGCAGAGGGCCTTACACATTGTAATACTTACTGTAGTTTGGAGGGCTGTTTAGCAGATTTCTTTAAAAAAAAAAAAAATTCAGGAAAAAATTCTATATAAAATAAAAAAGCGACTATAAGACTAGTATAAGTGTTAAAAAATAAGCTGATCAGCATTCATGTAAAACACAATCCTCCCACTTAGCCGAAGTTATATTAGGCTGCTGTATCCATGCAATTTCATGTAGTAAGAAAAGAAAATTACAATTTCGTTCCCTCCTTTATTTTTCTTGTGCCACACAGCAATAATTGCCCACACTACCCACTACTAATATAAAAATAGATCTAGCTTTATAAACTGATTGAAAGCCACATTGTGAAGCACAGGACTGTAAAAGGCCCCACTCCCTTCTCCTGCTGCAAGACAATTATTAGTACCCAAGTATTAATTGTTCATAAGCAGCAGGTACATCACACATAGCTTTCATTATACAAGTCAGGTATAGCGTGTATAATTATCATTTCTAAAATAAGAAATGTATAAAACCATATTGCATCACTGCAACAGTTGTAAGATGGTGGTTGAACTAAACTACAAACCTGAATCACACCCCCTTACCAAAGATATGTCTGAACTGAACCTTATTTGCTGTGGATTGGACATTATAATCCAGTGGGTTTAACTGGTAGATGTTATGTTTGCTATGTTATATACCAGTGCAGGTACTGTAGCTTTAATTGTGGCTGTTGGTTGCGTTACATGTGATACTGTAGATGGGTACTTGTGCCGCACTGGTTCTGGGCACTGGAGATTGGTGCCGCAGGGCTCCGTCAGGTTAGGTTTGTATACATGTTCGGTAGCCTTGTGTGTCTTTTGGTGAATTGTGTATGTAGCTATGACAGGCTGTGGGACTGAGCTGCAGTAGCCCACCAGAATGCTTGCGTTGACCAATACTGGCTGCGTCCTTGCTTGGAACTACTGTATCTTAGGGGTTGTACAGGGTATCATCAGGATAGGCCCTCACTGGCTGATTGGTGGGAGTCCAACACCCTGCAGCCTACACCCTTCCCAATCAGATGGTCTGTGTAGCTCCTTCAACGGAAGTCTGCACCAGAGCTACAGAACATCATCAACATTGTAGCGGTGGGAGGTCACTACTACAGCACTGCTCCCATTGATGTCAATGAGAGAAGCACTGTAATGAGCTTCTGATGGTGCTCTCATCAACAGAGCTACACAGAGCAGGGGTGCGGGGTATCGAACCAATGATATTGGTTAGCTCTTGCTGTTGATCAGCTAGTGATGGTCTGTCCTGAGAAAACCCCTTTAATTGACTCATATTTCTGATTGGAGCGCTTTTTACTTTCATGCTGGTCCTTACTCTAGATGAGGGGTGGGCAAATGTTTCTGGTGCGCATACCACATACAGTACTTAGATGAGTGAGGGCCAAGTTATCTATTGTCCACTGACAAATTGAGCCTGTCCTCCCCAGAAGACAAAGCAATAAAAAGGAGGAATAAGTAACGTGCCATGCATAGTTGTCAGATTATTACGTTTGGCTGAATAGGCCAGGGCATTATGAGATATGTAGGGCGCAGAGCAAAGGTTTCTGTATTACCTTACTATTGTTCCCATTGTTCTGGAGAGCATCTCACCGATGATCCCAGTGTGCCAGCTCGAAATACTGCTGTGTCACCACCAACCAAAAATGCCCTCTATTACAGTCTATATTAGCCGAAGATGGCCCCATTAAATCCTACACTAGCCCCAGGTTCCCCATGTAACAGCAATCACTTGTCAATCACTTTTAGTAACTGATACCCAAATAATTGTACTACATGGGCCCCAGTAACTATAGTAGCTGTGCGACTGGCTAGCTAGGCCCTATGGATCCCTATGACCCCTGTATATTATTTGTCTGCCATAGTCCAGGTGAAATAACAGCGAAAATAATGACGCAGATTCAAATTACAAAACGGAAAGCTTCAGATCATGTCATACGGTGAAATACGCATATTGGCAAAATGTGCAGCCGAAATTCTACTGTGGAAATTACACTGTGTATGTGTGTGACCGTACACTTGTGAAGCATTTTACTCGTAGCTAGTAGTAGAATCCTTAAACCCTGTTAGTTCTTATTAAAATTTGCCCCATTCTCGCACAGTCCGTGATAGATTATCTCTGGTAGATTTGTCTTAAGGTTCATACAGCAAATGGCGGGGGGTCCTATCTAACAGTGGCCCGCTATAAAGACCGTGACCCTTGTAGAATTCTGTCCGCTCCCTCAACTCAGCCAATACGCATTCTTTGACCCTTGGTAAACTAGGGATCCTTCCTCCTGTCATGTCATGTCATGACTTTCCCATATCTACGGGATACACCAAAAAGTTCAAAATGTTGGGGTCTGACTACTGGGATTCTCACATTCTCTACTGGTATTTTAACTGACATCATCTTCCTGACTGCAGTGATGACATCCTCTGCACACCAGAGTACCATGTAGGCAATCACTGGCCTCAGCAGTATACAGGATGTGCTGCTGAAGCCAGGAAATGAAAGATAGGACAGTGCTGGAAGTGACAGGGGAGAATAGAGGTAAGTATCGCTTTTTTTGTTTTTGTTTTATCAGTCAGGATAAATGCTTGCTGTTGGCGAATTACGTTTAGAGGCTGAAAACTAGCAAACTAACGCTGCTCACACCAATGTAGCCTGCTACAATGTAACACTAAAGTCAGTTGATTTGCTGCACAAACAGTGAAAGCAATCAGAGATGATGGAAAATGGAACTGCAACATACAATGGGGTGAATTTATCAACCCCTGCACTCCAAAATTCTGTCTTTAAAAAGTCACAATATAGCGCTTTTCCTTATTTGCTTAGTGCCTATTTGCGCAAAAATTTAAACTTTTTACACTATTACACCACTCCCTCCAGTGGGTATGATAGTGAACGTGGTTAGCAATGTTAATTACTGTATTCTCCTCTCTATAAGACGCACCGGACCATGAGACACACCCAGGATTTAGAGGCAGAAAATAAGAAAATATAAATATTTTTCATCAGACCTCAGATCAAACCCAGAATCTTCATCAGACCCCCAATCTTCATCAGAATTTAGATCTATCCCCCAATCTTCATCAGACCTCAAATCAGATCCCCATTCACATCATACCTCAGATCAGACCCCTGTTCCTTTTCAGACCGCCATCAGACCCTCATTCCTTATCAGACTCCCAAATCAGACCACCATTCATATTAGCCCTCAGATCAGACCCTCATCAGGCATAAAATAAATAATTGAACTCACCTCTCTTGCTCCAGACGGCACCGCTACTCTACAGAGCCAACAGCTCTTCCTGCCCTCACCACTCCCTGGTCTTCTCTGGGTGCCTCTCTGCACTGTGACCTGACATCACACATCAACAGGTCATAGTGTGCGCACTAGGTCCTGACGCTATACACAGTCAGGACAATGAAGCACGATGCCCCAAGAAGACCAGAGAGCAGTGAGTAAAGTCAGCACCAGGAGTGCTGTATTCCCCACTGCCCGGTCCTACTGAGCCCTTCCATAATGGAAGCACATTCACTCCATCAGATGCACCACCATTTTCCCCTCACTTTTGAGAGTTTTATGAAGCGAAAAGAATAGCAATGTAGCGGGGGCGCAGACCTAGCGGAATGCGGCTTGACTTGGGGGGGAGACTTCAGGCAGGTAAGGGTTAAGAGATCGGGAGTGTGTGAAGAGGGGAGGTAGTTAAGGGGAGGAGTTGGAGAGCGGTTTGGCGGGCATTATAAAAGAAGGAGAAAGGAGGAGCTTAGGGAGTTGAAGAGAACGAGGAGGTTATGGCGGACCTGGAGGCTTTGATGATGGCGGTGAGAGACGCGGCGCGGCAGCACGGGACTGCGTGGCTGCAGGATCACCTTACTGGGGCTTTGAGTGCGGTTCCGGTTCCGAGTGCAGCGGTGGAGGTGAGGACCAGGACACGCCGTTCGGTCCCCCCGGAGCGGCTTAGCCCTGAGGCGACACCACGGGTCAGGAGGCGGGTGCGGAGTCCTCCCCGTGGCCCACAGAGGAGAGCGGCGGTGCCGGCGTCCCGCTCGGCACCCCGGCGCAGCGGGAGGTCAGTGGCTGCTCGTGCCGGGTCGGCGGGAGGGGCTCAGTCATCTGCTGGGCCTGCCCCCAGGTCCGTTAGAGAGTCGCGCGGCGGGTCTAGGCCCCTGAGTACGAGACATAGATCGACGGACTCACCTGCGGACGCGGGGGGAGTCCTGCTTGAGAGCGGAGATGCGGCCGGGCGGGGATCCGCTGCGGCCTTGCGCGAATCGGTGGTGGAAGATGGAGCGCGACCGGAGGCCTCGGCTGGTAGGAGGGGACATGCGCTGAGCGCGGCGGCGGGAGACAGTCGAGATAGGGGCGCGTCGCGGCCCCTGGAGGTGGGCCGGCGACAGGACTATGGAGCGCCGACTGGTGGGCCGGATTTGCTTCCGCACCCGGTGCGGCGGTGTAGCAGGAATAGTTCAGCAGGAGAGGAGAGGGTGCTGACGGAGTATGGGTCAGTGGCGAATGCGGTGGCCGGGGCCAGGAGGTCCTTAGGTCCAGCGGATCAACATGGAGGCAGGGACCAGGAGTCCGGTTCCCACACCCTCGCTAGGAGCCCGGGCGGTGGGTCATCATTGGGACGGAGCATGGAGGAGGGAGAGCTTGAAGCAGAGCATTCCCAGGCGGCAGGTGGCCTAGCTGAAGAAGAGGTGCCGGATGCTGTGCCGTTTCCGTGTGGAGGCCCGTCGGCGTCATATGGTGGAGGAGCTGCGGCTGCTGGGTCTTCTTCCCAGGGACGGCCAGGTGAGAGGACATCTGGACATGTTACTGTGGGGGCGGGGATTGGGGTTGCTGGGCCTAGTCAGGTGGGGGGAGGGGGTCCTGCGGTTTTAGCACAGGAATTGGTATCCGGTATGTTGGCTCTGTTGGCAAAATTGGGACAGGGATCAGCTGTGTCTCCAGCGGCGGTTTGGGATCCTTTGCAGGGAGTCAGTAGTCCGGGAGCGGTTGCTGGGTCGGAGTGTTTGGGTTCTCAACCTGGGTTGTCTGCGGGACCTTCGGTGGGGGAGTCAGCTAAGCAAGGGAGTGTGCTGGGTGATGGTGTGCGGTTGGCGGATGCAGCTAAGGGTGAAGTTTACGTGTGCTTCGAGGGTCCGTTGGGTGCGCACCTGAAGCAGGAGGTTAAGGAAAAAATATGGCGGGATGAATATGTGGAGATATTCTCCCTGCTTCCGTTAGAGAAGTTTAATTTGGATAGGGGAAAACCTGACGAAAGTAAGCGGGAGGAGGAGGAAAAACGGAGGTATAGGCTCATTCCGCGCACATTTCAGAATTGGCTTCAGGCGTTTGCCATTTTTGCTAGTGTGGTAGGGGAAAAGGCTCCGGAACATTGCTCTGCGTTGTTCGGTTATATGGATGCCATCGGAGAGGCTCATCGGGTTTATGGGGGTGTGGCGTGGCTCAGATACGATGAGCAGTTTAGGCAGAGGAAGGCGGTCAGACCGAGCATCAGATTGGATCATAAAGACATTAGTCTTTGGATGAAATTGATGACGGCTCCTAAAGCGGGGTCTATGCCCTTTCGAGGGGGGGCCGGGGGTTCCTCGGCCGGTGAGGGTCAAGGTGTTGGAAGGAAGGGATGTTGCTGGCAATACAACGAAGGCCATTGTCGGTTCATGGCTGAGTGCCGGTTCAGACACGAGTGCTCCGGTTGCGGAGGCGCCCATAGTTTGTCAAAGTGCTTCAAGAGGGGGAGAGGCAAGGGACCCGAGGTTGCGCAAAAGAGGGGTGACGCTGGTGAAGGTGGGAGAGATGGTGCCTTATTTAGAGAAGTACCCAAATAGGGAGGCGGCTGCATTGTTGCTGGCAGGTTTTCAGTGGGGGTTCAAAATTCCGTGTCAATCGGTTGGGGATGGTACCGTTCCGCGGAACTTGGCTTTGGCGTTGAGTTGTCCAGGGGTGGTGACTGAGAAGATTGCTAAAGAGGTTGCTGCGGGAAGGGTTGTTGGTCCTTTTGTTTGCCAGCCGTTGCCAGATTTTTGGGTATCACCGTTGGGGCTAGTGCCAAAGAAAGAGCCCAAAAAATTTCGTTTAATACATCACCTGTCCTTTCCGCCGGGTGGGGCGGTGAATGATGGTATAGCGGAGGAGTTGTGTTCAGTTTCATACACTTCTTTTGACGCGGCGGTTCGGTGGGTTCGTCGTTTTGGTCAGGGTGCCCTGTTGGCTAAGACCGATATTGAGGCCGCGTTTAGGCTGTTACCGATTCATCCAGAGAGTTTTCACTTGTTGGGTTTTCAGTGGGAGGGGAGTTTTTATGTAGATTGCTGTTTGCCGATGGGTTGTGCGATTTCCTGTTCGCTGTTTGAATGTTTTAGTACGTTTTTGGAGTGGGTAATCAAGATGGAATCAGGTTGGAATTCGGTGTTACACTATCTTGATGACTCTTTGTTTATCGGCCCTGCGGGTTCACGGGTTTGTTCGGTTTTGTTGAGAACTATGGAGTACCGTTGGCCCCGGATAAGACTGAGGGACCGGCAACGGTTCTTCGTTTTTTGGGGATTGAAATAGATGGCGTGGCTATGGAATGTCGGTTGCCGGTAGATAAGGTTAGGGATTTGTTGGAGGATTTGGCCTTTTTGGTGCAGGCTAGGCGGGTTCAGTTGCGGAAGGTTCAGTCGGTGCTGGGCAAGTTGAATTTCGCCTGCAGGATACTGCCAATGGGGAGGGTGTTCTGTCGCCGGCTGGCACAGGCCTCGGCGGGAGTAGTGGTTCCGTTTCACTATTTGCGTTTGTCCTCGGAGGTGAGGGAGGATTTACGGGTATGGCAGGCCTTTCTGGTGAGTTTTAATGGCCGGGCGATGTGGATGGAGGCGCCTGTCTCTAATGTGGACTTGGAGTTATTCTCGGATGCATCGGGTTCCGGCGGTTATGGGGTGTATTGTGGTAGACAGTGGAGTGCAGGGCCCTGGCCGGTGGAATGGCAAGAAGCTGGTTTTCTTGGGAACTTGGTCTTGTTGGAGCTGTTTCCGATAGTGTTGGCTACAATACTGTGGGGTGACAGGTTGTGTAATAAACGGGTGCGTTTTTACTGTGACAACATGGGGGTGGTGCAGGTGATTAATAGTCAATCGGCTTCGTCTCCTCCGGTGTTGAGATTACTTAGGTTATTGGTGTTACAAGGTTTGCGGTTGAATGCTTGTTTTGTTTCTGTTCACCTGCCGGGGGTTGAGAACTCCATAGCTGATTCTCTTTCTCGTTTCCAGTGGGATCGTTTTCGAGGATTGGCACCGGAAGCAGAGGTTCAAGGGTTGTCCTGTCCCCAGTGGCTCTGGAGCGTGGCCTTGGGGTCTCGGCTGACTTGATTCGGCGGTCAGTGAGTAAAGGGACGTGGTCGTCTTACTCGGCAGTGTGGTCGCTTTGGGAAGGTTTGTTGGAGGAAGTGGGGGTGGGTGATGCAGTGGAGGAGTGGCAGACCTTGTTGGTATATTGGTTGGGGGTGTCGTTCAGTGAGGGGTTGTCCTTCTCGGTTGCTTCCAAGAGGTTAGCTGCAGTTTCCTTCTGGTTGCGTTTGCGCGGGTTGGCGGACGTTACCAAGAATTTTTTGGTGCGGCAGGCGTTGAAAGGCTATCGCCGTGGGGCTGTTCGCAGGGATTCGCGGCGCCCAGTGTCTTTTGAAGTTTTGTTGCGGTTATGGGGCAGGCTGGGGGTATTTGTGTTTCGTCTTTTGAGGTCGTGCTGTTTAGGGTGGCGTTTTCCTTAGCTTTCTTGGGGCGTTTAGGATATCAGAGTTGGTGTCTCCAACTCGGAAAGGGTCCGGGGGTCTTTTGAGGGAAGATGTTAGTATTCAGGATGTAGTATTGCGATGTAGGTTGCGCAGGTCCAAGACGGATCAGGTTGGAAAAGGGGCAGTGTTATGGTTGCGGCCGTTGATTGGGTCTGTGCTGTGTCCGGTGCGCTGTGTGCAGGAATTTTTGGCAGTGCGGCCACGTGGTTCCGCTCCTTTGCTGGTGCATCAAGACGGATCTAGTTTGTCGGTTTTTCAGTTTGTGGCAGTGTTTCGGGCTTGTTTGAGGGCGGCTGGGTTGCCGGCCCAGGAATATGCGTCGCATTCGTTTCGGATTGGCGCAGCAACTGAATCGGCCCGGTGGGGCTTGGGGGATAATGTTATTAAAAGGATTGGCCGGTGGGAGTCGTCATGTTTTCGGTCATACGTTCGACCACATTTGTTATATGGAGGTGCTATATAGATGTGGCCTTAAGAAATGTTTTGCTGGGTTTTAATGTCAGTGGTTTGCTGTTTTGTTTTGTTCAACAGAACCGGTGACAGGATTGGCGTGGATTTTCGGACACTCTTATGTCTACTGGGGTGCCTTGCGGGCGGACGTGCGGCGGAACGGTCGTCGTTTGGGTTTTTCCCCTGAGCAGCTACAAGTACGGTGGATAGGGCTGCGGGGCCTCATGTGGGGTCGTGTGTTGCCGGAATTTCAGGCTTACGTAGCCTTGGACCGGGCGCCTGATATTGTAGTGATGCATGTGGGGGGGAACGACTTGAGCGTCCGCACGTCGCGTGATGTTATCAGAGACATTAAGCTTTATCTGCTCCGCTTGCTGTCACAATTCCCGGACCTGATCGTGGTATGGTCCGATGTAGTAGCCAGGAGATCATGGCGATTTGCGCGGTCGGTGGACCGTATTAATAAGGCTCGGGCCAAATTAAATAAGGAGGTAGGGCGTTTTGTTCGTCGCCAGGGTGGCTTGGTGGTTCGGCATCAGGAGTTGGAGGTGGCTTCTCCTCAATTTCTGAGGTCGGATGGAGTACATCTGAATGATCTAGGGATTGATATGTGGGCTTTGGGGATTCGAGACGGTTTAGAAATGGCTTTCAAGGTGTGGCGTGACTCCCACAGGTGAGGTGTCACCGGTGGTCGTTGGTGGCAGTTTCTGATGTGGGATCCTGGGGGGCAATTCATGGTTAAGAGATGCGCTAGATGGTGGAATGCGCGTCTATTGGAGTTAAAATAAGCTGGTTAATGCGCTTCCTGTTCGGCCTAAGTTGGCCTAGGGGAGTTGTATACTTGGAATTGGTGGATTTGGTGTCCTTGGGTCGGTGAATGCGGCCAAGGGCAAGGAAAGTCATGAGAAAAGGAGATCGGGAATAAGACGTGTTTTTGGGGTTGCCTCCCAGGATCTCTTGGAGGGGTAACAGTGGAAAAATGTTAAGATAATGTTTTGATATTATTGTTTAAATAATATGCATGTTTGAAAAGGTTGTAATTTTATATGTTAAATTAATAAAGGTGGCCTTGTACAGCCATATTTTACCAACAAGATTGTGGTTGAGTATTATTAGAAGAACAGGGGGGTTGTGGTAAGAGTATGGGGTAGCCGGAAGGGTTCTGCCATCCCATTAAGTCAGTATTTTTACTCACAATTATTACTGACCGTTTAAACAGTCTCAAAAAAGGTTGGGCAGCAGGGCCAAGGTAAATGAGCCCAGTAGATGCTCTGATAGTGATCCACATATATTTACCTCCATGACACTTTCAGTGATGCAGTGCAGGCCTCTTCTGGCCTCTGCCCATCACTGTACTATGCCTGGCCCAGGCGGCGGAGGAACAGGGAAAGGAGATGCCTCTCCCCTGCCCCACCACAGTGTTCAACTGTACAGTAGAAAATAGAGAGATGAGCTCTTCCATTATGGAAGCGCTCATCTCTTTATATTATACTGTACAGTTGAACACTGTGGTAGGACATGGGAGAGGCATCTCCCTTCCCCGTTCCTCTGCCGCCTGAGCCAGGCGTAGTACAGTGCGGGATGCAGGCCGGAAGAGGCCTGCATAGCATCACTGAAAGTGGCATGGAGGTAAGTATATGTTTTTATTTTTTCATTTACAATATGCTGGTCCCAGTATGGGGAAGGGGGAAGAGGAGCACTATGGGGAAATCTACTGGGGGTCCTATATACTGGCACAGATTATGGGGGGCACGATGGAGAAGTGGGGAAGAGGAGCACTATCGAGGCATCTACTGGGGGCATTATATAGGGGCATTTTATACTGGCACACATGTGTGAACTATGGGGGTGGGGATGAGCACTATAGGGGCATTTTATACTGGCACACATTATGGGGGCACTATGGGGAAGGGGGCGAGGAGCACTATGGGGCATCTACTGGAGGCACTATATAGGAATATTTTATACTGGGTATACTATGGGGAATTTATCTCAACTGGAGGCACTAAGAAAGGCTTTTTTTGTACTGTCACACAGTAGCTGCCATTGACACACATTATGGGGGCACTATGTGGACATTATCTCTACTGGGGCATTATGAGGAGGGATTTATTTTTACTGCCAAACAACGGGGCATTTTTTGTACTGGTGCACATTACAAGGGGTATTTTGTGCACTGGCACTCATTATAAGTGGCCATTTATGTACTGGCTCACATTATAAGGGGGCATTTTTCTACTTACACACATTATAAAGTGAATTATTACTACCAGGGCCTTATGGTGAGCTTTATTACAACTGGGGGACTAAAAGGAACGTTAATGGGGGCACTATAGAAGCATTATTACTTCTGGGGCACAGTGAGGACATTATTACTGTTGAGGGGCAGAGAATTATTACTATTGGTGGGACTTTGGGGAGCACTGATACAGTGGTGGGTACCCTGGCAAAATATCACAACAGTTATTTTGGGGGACATTATGTTTACACTATTAGTGTCAGGGACACTATTTGCTGGGTGGAGTTATTTTATAGGTCACTGTGTGCCAATAATTATTGAAGGAGGCACTATCTGTGTGGTACTAGTATTTTCAGGGGGTTTACCTGTTTCTGCAGTATAGTATTGGGGAGCACAGTGGGCACAATATTATGAGTGGCACAATAGGATGTTGAGAAGGTGGGAAGATGATGGAATAGTAGGATACTAAGACGTCTGTTTGTCGAACTCTGCAGAGACGAGAGAGCATAAAACAGAATGCTGGAATTCACCGGATCCGGCACTGCTGGATCCAGATGGAATGCCCGCCGGTCCCATTCATTTTAACGGGGTCTGACACAGAACCGGCCACAATCTGGCAAAACTGCAGAGAACTGGTGAGACATAAACCACTGCATGCTGCTGTTTGTGTCTGGTCGATTCCTTGCATTCCCTGTCGGATCAGGTGGCCGGGTCATAGTGCCACAGGTGTGAATGTAGCCTTAACCTGTATGTTTCGTTAGGAGGGAATAGGTTAGGTTGAGAATTTGGCATGGGAAAGTCGGGCGGCCCAGGCACAGTCTTTGCACAGGGGCCCTCTGCTGTCTGTGTCCGCCCCAACTGAAGCAGCATTTCTAGACAAACACATTAGGTTAAAAGGTTCACCAAACTTAAAGGGATTTTCTGATAGATCATCAGTATCTGATCAGTGGTGGTCGGACACCTGGGACCCTTGCCGATTAGGTGTTTGAGAAGGCAGCAGTACCTTCTCACAGCATCTCCAAGGCCAGTGACGACACATTCATCAGTCACGTGTCCTAGGTGCAGCTCAACCCCGTAGAAGGGAATGGGGCTGAGTGCAATACCAAGCACAACCACTATACAATATACGGCGCTGTGTTTCTTAAAGAAGACCTTTCATCGGTCCAAACATTGTGAACTAAGTATCATGACATATACAGCGGCGCCCAGGGATCGCACTGCACTTACTATTATCCCTGGGCGCCGCTCCGTTCTCCCGTTATGTCCTCCCGTATGTTCGGTCAGTAAGTTATAGTAGGAGGAGACTGCCCTTGTTCTCCTGGGCGTCTCCTTCTCCTAGGCTGTAGCGCTGGCCAATCGCAGCGCAGAGCTCACAGCCTGGGAGGAAGAAACCTTCCAGGCTGTGAGCTCTGCTCTGCGATTGGCCAGCGCTACAGCCTGGGAGAAGAAGACGCCCAGGAGAACAAAGGCAGTCTCCTCCTACTATAACCAAATCCCCTAAGTCTCCTCCTATAACCAAGTCACCAAACATACCGGAGGGCATAGTGGGAGAACGGAGCGGCGCCCAGGGATAATAGTAAGTGCAGTGAGATCCTTGGGCGCTGTACAGATCATGGCACTTAGTTCACAATGTTTGGACCGATGAAAGGTCCTCTTTAAGCACGGAGAAGGCTGCATCGCTCACAGGAGTGCCACTGCCTTCTAAAACATCTGATTAGCGGGGGTCCGAGTGTCAGACCCCAAACAACAAGATACTGATGACCTATCCTGTGGATAGGTCATCATTAGTAAATGTTGGAAAACCCACAAAGTATGGCAATATGGGCTGAAGCAGAACTGACTTCAAACATTACCCTGATGATAAATTTCCCCTACTATTTTATGTGTCAATTTGGCTTCCAAGATCTCTGTTTGCATCTGAACTCTGTACAATAGGAATCTTCATTTATTGCCTAAATCCCATAAGACAGAGCTCTAGTAACTGTACTGTAGCTACGCGAGCCTTACACCTGTGTGTCCATCACTTAACCAGGACAGATTTTCATCCTTTGGGAGTAAGCAGTGAAAGTTCCCAATGGTGAACTGCAGCAGAGATCTTGAGAAATTCCAAATATAATAAACCCCACACGTAGAAATGAAGGTGCACGAAAAGTATCAATGTGCCATGAAAAATATTCTTTTACATTTTTCAAGCCACCACCTGGATCCTCATTAACCTGTCCACCTCACCTGCACATTCTCAGTTCCATCCTTCAACTGCCACCAGCCATATCTACTATTAGAGGCTGTGACAGGGAAAGAGACACGGCAGAAAGGACTTACCCCCTGAGCTGAAATAAACCTAGCATAGCAATGGGAAGAGCTCAAGATCCATGTGACATACAGGGCTAAATGTATGATGTGTGATTTTCATATTTTTTTTTTAACTCATTGCATAACCCTTGATTGTTGGCAAATTCACATGTAAAATGGCTTACATTTTGGGGACTAGAATAGAATTGATAGAGTGTGGTGTCATGTCTTCAGCAGTTGTCTATTAATACTATGCGTTTACTGTAACTTGTGTTCATCTTGTTATAACTCCATCTAGTGGCCATTTGTGCAAACAGTTTCTAGCTAACCAGCATTTAATCCTTGGTATGACCTATGTGAGCCACTGTATTTATCATCTATAACCCGGCTAACAAGATCAGATCAACTGAAGGACAAAGCAGCATTTCTAATCATCCTCTTCACCCAGATATAATGTGGCATTGCTGGTATGTGGAAGTTATTAGCATTGCGGGATGTATATTGTTATTAGGAATGAGATAATCAGAAGCCATTTTAGGGCTGCACTGTAAATGTATGGAGACATTGTAAGAGCTAAAATCAGGACGCCTGCTCCTATTGCCTTATCCAGTTCCCTTCCTGTGTTTCCTTCCTGACTCCTTGTTAAGTTTCCTTGCCATGTATCTCTCCTTTGCCAGTTGTTAATTCAGTTGAAGGATGGCAACTTAGTGGTTACCATGAACCTTGCTGTACTTTTTTTAAAATTTTATTTATAAAAATGACCCTCCGGGTCCATGAAATACAGGTTACATTCAGCGCTGCATAACAATTAGGGATGAGCGAATCGACTTTGGATGAAACATCCGAAGTCGGTTCGCGAAGTCTCGTGAGGCCTTGCTCAATAACTTCATAAATTAATTTGTACTGTAAAAAAAAACATTTCCAAGTGGTACCTCCTGCTCCGTACAGTATTAGAACGAAGTTTTATGCGAATCGATTTCGGATGTTTCATCCGAAGTCGATTCGCTCACCCCTAATTGTTATGCAGCGCTGAATGTAACCTGTGTTTACTGCACATTTATGCACATGTTCATGGAACACGGCACACTTAGAAAATATTAACCAAATTTGAGAGATCCCAACAGTAGTTGGCATTACCTTTCCTGAGGCTCATGGACCCGGAGGGTCATTTTTATAAATAAAATGTAAAAAAAAGTTACAGCAAGGTTCATGGTAACCACTAAGTTGCCATCCTTCAACTGAATTAACAACTGGCAAAGGAGAGATACATGGCAAGGAAACTTAACAAGGAGTCAGGAAGGAAACACAGGAAGGAAACTGGATAAGGCAATGGGAGCAGGCGTCCTGATTTTAGCTCTTACAATGTCTCCATATATTTACAGTGCAGCCCTAAAATGGCTTCTGATTATCCAGATAAAGTTACACTTAGTTTATTCCTGTGTAGCTTTCCCATATCTGATGTATATTATTGTGGCAAGTTTAAAAACGGCCACTAGATGTCAGTATTGTATGACTAACGCTGGTCTTGGCATTCTGTATTCACAGGATTGGAGTTAAGGGGGAGATTTATGAAGCCCTCTGCACCAGGATAGTGTCTCCCACAATCTCTAGTTTGCAGAAAAATGTGCAACTTTTTGCCTTATTATACTGCTCTTATCGCTTTTGTTAACGGTGGGCAAGAGAGGGAGGCTGCCACGTTTAACCACCTCCGGACGGCCTAACGCAGGATCGCGTTCCGGAGGTGGCAGCCCTGCGCAGAGTCACGCATATATGCGTCATCTCGCGATGGCCGAGATTTCCTGTGAACGCGCGCACACAGGCGCGCGCGCTCACAGGAACGGAAGGTAAGAGAGTTGATCTCCAGCCTGCCAGCGGCGATCGTTCGCTGGCAGGCTGGAGATGTGTTTTTTTTAACCCCTAACAGGTATATTAGACGCTGTTTTGATAACAGCGTCTAATATACCTGCTACCTGGTCCTCTGGTGGTCCCCTTTGTTTGGATCGACCACCAGAGGACACAGGTAGCTCAGTAAAGTAGCACCAAGCACCACTACACTACACTACACCCCCCCCCCCCCCCGTCACTTATTAACCCCTTATTAGCCCCTGATCACCCCTGATCACCCCATATAGACTCCCTGATCACCCCCCTGTCATTGATTACCCCCCTGTCATTGATTACCCCCCTGTCATTGATCAACCCCCTGTAAAGCTCCATTCAGACGTCCGCATGATTTTTACGGATCCACTGATAGATGGATCGGATCCGCAAAACGCATCCGGACGTCTGAATGAAGCCTTACAGGGGCGTGATCAATGACTGTGGTGATCACCCCATATAGACTCCCTGATCACCCCCCTGTCATTGATTACCCCCCCTGTCATTGATCACACCCCTGTAATGCTCCATTCAGACGTCCGCATGATTTTTACGGATCCACTGATAGATGGATCGGATCCGCAAAACGCATACGGACGTCTGAATGAAGCCTTACAGGGGCATGATCAATGACTGTGGTGATCACCCCATATAGACTCCCTGATCACCCCCCTGTCATTGATTACCCCCCTGTCATTGATCACCCCCCTGTAAAGCTCCATTCAGACGTCCGCATGATTTTTACGGATCCATTGATAGATGGATCGGATCCGCAAAACGCATACGGACGTCTGAATGGAGCCTTACAGGGGCGTTATCAATGACTGTGGTGATCACCCCATATAGACTCCCTGATCACCCCCCTGTAAAGCTCCATTCAGATGTCCGCATGATTTTTACGGATGCACTGATAGATGGATCCGATCCGCAAAACGCATCCGGACGTCTGAATGAAGCCTTACAGGGGCATGATCAATGACTGTGGTGATCACCCCATATAGACTCCCTGATCACCCCCCTGTAAAGCTCCATTCAGATGTCCGCATGATTTTTACGGATGCACTGATAGATGGATCGGATCCGCAAAACGCATCCGGACGTCTGAATGAAGCCTTACAGGGGCATGATCAATGACTGTGGTGATCACCCCATATAGACTCCCTGATCACCCCCCTGTAAAGCTCCATTCAGATGTCCGCATGATTTTTACGGATGCACTGATAGATGGATCCGATCCGCAAAACGCATCCGGACGTCTGAATGAAGCCTTACAGGGGCATGATCAATGACTGTGGTGATCACCCCCCTGTCATTGATTACCCCCCTGTAAAGCTCCATTCAGATGTCCGCATGATTTTTACGGATGCACTGATAGATGGATCGGATCCGCAAAACGCATCCGGACGTCTGAATGAAGCCTTACAGGGGCATGATCAATGACTGTGGTGATCACCCCATATAGACTCCCTGATCACCCCCCTGTAAAGCTCCATTCAGATGTCCGCATGATTTTTACGGATGCACTGATAGATGGATCGGATCCGCAAAACGCATCCGGACGTCTGAATGAAGCCTTACAGGGGCATGATCAATGACTGTGGTGATCACCCCATATAGACTCCCTGATCACCCCCCTGTAAAGCTCCATTCAGATGTCCGCATGATTTTTACGGATGCACTGATAGATGGATCGGATCCGCAAAACGCATCCGGACGTCTGAATGAAGCCTTACAGGGGCATGATCAATGACTGTGGTGATCACCCCATATAGACTCCCTGATCACCCCCCTGTCATTGATTACCCCCCTGTAAAGCTCCATTCAGATGTCCGCATGATTTTTACGGATGCACTGATAGATGGATCCGATCCGCAAAACGCATCCGGACGTCTGAATGAAGCCTTACAGGGGCATGATCAATGACTGTGGTGATCACCCCATATAGACTCCCTGATCACCCCCCTGTAAAGCTCCATTCAGATGTCCGCATGATTTTTACGGATGCACTGATAGATGGATCCGATCCGCAAAACGCATCCGGACGTCTGAATGAAGCCTTACAGGGGCGTGATCAATGACTGTGGTGATCACCCCATATAGACTCCCTGATCACCCCCCTGTCATTGATCACCCCCCCTGTCATTGATCACCCCCCCTGTCATTGATCACCACCCCTGTCATTGATCACCACCCCTGTCATTGATCACCCCCCTGTCATTGATCACCCCTCTGTAAGGCTTCATTCAGACATTTTTTTGGCCCAAGTGAGGCCTCTTTCACACTTGCGTTGTTGGGATCCGGCATGCACTTCCGTTGCCGGAGGTGCCTGCCGGATCCGTAACAACGCAAGTGTACTGAAAGCATTTGAAGACGGAACCGTCTTCCAAATGCTTTCAGTGTTACTATGGCACCCAGGACGCTATTAAAGTCCTGGTTGCCATAGTAGTAGCGGGGAGCGGGGGAGCGGTATACTTACAGTCCGTGCGGCTCCCCGGGCGCTCCAGAATGACGTCAGAGCGCCCCATGCGCATGGATGACGTGATCCATGTGATCACGTGATCCATGCGCTTGGGGCGCCCTGACGTCACTCTGGAGCGCCCGGGGAGCCGCACGGACGGTAAGTATGCTGCTCCCCTGCTCCCCGCTACACTTACCATGGCTGTCAGGACTTTAGCGTCCCGGTAGCCATGGTAACTATTCAGAAAAAGCTAAACGTCGGCTCCGGCAATGCGCCGAAACGACGTTTAGCTTAAGGCCGGATCCGGATCAATGCCTTTCAATGGGCATTGATCCCGGATCCGGCCTTGCGGCAAGTCTTCAGGATTTTTGGCCGGAGCAAAAAGCGCAGCATGCTGCGGTATTTTCTCCGGCCAAAAAACGTTCCGTACCGGAACTGAAGACATCCTGATGCATCCTGAACGGATTACTCTCCATTCAGAATGCATTAGGATAATCCTGATCAGTATTCTTCCGGCATAGAGTCCCGACGACGGAACTCTATGCCGGAAGACAATAACGCAAGTGTGAAAGAGCCCTTAGCGGAATTTTTTTTTTTTTTTCTTACAAAGTCTCATATTCCACTAACTTGTGTCAAAAAATAAAATCTCACATGAACTCACCATACCCCTCACGGAATCCAAATGCGTAAAATTTTTTAGACATTTAGATTCCAGACTTCTTCTCACGCTTTAGGGCCCCTAGAATGCCAGGGCAGTATAAATACCCCACATGTGACCCCATTTCGGAAAGAAGACACCCCCAGGTATTCCGTGAGGGGCATATTGAGTCCATGAAGGATTGAAATTTTTGTCCCAAGTTAGCGGAATGGGAGACTTTGTGAGAAAAAAATTAAAAATATCAATTTCCGCTAACTTGTGCCAAAAAAAAAAAAATTCTATGAACTCGCCATGCCCCTCATTGAATACCTTGGGGTGTCTTATTTCCAAAATGGGGTCACATGTGGGGTATTTATACTGCCCTGGCATTCTAGGGGCCCCAAAGCATGAGAAGAAGTCTGGTATCCAAATGTCTAAAAATGCCCTCCTAAAAGGAATTTGGGCACCTTTGCGCATCTAGGCTGCAAAAAAGTGTCACACATCTGGTATCGCCGTACTCAGGAGAAGTTGGGGAATGTGTTTTGGGGTGTCATTTTACATATACCCATGCTGGGTGAGAGAAATATCTTGGTCAAATGCCAACTTTGTATAAAAAAATGGAAAAAGTTGTCTTTTGCCAAGATATTTCTCTCACCCAGCATGGGTATATGTAAAATGACACCCCAAAACACATTCCCCAACTTCTCCCGAGTACGGAGATACCACATGTGTGACACTTTTTTGCAGCCTAGGTGGGCAAAGGGGCCCATATTCCAAAGAGCACCTTTAGGATTTCACAGGTCATTTACCTACTTACCACACATTAGGGCCCCTGGAAAATGCCAGGGCAGTATAACTACCCCACAAGTGACCCCATTTTGGAAAGAAGACACCCCAAGGTATTCCGTGAGGGGCATGGCGAGTTCCTAGAATTTTTTATTTTTTGTCACAAGTTAGTGGAAAATGATGATTTTTTTTTTTTTTTTTTTCATACAAAGTCTCATATTCCACTAACTTGTGACAAAAAATAAAAACTATACTTTACTATATCGAAAAAGAAAATACATAATGTTTGATGGAACAATCACTTCTACAGGACTTCCGGTATCAGAACACGAACCGGGTTTTGCAAAGCTCCTTTGTGGAGCATAAAAGAAAGGTCTTTTGGGGAGGTCGGATAGCCACTGAAGAAGGGGATATCTTAGCCCCGAAACGCGTCTGGTCTGACCCCCCAAGCTCTACTTTGTGTGAGTGCACCACACCGACTATATTGAGGAACAAGTCTACACCGTCTTTATAAAGCTGGTCTGAAACTGCTCATCGGGAGCTGCGACATCGCAACCGCGTGTAACAAGCGGGACCGCGTGCAGCAAACTAATAACTAACAGGTGACCCAAAACATCTATCGGGGGTTCTACCTGATTACAGCGGAAAACAGCAAAGTTCCGATAGACAGCTGAGGCTCCTTCCACACGTGAGGAACCTCCAAAAACCGGTAAGACTGTTCCTAAACTTGTTTACCATCTTTCTAAGGGATCCCTCTCTGACTGAAAGCGGGACGCCGCCGAGTCACCTACGGTGTAAGACACCATTCACTATAAACTGCATCTTTGTCCTGTCAGGGTCCGTTTTCGATATATTGAACTGACACCTGCCTTACCTGGAACTTCATGATTTTTCCAGGATAGTGAATCTCTACTTTTTAGTCCACATATCTTAGGAGAATATATCATATTGTATTTTTACCTTCAATTTGCGGCTCTTATTTTTATCAAGACCAACACTTATATTTAAATTTTATTGGGCTATGTTATATTATATTTCACTTATATACATTGTTGCTTTTATATGAGGTCGTCTTCTATGCATTAATTCCATCTATTTACTTATTTCTATTTTGTATCTGAAGTGCAGCTTTTAGTCACAGATGCTATTTCATTACGATAGTGATTAAATGCGCACGTCAACTACAAACATACAGAATTTTATATGAAGTGTTGCCACATAATTTTACTGTCGCAAGTTTATATTGTATAATATTTACTCCACTACATTTATTGTCCTTTTATCTAATAAACATTAGCAACTAAGTATCCTTAGGTGTGCCCAGTCATTTTCTTCATATCCAAATGAAAGTGAAAAATGTCATTTTTTTGCAAAAAAATCGTTAAATTTCGATTAATAACAAAAAAAGTAAAAATGTCAGCAGCAATGAAATACCACCAAATGAAAGCTCTATTAGTGAGAAGAAAAGGAGGTAAAATTCATTTGGGTGGTAAGTTGCATGACCGAGCAATAAATGGTGAAAGTAGTGTAGGTCAGAAGTGTAAAAAGTGGCCTGGTCTTTCAGGGTGTTTAAGCACTGGGGGCTGAAGTGGTTAAAGACGGCCTATAATCTCTCCTGACATGTCTGTTTTAGTAACCACTTTCATTCACTGTGTAATAACAATTCTGGAATATCTATTCTTATGACACTATGATGTGCCGTTACTATTATTCCTCCTAGAAGTTATGAATGAATTACTGCTCCTTTGCAATGAAAGTCCAGATGGATGTTACCAATGGGAAAAGCCCCTGCACAGTCTGACTCTATTCAATAAGTGCCAGAGTCAGACTGTGCAGGGACCCCCCCAACTGGTAGCAGTCCATTACGTGGACCAGGGCAGATTGGCCATAGACCCTACAGGGAAATTTCCCAGTGGGCCGATGCCCCAGGGGGCCACCTAAGCCCTCATCTCTGCCGCTGACCAAGTACATAATGAGCTCTCAACAGTAACCGCACATGCCCTCTTGAATTCAACTGCTGCAGCCCGCACCTCACCTCCTAAGCCCCCTGCTCCATAGACAACTGGAGGAGGAGGACAGAAGATGGCGGCTATTGATGGCCACCACAGAGGACCAGCTTTTTGGGCAGTATATTGTGTTATTTGTTTCTGCTGGGATGGTATTTTGCACTATGGTATTGTTGACCCCGCCTACTTCTGTTTGCACCTGCCTAAAAAATGGGGCCACTTTTATTTTTTTTTTTCCAGGGCCACTTTAAAGAGGACCTTTCACCAGAATAAAACATCTAAACTAACTATACAGACGTGTAGAGCGGCGCCCAGGGATCCCCCTGCACTTACTGTTATACCTGGGCGCCGCTCCGTTCGCCCGGTATAGCCTTCGGTATCTTCATAGTTAGGCTCCACCCAGGGGAACCTGACAGCGTCTCTCTCTCCTATGCTGTAGTGCTGGCCAATCGCAGCGCTCAGCTCATAGCCTGAGAGAAAAAAAAACCTCTCAGGCTATGAGCTGAGCGCTGTGATTGGCCAGCGCTACAGCATAGGAGAAAGAGATGCCGTCAGGTTCCCCTGGGTGGAGCCTAACTATGAAGATACCGGAGCCTATACCGGGCGAACGGAGCGGCGCCCAGGTATAATAGTAAGTGCAGGGGGATCCCTGGGCGCCGCTCTACATGTCTGTATAGTTAGTTTAGATGTTTTATTCTGGTGAAAGGTCCTCTTTAAGTTCCCAGTCTGCTCCTGATGTGGACCTTCATTGCAAACTGATTGTAATTCATTCTAGCAGGAATAATGAAGAAATCGAGTTTGACTTGGGTCACGTGGCCACTGCAGCCAATGATGCTTGCAGCCGTGACATGTACCCCATGCGTCATGTCATCAGGTCACATGACGCATGGCTTACATTTTGCTGCGGCTTTGTGACCCATGTCAAACCGAATGCGGACATTGGAAGACCTGAGATCTGAAGTGGCAGTGGGGGAGCAGAGGAGCTGGAGCGCAGTGTCAGAGATCAGGTAAGTATAATTCCCTCCGCTGGTCCAGCCACTCTGGGGGGAAGTCTGCCTGAAAAGCCCCCGGGGTGAACGACACCTTTAAGCTTTAATGTCTCTGAAGCTGGACATCAACCTTATTCTATGCCAGTCTGTCCATTCTCGTGCCTATAAGGCCCCTTTCACACGAGTGAGAATTCCGCGCGGGTGCAATGCGTGATGCAAATTCATTTCAATGGGTCTGTGTACATGAGCGGTGGTTTTCACACATCATTTTTGCATTGCGTGAAAATCGCAGCATGTTATATATTTAGCGATTTTCACACAAAGCTGGCCCCATAGAAGTGAATAGGGCTGCGTGAAAATAGCATTGTATCCGCAAGCAAGTGCGGATGCGATGCGATTTTCCGGATGGTTGCTAAGAGATGTTTGTAAACATTCAGTTTTTTTATCACGCACGTGCAAAACGCTGTAAATCGCATTGCACCCACGCGATAAAAACTGAACAACTGAACGCAATCGCAAACAAAACTGAATGGCTTTGTTTGCAAAATCGCACAGTTTTCACTGAACGCATCCGCAACGCATCCGGACACGCTAGTCTGCAAGGGGCCTAAAAGTTAGATGAGAGGAGTTCTGAGGAACACAATCTACAAATCCTCTGCGTCAAAGTCCAAGACAATTGCTAACAGTTGTTACGGTCTGGTTGCTACACTAGCCAGAGAGAGAATCAACCAGGCGGTACAATTTCACCTACTGCACCCTCCTTTTCCACGAGTTTAATTATGGCTCAGGTAAATGGCTGGCCCAAGAGCTTCAGTGCTTCTAGCCTTGTGATTGATTCTCTGGGTAACCAGACAACAAGGGAATTAGGACATGCATGGTGTGGAGAGACCCATCCCTCGCTAAACCGAAATGTGTGAGACTACTGATAACTGTTATATGTATAGAGGGTTTATACTGTGCCTGTCCATTGACAACCATTTTATGCCTTTATGCTCATACAGCCTGAGAAATGTATGGTTTATCGTGTTCATTGCTATGCTGCCACCTAGTGTCCAAACTACATGCAGCAGGACCTTTGGGCACATGTGCAGTGTCCCACTGTTAAAGCCCCATGCAGACGTCAGTGTTTCACGGACCAACGTGTGCTGTCCGTGTTCTCCACGGACAGCATACGTCCCTATTCATTTTAATGTGTGTATTCACACATCAGTGTTTCAGCACGGTCCGGGGGTCCTTTTTTTTTTTTTACCACAGATGCATGCTCTATTTTGTATGTGTTCATGGATCCATCACTCCCATGATAGTCTATGGGTCCGTGAAAACCACGGATGCCATCCGTGTTGCATCCGTGTTTCACGGATCATTAACAAAAAACGGAACGGGTGGCCCATTGTAGACATGCCTATTCTTGTCCGCAAAACGGGCAAGAATAGGACATGCCATATATTTTTTGCGGGACCACGGAACGGTGCAACGGATGCGTGCGGACAGCACACGGAGTGTTGTCCGCATCTTTTGCGGCCCCATTGAAGTGAATGGGTCCGCATCCGAGCCGCAAAAACGGCGGCTCGGATGCGGACCAAAAGAACAGTCGTGTGCATGAGGCCTGAGGCATTAAGTAGGAAAATGTGTTTTTGTGCATGTGCTGCAGAAGGAGTTAACAGGCAGTTAGTAACCATGAGCAAGTGGAGCTGTGCCACCTTCCCCATGGGGAGGAGTAGCTGAGAACAGTGACCTGAACCAAAGAACGACCCTGGAAAAGAACCAGCCAGAGAGAGGGAAAAAGGAGACATTGTGGAGCATACCAATGTTCAGAGGGGCGACTGCAAAATGAAGACTGGAGATAACTTGCCTGAATGACTTTGGACTCCTCAGCTAATTTGTCCAGGAGATGAAAGGCTTCAGGAGCCTGGACATACTTTAGAGGCGGACTGAGGCTCTGTCAAGGTCTAAACCCCGCAGAGGAAGGCCTCATGCACACGACCGTTGTCTTGGTCCACATCCAAGCAGTTTTTGCGGCTCGGATGCGGTCCCATTCACTTCAATGGGGTCGCAAAAGATGCGGACAGAAATCCGTGTGCTGTCCGCATCCGTTGCTCCGTTCCGCGGTCCTTAAAAAATATAACCTGTCCTATTCTTTTCCGTTTTGCGGACAAGAAAAGGCAGTTATAGTAATGGCTGTCTGCGCCGTTCCGCAAATTGCGGAAACGCACACTGACGCCATCCGTGTTTTGCGAATCCGCAATTTGCAGACCGCAGAAAAACACACAACAGTCGTGTGCATGAGGCCGAAACCTGTAGTACCTCATTGTGAGTACAGAGAAACCGTGACAGAAAGTGAGAGTGCCGGGGGATTTGCACCCCTTCGTCTAGATGCTTAAGCGTGGGGTAGAGAGGTGGAGTGTGAGGAAGATTGCGTTAAACAGACAACTTAACCTTTTAACTACCTGCTCAGACTCTGAAACTGTAAGTACTGTGGAACTGCAAAACTATGTAGGATCTGCCAGACCATGCAAAGTCTGAACTGTCACAACTGCTGTGAATAGTACATGGGAAATGGAATTGCCAGTAAAAGCACAGTTTTACTGTTAGGCCTTATGCACACGACCGTATGTATTTTACGGTCCGCCAAAAACTGATCCGCAAAAAATATGGATGACGTCCGTGTGCATTCCGTATTTTGCGGAACGGAACAGCTGGTCCCTAACAGAACAGTACTATCGTTGTCCGTAATGCGGACAAAAGTAGGACATGCACAGAGAGTACCTTCCGTTTTTTTGCGGACCCTTTGAAATGAATGGTTCTGCATACGGTCTGCAAAAAAAACCAAAAAACGGAATGGACACGGAAAGAAAATACGTTTGTGTGCATAAGGCCTTAACCCAGCCAGATTATAACTTCACACTTCAGTGAATCCTGCCTTGTACCTCAAAATTCACCCCACCTAACACCAAGCAGGAACCCCAAAGCCAGGGAGTGCCACGAAGGGAAGAAAAGGTGCAACTTCCCCATCACTGTGCTGACCCAGGGAGTGCAAGAGTGAGGACAGCTACTGTGAGTAACTACAAGCACCATTATTGCTACCATCAGTCCTGTCCTCCACTCCTCTCCCCTATTCTGGGCCTGGAGCACATGATATGCACATCCTGTGAAGGTCCTGGACACAGAAAGAGAAGAGAGCAAGTGTAAGCATGTCAAGTCTGTGGTGGTAGTACTCAGGGAGCAGTACCAGAGTATTATCTCAGTGGGGAAAACCAACACACTGCAACTGAGGAGGATTGCTGGCCTCTACTGGAGGTCTCTGCAGTAACAAAACAACTTGAGAGGCCAGAATCAAAACAGAGAGACAGCGGAGAGTGTTCCTGAAACTATAAGTAAGGCTACTTTCACACTCGCGTTTTGGGTGGATCCATGATGGATCTGCAAAAACGGATCCGTTACAATAATATAACCGCATGCATCCGTTTGTATTATCTGTAACATAGCCAAGACGGATCCGTCATGAACTCCTTTGAAGGTCAATGGGAGACGGATCCGTTTTTTATTGTGCCAGATTGTGTCAGAGAAAACGGATCCGTCCCTATTGACTTAGGCCTCATGCACACGACTGTTGTATACTGTGTGGGGGCCTGTATACTGTGGAGGGGCTGTATACTGTGTGGGGGGCTGTATACTGTGTGGGGGGCTGTATACTGTGTGTGGGGGCTATATACTGTGTGGGGGGGCTATATACTGTGTGGGGGGGCTATATACTGTGTGGGGGGGCTGTATAGTGTGGGGGGGGGCTGTATAGTGTGGGGGGCCTGTATAGTGTGGGGGGGGGCTGTATACTGTGTGGGGGCCTGTATAGTGTGGGGGGCTATACTGCTCTACTATATACCGTGGGGTACTGTATAGTGTGGGGTGCTATACTGCATACTTTGTGGTGCTGTATACTATAGGGTGCTATGCTGCATACTGTGGGTTGCTGTTTACTATAGGGTGCTATACTGCATACTGTGGGGTGCACTGTAACACTAGGGTGAGCCGAGCCCTGGTCTCCTTCCTGCAGAGCGGTGCCCACTTCCAGCCTGAGCCCAGCTGCCCAGAGCACTGATCCTGAGCCGCTGGAGTCTTCAGAACTGGAAGTATTTACAGTCATTCACTGTACTCTACCAGATGTGTGGATTTTTTGCGTGTGTGTTGTGGTGGAGGGCGTGATTGACTGCTAAGGTGTGGGAAAGCGGGATCCAGGGGGCCCAAGTAAATTTTGCCCAGGGTCCAATCAATATTAAAGATGGCCCTGCACGGACGTGTGCTGTCCGTGTTCTCCACGGACAGCACACGTCCCTATTCATTTTAATGTGTGTATTCACACATCAGTGTTTCAGCACAGTCCGGGGGTCAGTTTTTTTTTTACCACAGATGCATGCTCTATTTTGTATGTGTTCACGGATCCATCACTCCCATGATAGTCTATGGGTCCGTGAAAACCACGGATGCCATCCGTGTTGGATCCGTGTTTCACGGATCATTAACAAAAAACTGACCCACCACTGGTCCAAAACTGACACGGACACACGACCGTTGTGTGCATCCGTGGCCGTTGTGCCATTTTCCATTTTTTTTCGCGGACCCATTGACTTTCACGAGACCGTGATCCGTGTATCCTGTCCGTCAAAAAAAATATGACCTGTCCTATTTTTTTGACGGACAACGGTTCACGGACCCATTCAAGTCAATGGGTCCGTGAAAGAACACGGATGCACACAAGATTGGCATCCGTGTCCGTGATCCGTGGCCGTAGGTTACTTTTATACAGACGGATCCGTCTGCATAAAAGCTTTTTCAGAGCTGAGTTTTCACTTCGTGAAAACTCAGATCCGACAGTATATTCTAACACAGAAGCGTTCCCATGGTGATGGGGACGCTTCAGGTTAGAATATACTAAAAGAACTGTGTACATGACTGCCCCCTGCTGCCTGGCAGGTGCTGCCAGGCAGCAGGGGGCAGGCCCCCCACCCCCCGTAGTTAACACATTGGTGGCCAGTGGGCCCCCTCCCTCCCCTGTAGTTAACTCTTTGTTGTCCAGTGCGGCTGGCCCCCCCTCCCTCCCCTGTAGTTAACTCATTGGTGGCCAGTGGGCCCCCCTCCCTCCCCTGTAGTTAACTCGTTGGTGGCCAGTGGGCCCTCCCCCCTCCCTCCCTCTCCTAATTAAAATCTCCCACCCTATCATTGGTGGCAGCGGAGAGTACCGATCGGATCCCAGTTTAATCGCTGGGGCTCCGATCGGTAACCATGGCAACCAGGACGCTACTGCAGTCCCGGTTGCCATGGTTACTTAGCAATTTGTAGAAGCATTATACTTACCTGCGAGATGCGATGTCTGTGTCCGGCCGGGAGCTCCTCCTACTGGTAAGTGACAGATCATTAAGCAATGCGCCGCACAGACCTGTCACTTACCAGTAGGAGGAGCTCCCGGCCGAACACAGACATCGCATCTCGCAGGTAAGTATAATGCTTCTACAAATTGCTAAGTAACCATGGCAACCCGGACTGCAGTAGCGTCCTGGTTGCCATGGTTACCGATCGGAGCCCCAGCGATTAAACTGGGACTCCGATCGGTACTCTCCGCTGCCACCAATGATAGGGGGGGAGATTTTAATTAGGAGGGGGAGGGAGGGGGGAGGGCCCACTGGCCACCAACGAGTTAACTACAGGGGAGGGAGGGGGGGGCGGCCGCACTGGACAACAAAGAGTTAACTACAGGGGAGGAAGGGGGGGCGGCCGCACTGGCTACCAACGAGTTAACTACAGGGGGGGAGGGGGTAGTCATGTACACAGTTCTTTTAGTATATTCTAACCTGAAGCGTCCCCATCACCATGGGAACGCCTCTGTGTTAGAATATACTGTCAGATTTGAGTTTCACGATCTAACTCATATCCGACAGTATATTCTAACATAGAGACGTTCCCATGGTGATGGGGACGCTTCAAGTTAAAATATACCATCGGATTGGAGAAAACTCCGATCCTATGGTATAAAAGGGACTCCTGACTTTACATTGAAAGTCAATGGGGGACGGATCCGTTTGCAATTGCACCATATTGTGTCAACGTCAAACGGATCCGTCCCCATTGATTTGCATTGTAATTCAGGACGGATCCGTTTGGCTCCGCACGGCCAGGCGGACACCAAAACGACTTTTTTTTCATGTCCGTGGATCCTCCAAAAATCAAGGAAGACCCACGGACGAAAAAATGGTCACGGATCACAGACCTACGGACCCCGTTTTTGCGGACCGTAAAAAAAAACGGTCGTGTGCATGAGGCCTTTCATTGTGTGCTAGGACGGATCTGTCTTGCTCCGCACCACATCGTGGACAGAAAACCGCTGCAGGCAGCGTTTTGGTGTCCGCCTCCAAAGCGGAATGGTAACTGAACGGATGCAAACTGATGCATTCTGAGCGGATCCTTTTCCATTCAGAATGCATTAGGGCAAAACTGATCCGTTTTGGACCGCTTCTGAGAGCCCTGAACAGATCTCACAAACGGAAGCCAAAACGCCAGTGTGAAAGTAGCCTAATAAGATCGAGAACACGAATATGGGGATTGGGAGTTGAGACGAACAGTCCAGGGAAAAGAACTGACAGAACCTGAGGTAGTGCATTAAAGATATAAGATGTCTATGCACACAACAGCTGGATATGCTCTCTGTGCATAGGTCTCCTGCATAGGTCATGATTCTTTTAGCATTGTGTCTCTGATCGAAAGCTTTTGAGTGAAGGGAAACCCTTCCGGACACCGCTTGGTGAAGATTGTTAGGTGCAGGGTGTGGCGGACTCACAGTATAAAGCCTGTATTACACAGGCCGATTAAACAAGTGTAACACCCCAGACAAGCATTACCACTCATGCACCCTGCTACTATCTCTAATGGTCTAACCTGTATGTCATCTTATGTATTCTGTTCCAGGTCTTCCATAATGTGCATTCATAATCTTGTTATGTAACTGGTTCACCAGGAGGTGGCAGCAAACATGGCAGAGCTTTTCCTTTCCATTCTAACACCCCCTCTGTGGTGTGGTGGGCGTGTCCCACTTGCTGCAGGGAGGAGGGAGTTCTAGTTAGGAGTCAGTTCAGCTTATCCCCTGCTAGGGGAAAGGAGCAGGTGCACATCCCTGTTGGACGAGCCCTGTCTAGGCCAGCTGGAGCATCTTCATCTCGACTGGGCATGGAGGCAGAAGCCTGAAGCCTCAGAGACCAGAAGTAAAGTGTTCCCTGGACAAAGCTAGAGACACAACAGTATATAGTTGAAATGGGCGAGCACTCATACATTCAGCATCCAATTGAAATATAAAAGTTTAATCAGCATGGAATATATAAAAAAAATCACATAAAATATTAAAATACTATCTGTAAATTGAAAACAAAAATTAAAAACAAAACAATACAGATGGTTATGTTGTTTTTAATGCATATCACAGTGAGCACATGAGAAAATCGCATGAAAAAAATCGCATATGAAAAAGATCACACTTGCTGCTTCTAATCTTCCCAAAACACTTCAGGCAATTTCAAACGTTTACAAAGTAACAGATTACAAAGTGAAGTACAGCATATAGACGTAGCAGAGAGGAGTTTGCCTGCCACAGTTTATGCTAACGCCTGCTGGAACCAAGATAAGGTTGGAAGACTGTTTCTGATGAACCTTTATTCAAGTAAAGCTGCTGTTCAACTATATACAAGGTCATCCCCTAATTCAACTACCTTTTTTTTCTGCTTCGGACGACAACGCCTGGGTTCCAGCGAATCCAGGTAGGAGTCCCGTGACACGTGCACCAACATTAAGGAACATTATAGGCTACCCTGCACCACTCTGGGATTTCTACACCTGGGTACTATCTACTACAGCACTAAAAGGGGCCTTGTGTCCGTGTTGCTGTGTTGCTGCACTGCAACTGGCGTCACGAAAAACATTTGCTTTAAGGGACCCATGGCCGTTGCCATGCGTCGCACAAGCGAATGTTGGGATTTCCTCCCAGCAATCGCCTGCTCGCTAGCGGAGGAGACTGCTGCTATTACATGCAGCGATCTGATCCGCAGTATGGGGAGGAGCGATCACCAATGCCATCGCTCGTCCCCATGCTTTCTAGTGGTTTGCCCGCGGGTGAAGGCTGTCAATCACTGATAGAACCGGCTTCTTGACTTCATAGAGCAGAGTGACCAGGAATTTAAATGAATAAAATACAAGTTATACTGAATCTTTTCACATAAAGCTATATATCAAACTGCTTAGCTCCTCCTACTCTATAACAAGCTATCTGCAGCTGAAACATAATGTGTCCAGCCCGTGCCGTGCATCAGGGACCGCAAATTGCTGTCCTTAATGTGTGGCCACTGTCCACATGGTCTGCGCTGATGGCTTCAGACACATTCAACTTGAATGGGTCCACGAACTGTCTGCACTGCAAATAATAGAACATGTTCTATTTTTTTGCGGTGCGGAGGCACGGACTGAAATGCCACAAAAGTGCTCCGTAGTGTTTCCATGGCCTTCTGTGATACGGTGCGCACATGGCCGGTGCCCGTATATAGTGAACCCGCTGTTTGCGGGCTGAAATACGGGCATGGCCGGCACGCGTTCATGTGCATGAGCCCTTAAGGTGGTCCCTTTACCTGCTGGGCACTTGTGCAGCGGCAGAGGTAGCACATATGCTATATCCGCTGTTGCAGCTACTTTTTGTGCTGGCCCCATAAACACAGTCATTACCTTGCTACCAAATACATCGGATAATAGGTCAGAGTGATAGACCAACCCTACGACTACTGGTAGTCTATCAAACCTGGATCCTGCCCATCAGGAGAGATATTTGGCCACAGTTTTGTAAGCCTTAGATCGTAGTGGACTAAGTACAATTTCATTAGGTCAAGGAATGCAGGTGGACTTTGCTGAAGGACATCTGATCTCAGGCTTGTCCAATTAAAAGCTAAGCACAATTATAAAAAAAAAAAAAACCATCCCAAACTGTGCCACCTAATTTCATGGCCCGTGTAATTTATTCCATTCAGTGTGTATTATATCCACAAGGTGGCAGTATACTGCTATTTAAATAGATTTACCGGGCAAATTTATGAAAACTTGTGTACTACTATGTGATATCTGAATAATGGAAGGCACAACCTAAAAATGGATAGACAGCTGTAATACAATTCCTGATGTTGTAAACTCCCCAAAAATTACATTTTTAAATATTACATTGCACTGTAAGGAAATCACGAAAGCTGTATATACATACATGAGATAGAGATAGTTAAATAGATACATTCGAAATCACTCACATTTTACATCTGCCCTGAAGTACAGTAAAATGCCTGTACAGAGGTTCTGAGATTTTTTTTTTATTATTTCATGCTCTACCTCCCCAAACCCCCGAATTGAAAAACAATTTTTCTATGATGTCTGCAGTCAGCTCCCAAAACTGCCTGACTGGATAGGTGCATCTGGTCTGGTTAGGGAGTGGGATAATATTCTAGGGTCTCGGACTTCCAGCTCCGTCACCTACATGTAGAGAAGCAGGAGAGAGGAGCTTCAACTGCACCTCCATACCGGTCTGTTTGCAAAACGGATCTTCTCTTTAAGCACTGTTAATAGTGCGAATATCTTAGTCACCTAGTGTGAACCTTACAAGCAGAGGGGGCCCACCTCTGAGGGGGCCTATCTCTGTTACTTCCGACATATATCCCACCACGCAGCGTGACAAGTCCAAACGAGCAGTTCTGTGGCGTTCAAGTAGACGAGGTCTTTGAAGACGTTTTTTGTTTTTGAAGCCCTTCAGTCTCATATGCCGTCTGATGGTTATGGGGCTGCAGTCAGCACTAGTAAGGGCCTTAATTTGGGTCGAGGATCGTCCAGTGTCTTGACGGACAGCCAATTGGATCCTCTGGCTCAGTGCTGATGAAATTCCACTTGACTTTTTTGTTCCATAACCCTCAGGATCATTTAAGAAATTCCAAATGACTGTCTTACTGCGTCCCACCTCAGCAGCAATGGCGCTCTGTGAGAGACCCTGCTTATGCAGTTCAACAACCCAAGCACGTTCAAAAAGGGAGAGTTTTTTTTTACTTTGCCATCACAACGTGTGACTACCTGACAGAAAATGACAATGAATCTACATCTTTGCACAGATTTGGCCTTTTAAAGGCATGTGGTCCTAAAATTTGGATCAGCTGAAAAACAGCCTGTTTCAGTTTAATATTTTCAATTAATTGAATGCTCAAAAAATGTTTTGTCTCACTCTCATTTCTTCTTGTTGCATGTTGAAGCTCTACTTGGAACCTTGTTAAGATCCAACAATGTAAAATATGATTTGTTTGCCATTTTTCAAGTGGTCTTAAACTTTTGATCAGGACTGTACCTCCTTCCACAAAATGCTGATTAAGGGCTTTGATATACCTGCTTGCACAAAATACTGATTGAGGGGTTCTATATACCTGCTTCCACAAAATACAGATTGAGGGGTTTGATATACCTGCTTCCACAAAATACAGATTGAGGGGTGCGATATACCTGCATCTACAAAATACTGATTAAGGGGTGCGATATACCTGCTTCCACAAAATATTGGTTAAGGGGTTTGATATACCTGCTACCACAAAATACTGATTGAGGGGTTTGATATACCTGCTTCCACAAAATACTGATTGAGGGGTGCGATATACCTGCTTCCACAAAATACTGGTTAAGGGGTTTGATATACCTGCTACCACAAAATACTGATTGAGGGATTTGATATACCTGCTTTCACAAAATACTGATTGAGGGGTGCGATATACCTGCTTCCACCAAATATTGATTGCGGCCAGTCATACACCAGCTTCCACAAAATACTGATTGAAGGGTTCAATATACTTGCTTCCACAAAATACTGATTGAAGGGTGCAATATACCTGCTTCCTCAAAATACTGATTGAGGGGTGCGATATACCGGATTCCACCAAATACTGATTGAGGCCTGTGATATACCTGCTTCCACAAATGCTGTTCTTCTATAAGGACTTAGGCACAGGGTCATTTTAAAAATGACAGGCAGAGGAAGAGGCAGGCCATTCCGCAGGCGTGGTAGGGGTCAGGCAGGTGCACTAGGTCGTAGGCTAAGTGGCAAGTTGGAGAAGGTGCGTGATATTACATCAAAGGATGCACCACAGTTGGTTGAGTGGCTGACTCAGCCTTCCGCTTCTGCACCCTCCTCATCCTCTGTATCTGCACACTCCTCACTCTCTGCTGTGTGCACCCCCAAAGACACCACCACTATAGCCCCTCCACTCGAGTCATAGGAATTATTTTCCCATCCATTCCCAGACCTTAAAAATGCACAGCAATTCTTGGCATCTGATGAGTAAGAGGAGGTAGCAACGGCCACCACCCAGCGGTCTGACGACCCAGATCAGCCCAAGGAGGGTGGTACCTGCTGTTGCTGCCTACTCCAAGATCTCTAATGTCAGTGGTGGTGAAGGTGACGATGATGACGTGTCTATGGACGTCATGTGGGTGCCCACAAGAGGGGAAGAGGAGGGGAGTACAGAGGGAGAGACGGAGCAGCAGATGAGGAGAAGCAGGCAGAACTCGCAGTGCACAGGAGGCATCCACCATGCACAGTCAAATCTTGCGCTCCCAGGACGCCGGCACATGGCTCCGCAGGGTGGGCTTTTTTTAACGTGTCAGCTGCTGACAATAGTGTTGCCATCTGCCGCCTGTGCTGTCAATGCCTAAGTCGCGGTAAGCCCAACACTCACTTAGGGACGACTGCCTTAAGAAGGCACCTGGCCTTCCATCACCGAGTCCAGTGGGAGCAATGCTGTCAGAACCCACAAAGCCACACTTCTGGAGCTCCACGTCCTGCCTCTTCTCCTTCTCCTCTCTCCTCCCATTTGTCCTCCACCTTTCACTGTGCTATCGTCGTGTTCATCTGGCAGATGGCAGGCTTCCGTGGCCCAAATGTTCGAGCGTATGGAAGGTCCCCGGAAGGAAATATTTCTCCCAGAAGGTCATCCCAGAGCTATATGACCACGTTCAGCGGCAATTGAATATATCTCTGGCACAGTGTCGGTGGAAAGATACATCTGACCACAGACACGTGGTCTAGCAAACTCGGGCAGGGGAAGGTACATAACTTTTACTGCCTACTGGGTGAACCTTCTGACGGCTGTCAAGCATGTAACCCTTGGCACCTGTGTGGATTTAGTGTTACCGCCACGGATTGCATGCAGGCCTGCCTCTTCTTCTCCTCCTCCTACTCCATCCTCCGTCTCCTCCTATGCTGATTCCTCCTTTTCCACTGCTACTGCCTCTTCTGCTGCACCCCCCAAGCCCCCCAGAACCTATTCGACGTGCCAGGTGAGACATTGCCATGCTGTGGCTGTTGTGCCTGGAAGCCAAGAGCGACACCGGTCCTGCACTGCTTTCAGCTCTCCGGTCACAGACAGTTCAGTAGCTAACCCCGCTCAATTTAACAGTTTGTAAAGTGGTGTGCGACCACGGTGCCATTCTGCTAAGCGCTGAAACAGGGCAAAATGACACACGTGCCGTGCATGGCGCACGTCTTGAATTTAGTCATGCAGCGATTCATTACCAAATACCCCGGGTTCCAGGACATCTTGCGGCAGGCCAGGAAAATCTCTGCCCATTTTAGAAGATCTTACATGGCCATGGCTCGCCTTGCTGATGTTCAGTGGCGACACCAACTGCCTGTCAGATGTCTTATTTGTGACAGCCCGATGCGCTGGAACTGCACCTTGTATATGCATGATAGGCTGCTCCAGCAGCAACGTGCCATTACCGATTAACTGTACGAAATCTGCAGCAGGACAGGTTCTGGGAGCTTTTTTTTTTTTAACCGTGCCAGTGGCTGCTCATGCGCGACGCATGCCAACTTCTGCGGCCATTTGATGAGATCACCAAACTGGTCAGTCGCAGCCAGGTCAACATCAGTGACATCGTACCTTACGCCTTCTTTCTGGAGCATGCATTGCGTCGTGTCATTGATCAAGCCGTCAAGGAGCAGGAGCTGGAAGATAAGGAAGTCGCAATGCTGAATGAATACCCAGGGGGGCTACTCCATCTGAGACAAGTCAGCAGGAGTCAGAAGAGGAGTCAGAGGAGGATGGTGGCTGGGGAAGGGGGGAGGAGGAGGAGCAAGATGAGCAGGCTTTAAACTTTTCCGGGATCCCTGGTGTTGTCCGTGGCTAGGGGGAGGATACCGAGGACAACATTCTCCTGAGCGATGAGCAGGAGCCAGGGCGCTCCACTTTTTCCAATTTAGTGCAAATGGGGGCCTTCATGCTCCAGTGTTTAAAGAGGGAACCCAGTATAAAAAGCATAAAGGGCAAGGACCAGTGCTGACTGGCAACATACTTAGACCCCCGGTACAAACACAAAATGGCAGACATGTTACCAGCATCACAGAGGGCTGTCAAAATGCAGCATTTCCAGGCCTTGCTGTGAGATATGCTGCATTTTGCTGTTACGGGCGATGGCAGAGGAGTTTCCACCCACAGCGAAACAGGTGCGGGTACCAATCCTACCGGGCCTGCAAGAAGAGGGCGGTTTGAAGATGTGTTAGTCACTTCGGATATGAGATCATTCTTGCAGCCAGCCCATCGACAGCCGCCCTCTGGATCCAGCATCAGGGAACGGCTAGACCGACAGGTGTCCAACTACATCGGGTTAACGGCCGATGTGGACTCTTTGAGAAGCGAGGAACCCCTGGACTACTGGGTGTGCAGGCTTGACCTGTGGCCAGAGCTGGCACAATTTGCCTGGAACTCTTGGCTTGCCCCTCTTCGAGTGTCCTGTCCGAAAGGACGTTCAGCGCAGCAGGGGGGATTGTGACTGATAAGCGCACTCGCCTAGCTCACGACAGTGTGGACTATTTCCAAAAATGAATCAGGCATGGATCTCGGAGGAATTCAACACCTGTGACGACCACTTGGTCCTTGTCTTATGTATATACAGCGGCATAAAAGGTCTTTTCTGTCAGGTGAATGCCTAATGTTTGGGGCCTGTAGTAAAATTGTTATCCACTGACCGTCTAATGTACCTTCAGCCACATAATCACTTGTTCTTTTCTGTCCAGTGAATGCATAATTTTTGAAGCTTGTTCTCCACTGGCCTACAGTAAAATTGTTATCCACTGACTGTCTAATATACCTCCAGCTACATAATCACTTGTTCTTTTCTGTCCAGTGAATGCCTAATGTTTGGGGCCTGTACTCCACTGGCCTGGAGTAAAATTGTTATCCACTGACCATCTAATATACCTCCAGCCACATAATCACTTGTTCTTTTCTGTCAGATGAATGCCTAATTTTTGGGGCCCATACTCCCGTGGCCTAAAATAAAAAATTTCTAGGCTCCACCAGGGCACATTTTTGAGAGTTTCCCTTTAAGTCGCATAAAAATGGTCCCTGATTAAAATACATCTTTTTTTGTGGGAATTTTTGCCATTGATCCCCCTCTGGTATGTCACTGTCCATGTTGTGGGACTTTTTGTGCACTTTTAGTAAGTATTTGGTGGCTGCAAATATGACCTGAAGGTTTTTTTGGTTAGCCTGCTATTAAAGTGAATGGGGCCCGCCGCGAACGCGCGGTTCGCGAACATTTGATCGCGAACGCGCATTCGCGAAACGTCCCGGCCGATGTTCGTCTATCACTACTTACAACTATTGGGTGTCCAAGCTGGTCACGTGGAACGAACTGGCCCTCTACGCCTTGGAGATGCTTGCCTGCCCCACCACCAGCGTTTTGTCAGATCATGTATTTAGTGCTGCTGGAGGCATAATAACTGATAAGCGCATCCGCCTGTCAACTGAAAATGCTGACCGGTTGACTCTTATAAAAATGAAAAAGGCCTGGATTGCCCTTGACTTCTCTACTCCACCAGAGGAAAGCGGCTGAACATAAAGGCACTATAAATGTGGCTTTTATGGTGTATTGAATACACTGTATTCCCATGCACCCCTTCCACCACTAAAAAGGGTGTATGGTTCAATCTTCCTTTTCTAGTCCTCCTTCTCCTCCATCATATCAACATGCTTATTAGGCTGCCCTGGCTCCTATTGTTTTAGAGGGTCAGCTCAGCAGCGGGCCCTCACCCATAATGTTTTAGAGAGTCAGCTCGGCAGCAGGCCCTCGCCTACAAAAAATTTTAGATGGTCAGATTGGCAGCAGGCCCTCGCCCACAAAATTTTTTACATGGTCAGCTGGGCAGCAGGCCCTTGCCCACAATTTTTTTTTAGATGGTCAGCCCGGCAGCAGACCCTTTGCCAAATTTTTTAGATGGTCAGCTCGGCAGCAGGCCCTCACCCCTAATGTTTTAGATGGTCATAAGCAGGCCCTTGCTCCTACTGTTTCTGAGGGTCACCAGCAGGCCATTAATTATAATTTTTCAAGGGTGTGTATGATGCCCTCCTTTATGTGTAATAAAGGATGTATTTGAGTGTTGGTTCCTTGTAATTTTTTGCAGCCCTTTCACTTAGTGCATGGGCTTTATGAGTGTAGGAATCCCACTACCTGAACAATTGTACCATAATGTGAATGAGGCCCTCCTTTATGTAATAAACAGGTTGTATCGGAGTGCCTCTTCTGATGGAGGACTTTGGTAGTGACCGGGTGGTCACACTGGCTATGACTACAGGTACCTTTTCTTTGGACGTGCCAGAACCTCCTGCCAGGGCAGGGAAGCTCAGGATCTCCGGCTGTAGGGGCTGCAGCCAAGGGATTTCCAACGGCGGTGATGGAGGTCTTGGTTTTCTTGCCGCGGCCGATACCATCTTCCACGGTAACTGGTAATTTACCACGGTTGGATTGTAAGAAAATGCAGCTGCTGACAAGCTTCCCAGCTGGATAGTTGGAGGCGGGGGCAGACCCGGGATCAGTAGCTCTGGCCGAGGCTGTGGCTTCTCTTGGAAGTGGAGGACTCCCTTGGAGGCAGCGCATGCGGCCTGCGGCAGCTGGATCCTCCTGCCAGCACTCAGCTACCGGCAACAGGATGAGAAGCTTGGATAGGAAGGTCACCCTGGTAGCGAATGATCCCTTGATGGAGTCCATGGGGGTGTACTCCACATGGTCCACCGCATACAAGCTGTGAAGTGCCTGGGCAGGTAAGGGCGTTTCACAGATCTGCGGCCCACAAACAACTCCTCACTGTTCTCGTCGTCCACCATGAAGCTGCTCCCTCGCTCCACGGAAAACCAGATGATAGTAACAAAGCAACGCTCCAGCTCTGGATCCCCTGGCCGTGGGTGGTCCAGGACATGGACCACCCAGTCCTCAATGGCCTTCTTGTACTCAGAAATGGTCTGGGCGTGTGCTGTGACCTCTCTTGGGACCATCGGGTTTAGCAGAGAGAAGGAACCGCTCTTCCTGGGCGGTGGAGTGAACACTCCAGCCGCCTCCACTGCACCAGCCGGCGTGGCCACCGCCTCGGACCCTTGCCTCGGGTTTCGCTGTACTTGCGATATTCATATCTCCTGCAGGGCAGCCTGCATTTCGGGCTCGTCGCTTCCCCACACCATTTCACCCCAGTTGGGCCGCAGAGGATGCACCATCTTGCCGTTTTCTGTCTCTCTAGCACACACTGGTAAAGGAGGAGTCTTAGGGGTGGAGTCTTACATTTGCACTGGGCAGTTCCCGTTGGGCAGGGCTGTCGCTTCCCACTCTTGGGCTGAGAATCTCCCTATTTTCCCGCTCTTGAGGTACAAGAATATACGCCATCACTGGCTAAGATGTTGGATTAACCCCTCTGATTCCGGTGCGCATGTTCCTGCGCCTTTCGCTCCGCAATAAACGTAGTAAAATAATTTTTAGGGGGGTTCTCTGACAATTCTGTAGGACTTGCAGTATAGAGGCCCACATGTAAATCCTGTTCATGATGCCAAAATTGCAATCAGCGCCTCCCCTTCGGACCCTGTATATAAAACAGGTGTCCCAGGTGTAGGAAATGCCGAGAGGTATGTTGCGGCCTAAAATGTCTCTTTGTGTGTCATGGTGCTCTTACCTGGATACTGCTGGATTCTAGGATTTGACTCTGATGCAATAAATAGGTGGAATAATTGAGGGATTTGAAAGAAAGTCCAGACCTTGTATGTAGTTGAACAGCAGCTTTACTTGAATAAACGTTTATCAAAAACAATCTTCAAGCTTTGTCTTGGTCCCAGCAGGCTTTAGCATTAAACTGGCAGGCTTCTTCAATAACTCTGCTTGCTTTCCCTCTCTCTGCTGTACTGATAAGCTGAGTAGGTAACTTGGCTTCCTCTGTAACCTGCACTCTCTCTGTAGTCTGACTGTAGGTGATGCCAGGGAACTTTCCTCCTGGCTCCTGAGGCTTCAAGCTTTGGCCTCTATGGCCAGCAGAGCTTAAGGTGCTCTGGCTGGCGTGGGCACGTCCAGCAGGGATGTGCCCCGGCATACCTGTCCCCTAGCAGGGGGTAAGTTAGACTAACTAACTTCTACCCCACCCTTCCTGCAGGAAGTAGGACTCGCACACCTCTCTCCAGAGGAAGAAGGGTTAGAATGGAAGGTTCCATTCTATCTATAAAAGATGAAATAACCGCAGCACTCTAATGATTCAATATCTTCAGGGATTTATTATCACCGAATACAGCAACGTTTCGACCACACTGGTCTTTATCAAGCTCACATAAAGCTTGATAAAGACCAGTGTGGTCTAAACGTTGCTGCATTCAGTGTTAATAAATCCTTGAAGATATTGAACCGTTGGAGTGCTGCGGTTATTTCATCTTTTATGGTTTTGTGAGAAGACCCATAGGCCGGGACTTGACACTGCGGGAACCGCCAGATATTTGACTATCTGAGATTGCTCAGTAAGTAGTGCAGTCTTGATGTTTTCCATTCTATCTAAGTATAGCTCTGCCGTGTTTGCTTCCACCTGCTGGTGAACCAGACACATTACATGAACAGTTACATAACAACATTATTAGGAATGCACAGTGTGGACCTGAAAATAAATGCATAAGATGACATGAGGTTAGACCAATAAAGATTGTAGCAAGGTGCAGAAGTGGTAACACCACTCTGGGGTGTTACAGATGGGAACCCTTTCAATCTCGGAGCTGCATTCATAGTTCTGCTGTTTGACAGATCCTTAACAGCTACGCTGTATTTTTCTACAAACTTATAATTTCTACTTCCAAAATGAGAGGAAACATGTATTTCCAGTGCTGGGTATTATAAAATGCTGCCCTCTCTGCTCCTGCTTGATCGCTTGATGTCAAGCACCATTCAATAAACACCTCTCTGATAAGCTAGAAGAATTTCATCTTGTCGCCTACATTTGTGTTGGGCACTCAGAAGAACAAGTACCACGTCATCTTCTCATAGCTCTATTTATAGGTAGGCTGTATAAAAGAAGTAACAAGGGTCAAGCATCTGTCCTACAAGAGCCTGGAGACTGCTGTCATGTTGGGGAAAATGGCTGAGTTTACCCTGGCAGGATGCCATCTGCAGTCCTGATAGAAATATTGCTTGTAAATGGTGTTGAAATGTCTTCACACTGTGGACCTCATAATTTATCATTCTTATCTTAAACCACTCATCAAGTATTATCCCTATTCTCTGCTAAAATGGCCAACCCTTCAGGAGGAATTGCTTAATGAAATCCCTTGACATTTTGAAGCTATTTCCAGAAGGTTAAAATGTACACTATCTGGCCATGTTGACAATGGATCACAATCCTAGTGCAACAGGCTGGTTAAACCAATTCGGATAAAATATAGGCCTGCTGGCAAAGTTCATGTGCTACTAAGGTAGGTTCAACAATGACAGGTCTATTAGTATTACTAATCACTGAAATTCTGACTTGGTAACCTGCCATTAAAAAAATTATACAGGAAATACATGGCTGCTTTCTTCTAGAGACAGTGCCACAAGTGTTCATGGGTTGTGTCTGGTATTGCAGCTCAGCTCCATTGCATTGAATGAACCTGTGGACAGGTGTGGTACTGTTTTGAAAGCAAGCAGCAATGTTTCTCTAAGGCAACTTTCACACTAGCGTTTTTGCCTAATCCGGCAGGGTTCAGCCAGAACGCTTCCGTTACTGATAATACAACCATCTGCATCCGTTATAAATGGATCCGGTTGTATTATCTTTAACATAGCCAAGATGGATCTGTCATGAACTTCATTGAAAGTCAATGGGGGACGGATCTGTTTTCTATTGTGCCAGAGAAAACAGATCCGTCCCCATTGACTTGCATTGTGGGTCATGCCGGATCCGATTTGCTGCATCCCATGATGGAAAGAAAACTGCAGCATGCTGCGGTTTGCTCTCCGGTATGAGAACGCAACAAAAGGAACGGAATGCATTTTGGAGCATTCCGTTCCGTTCAGTTACATTTTCTTCCTATTGACAATGAATGGGGGGAAAAAGGAAGCGTTTTTTCCGGTATTGAGACCCTATGACAGATCTCAATACCGGTAAATAGAAACGCTAGTATGAAAGTAGCCTAACCTCAACATAGAGTCTAACTGCAGGCAGAATGATTTAGAGCAGGATTTTCTGATTAGAATGAAACATAGTTTTGTGGTAAAAGATTAAAGGGGTTCTCCAGGAATTAAGAAAATGAATATACTTAAATATTACTTCATTATAAATATATTCCCAAATTCCTTACATTAGTTATAATAACTTGTTTTGGGAAGCAATGATTAGGAGAAACAAAATGGCCGCTATCCTATTATTACAAAACCTTTCCTAATCACAGAGCAGGAAAAGTTACTTCACAACACTGAGGTAAAAAGCTGCCTCATCCTCCTCTATACTCTGCTTGTCAGGGATTATGATCCTGCTTATTAGCCACATCCTGAGCAGATGTAGCTAAAAAGCAGCAGCTCTTGTATGCAGTCTCCATTACCACAGTCTGTCCTGTCCATCCTCTCTGTACTTCATGTCTTCTCATGAACTCCATTCCTACAGAGATTCTGTTAAATAATATATTAAACTGTATTCAGGATCATAATCCCTGACAAGCAGAGAGGAGGAAGAGGCAGCTCTTTACCTCAGTGTTGTGAAGTAACTTATCCTCCTGTGTGATTATGACAGTTTTTTGTGTTTTTTTGTGTTTCCTCTAATGATTGCTCCCTAGACAAAACAAGCCATTATAACTAATGAAAGGTATTTGGGAATATATTTATAATAAAGTCATATTTCTGTATTTTTGTTTTCTTAATTCCCGGAGAACCCCTTTAAGTAGAACTTGTGATCTATTGATTTAAATTTCTGCTGTTTCTATGCTTTGAAGTCCAGTGGGTGGACCTACCTACTGACTCCAAACTATCTCTGCATGTACAGTTATATAGAATATATGTCAATCACTGACCTAGACCTCCCACTGGACTCCTAAACCCTGAATGAGCAGATAAGGTGTACTAAATATTTTCCCACAAAACTATATTATCAATGACCAGTCAATCTGTCCTGGAGGCTGGTTTTAAAGTCAGTATAAAACTGAGTCTGCTTATATAGAACCTACCAGTGGCCATTTGGCTCTAGGAGAAGTATATGGTGGGCTCAGCGTGCATGTTGGTACTTGCATCCCTGGATCCGAAGAAAGCTGTAATGGCACCGGACGGGGTTAAAAGCAGAGTGTGCTTGGCTTGCATGCTGACCTGCATTCCCTGGACTTTGTGTGGCTGTCATGGCCCATAAACAGGTAGGAACTAGTGTTAGGGACCACTCAAATGAGGCGACCTTGACGTGGTGAGTGGCTTATTACGCTTTGGCCAAAATGTACACCAATGTCTCATCCAGCATGGAGGCAGGGCAGAATGCTGGATGTAGAGTGCGATCACATTTGCATTTCCTTTTGTTATTATCAATCAACTCCACATCTCTTGCTCTACAACATGCTTCCTGTAGATTAGGCTGCATTTTCAAAGGGACAGGTCCCCTGTAAGTGTCAGGTAAAGTGCTAGAATAATACTCTACTAAGAAAGTGCTGAGTATACCGTATTTAAAAAGCACCCCCCTCCCAGACTTCAGCAGATTCATCCCTAAGCTGCCATGCCTACCATTATTGGATTTTTAGAAACCATATCCTATAGCCTCATGCACATGATGTATTTTTCATCTGTGTGCTATCTGCATTTTTTGAGGATACACACTGACTCATCAATCTCCATGGGACCATATTTTATACCTTATTCTTGTCCACATTGCAGATGAGAATAGCCTTTCTTTTTATTGGAGTAAAACATGCGGAATGCACATGGTTTGTGGACCAAAATACGGACATAACTGTATGCATGAAACCCAAGTCCTTATTCACATGACAGCATATCATGGACATGTGCTGTCTGTGTTCTCCACGGACAGCACAAGTATCCCTTGACCTTAATGTGTTAAAGTGCATTTTGACATCCTTGTTTTGGAAGCATGCACTACTTTGGTCTGTAATGTGGACCAAGCACACCCATTGAAGTTTATGGGGCTGTAGAAACCAATGCCATTGGTGGGAGATGCTCTGGAAATCCCTTTTTTACCCTAACTGTGAACGTGTAATACAGATGACACATGGATGGCAAGAAATGGACTCAAGGACCAACAATGGACACTTCATGGACATGTTCATGGATGAAACACTGATTGCCTTGTCACAGACACAAACGCGTGAGTAAGCCCTATCACATATATCCATTAACCACCTCAAATAAATGTATAAAAAGGCTCAAAAGAAACCTGATGACGTGGACAGGTAAGGCTACTTTCACACCAGCATTTTTGCTTGATCCGTCAAAATGCTTCTGTCACGATAATACAACCGCCTGCATCCGTTATGAACGGATCCGGTTGTATTATCTCTAAAACAGCCATGATGGATCCGTCATGAAAACAATCGAAAGTCAATAGGGGGGGGGGCGGATCCATTTTCTATTGTGTCAGAGAAAATGGACCCGTCCCCATTGACTTACATTGTGAGTCATGGAAGATCCGTCTTGCTCTGCACCACATCACGTACAGAGAAACGCTGCTTGCTGCGTTATTCTGTCCACGATGGGGACGCAACCAAACAGAATGGAATGCATTCTGGTGCACTCCGTTTCATTCAGTTTTGTCCCCATTGACAGCGAATGGGGACAAAATGGAAGCGGTTTCCCCCGCTTTTGAGATCCTATGACGGATCTCAATAGCAGAAAGGGAAAGCGCAGGTGTGAAAGTAGCCTAAGACAGCTCTGGGTGAAACCCCAAAAATGTCTGATGATTATATATGTAACATGTTAACATATACACTCCTCAGCATTGAAATTGCAACACCAAGAAGGACAAGCCAGAAGTTGATGCAAATCAAGGATGCAGCAGATGTCACTAAGATTTGCATCCCCACCTATCCCTTGGTTAAACTTGATGGACTTACAGTATGTCTTATTTCAACAGTTTCAACTATGGAAGATCTGTAAATGATACATTTTTTTAAGCATATATCTCCACCCTGTGGCATGTGGTAGGGGCCAGATTGAAAACAAAGTTTTTAGTAACATGAAATATCAAAATGTGATGCCTTCTGTTAATCAATGTGCCAGTTGTTTCCTTTTGTCCCAAACTGAGAGGGACAGAATACTTGAACTGAGAGACCTTGGTTCATCACTCTGGCAGATCATTATACCAAGATGTCAACACTGTAAAGTGTTGTGTGTTCCATGGTTGGGAGACCAATGAAGAACTGTAATCACTGCTAGAAGTGCACATGAGTGAACCTCTGCATGGATGAATTAGAAGAATAGCACATGGAGATCCATTCTGTACTACAAGTGAAACTAGATGTCACATCTCAAGCCTAGGGTGGCAAGCGTGGTCTACACAAACCACAGAAGGTGTTTACACAATACTTGGCTACGAGACAGAGGTCCTTCTTCTGGTATTCTATCGATCTCATACCACTGCTCTCAAAGGCTATCATGGTGCAGAGCAAAACTACAATGGAGGCTAGAATGGCGGTCTACCCTCTTCAGCATGAGTCCCACTTCTATCTCGGATTCAATGATAGCCGGAGATTAGGCTGGAGACCACATGCACAATGCCATGAATGAGTCCTTCACAAGGAAATGTCACCGGTCATACTCCTTGAATTATAGTCTGGTGATATTGTACGGTAGCCAGATGCCTCCAGTCTTTATTCCAGTTACGCTAAAAGCTCAGCATTACATTGATTTGGTCATGGACCCATTTCTCCAAAGTGTCCCAAGAGCCGTTTTTTTAACAGGACTCCAGGTTACATGTTGCTCGTACTACTGTGAGAAGCCTGTATGGCCTAAATGTGCTACCATGGCCGGACCTGTCTCCTATCAAGCACATCTGGGACGTCATTGTTTGGAAATTGCAAAGGCAGCTGCCAGCAATGGATTGTTACAATCAGTGTGCCCAAGTATATTTAGAGTGGCAGAACATACCCTAGACAACCATTATTATCCTTAATATGTGTGGTGCTCATAATCAGTACTGAATAACTTGACATTTTTTGAATATTTTGCACATCTTTCGATCCTATGATTTCCATAATTTTATCACTTTCCTTCTTGGTGTTGCAATTTCAGTGTTGAGGAGTGTACGATTAAGTGTAAAATATTAAACTAAAAATGTACTTTAGGGTCCATTCACACGTCGGTACCCCCATAGAACTGCCTATTCTTGTCCGAAATTGTGGAAAAGAATAGGACATGTTCTATTTCTTTCTGAAGCCGCGGACCGGAAGATCAGGGGCGCGCTCCGGAAATGCGGATGCGGACAGCACACTGTGTGCTGGTCCGCATCCATTTTTGCCCCATAGAGAATGAATGGGTCTGCACCCATTCCGCAGAATTGTGGAACGGGTGCGGACACATTTACGAACGTGTTAATGGACCCTTAGGGGAAAAATAAATTTGTACATATTTAAAATGCATTTTATTGTGTCAATATGGTAATAAATAACCTGCCCACATTTGAAATCTTTATACACATGACATCATCTATGACCAATTTTTGGTTTTAGGCAAACAGCATATAAAGTTGTCTATACAAAGACACTAAGGGCTCATGCACACAAACGTATGCAGTTCTGGGTTTTTTTGTTTTTTTTTGCGGACTGTATGCGGAACCATTCATTTTAATGGGTCCGCAAAAAAAAAAAAAATGGAAGGTACTCCTTGTGCATTCCGTTTCCGTATGTCCGTTACGCAAAAGAATAGAACATGTCCTATTATTGTACGCATTAGGGACAAGGATAAAACTGTACTATTAGGGGCCAGCTGTACCGTTCCGCAAAATACGGAATGCACACGGACGTCATCCGTATTTTTTGCGGATCCGTGTTTTGCGGACCGCAAAATACATACGGTCGTGTGCATGAGCCCTAAGGGTGAGATTTATCATCTCCCTGTGCAAGAAAAGTGGTGTTAAAAAGTTGCAAACTACATGTTTAACTTTTTAAATGTGGCATTTGAAAATAAAACGTCAAAACGTCTCAACAGTCAGATTTTATACCACCCCCACCACTTTGCAGAAAGGGGGCATGGCAAGATAGGGAAGAGGCATGTCCAGGAGCCACAACAACTTTATCTTCATTTATGCCAGTTTTGGGGCACAAATAAAGCCAGAAATCTGTGGCAACTCAAAGCTAGGGACATGATATAGGGGACATTATTAAAGCACTATATAGCGGCAGATTTATCAAACCTGGTGTAAAGTTGGGGCAATGTGGCTAAGTTGTCCGTAGCATCCAGTGAGATTCCATCTTTGATTTTTCACAGCTCCTTTGAAAAATGAAAGGTGGAATCTGGTTCCTATGAGCAGCTAAGCAGTTTTACTTTCCACCAATTTTGATAAATCTCCCCCAAATGTGGTTGTAATATTTAGTCATGCTATGGAGGTATTATTCAGTCAGCAGAATTATGTGTTCCTTCTATAGTTCAAGACATGTATATAATTAGGGGCTGTGCCATTATAAGGAAACCTTCCAGTGGAATCACCTTCCCCATCTGCCAGTTACACAGGATACCACAGGAGTCTTCAGCGTTTAGAAACCCTTCTGTTGGCACATTAGATATTATACCTTTGGCATGTTTGAGAATACTATTATTAAAGGGACACCTATAATACATATATATTACTGAATTGCAACGTATAGTTCCCAGACCTGTAAGTATAAGTTTACCACAAGTGAACTAGTGCTAATCTTGCCATTTCCATACTTCCATTAAAGTGCAAGACTGACACAAGTCTAGACTTCTAGCTCTATTAAGAATCTGGTCCTGTCTGGCTTAGAGGGCACTCTGTACTAGAGCGTATGACAATAGTTCTGAAGATCGTCTTTGGGAATTGGTGGAATTGTTTGACGTTAAGCAGATGGGATTAGTGATTGAAACTGTGTCGTTTTATCTCTGTTCCTCCAGCTGGAAATCCAATCTGCTCTCTCTCTTGCTCCGACCTTGAGCCCTCTTGTTGCGTTTGTCTTGGCAAACATGTGACATGCAGATTTTGTGACAGCTGATATGAGATGATATGTAGATAAGTGAAAACCATTACTAGTCACTGATAGATGATCTTACTTTAGGATGGCAGATATGATTATATTGCATAATGCGGAGGTAGGTTGCATAGAAATGATACAGAATATAGAATAAGCATACCCATTACACTGGAGCTGGGAGGATGTACACTACTGCTTCCAGCTCTCCGAATCCGCCAGCTGTAGAGAGTAGTGTAAGTGACTCTCTGAATATTAGATTACAAAAATAAAGAACATCACCTATAATGCTAAAAAAGCTACCACGCAAATAAATATTATCAATTAAATACTTTATTAGAAAAACATATACAGCACATTGATTATATTCTTTAAATACATAAAGCAGCAACCATAGGAACACTGAAGTGTATCAGAAAATGTAAAAAAGAGTAGGCTCCAGACCACAAGGGACTAGTATACAAGCAATTAGCAGCATCAGAAATGTGGGGCTCATATAGCAATCTCGAGAGGAAGCGATAAGCGAAACGATCGTCGAGCGGACGCTCCAGACTGGGTCAGTAATATATGTTATTCAATGTGATTCTTTTCTTTAGCAGCCTTATATTGTAGGTGTGCGGTTTCAGTGTTCTGCGGTGTATTGTATTTGGATGCACGATTGCTATATGAGCCCCACATTTCTGATGCTGCTAATTGCTTGTATACTATCCTTGTGGTCTGGAGCCTACTCTTTTTTAAAATTTTCTGATACACTTCAGTGTTCCTATGGTTGCTGCTTTATGTATTTTAAAGAATATAATCAATGTGCTGTATATGTTTTTCTAATAAAGTATTTAATTGATCATATTTATCTTTAGCTTTTTTAGCATTATAGGTGATGTACGGATAATTCCATGCGAAACACTTATGGTATTTATTTTTTGGTGTTTTAAAAATAAAGAACATGTAGCCAGCATCTTCACCTTTCGTTTTGATTCCATACCCATCGATACATCAAAAGGCAATGGTTCAGCTTGATAAAGGCTTGTAAAAAGATGAAACGTTGCCTTTTGATGTACTGATGGGATGGAATAAAAATGCAACATGCAAGGTAAGATGCTGTCTACATGTTCTTTATTTTCTGCAGATTTAGGGGTGATGAGCCTGTCCACTGTGAGCCATGCATCGTGGATTAAACTTTGGGTTCTGGTGCTGTCTTCAAACGTTGTTTGTTCTGAATATTATATTACAACGTCAATCAGCATTTTACTTCATTCTCTCTGTCTTGCTGTTTGACTGAGAACCATGTGAAAATTAGAGACCCCCCCCCCAGTTGAATGATTCTACAAATAGGTGGAACCAGTCTCCCTTGTATAGCATATTGGGTGCTTGGGACTGCACTCTGGATTAGCCCTTTGAGAACATCAAATATGCTCTACAGACGTCTCTTAGGAGCTATACCATTTTTTATTGTTTAACGATAATAGCTTCTTTGTATATTTCTGTATTTTTGTATGCATAATGGGATTATTTTTTCGATTATTTCCAATGCACGGTAGAATAAAACAAAATTTTTGGAAAATTGTACATTCCTATCAATGTAAAAATTGTGTGAATGGCAAACAAATTTCATTCAGATCTTTGTATACAAGTGGTTAGAGGTTTTCCAGGGAAAGTGAATGCCCCGTCAAAAGATGTTTGACTGGATTAAATGCTTTTACTCTTGATTTCCATCTGTTTTGAAAAGAATAGATTAAATCCCTTTAGGATATCCTCTTATTCTAAGCACCAGATTATTAGCTGTGTGTCTCATGCTTTCTGAAAGACTACATCTGCCACAAGCCCCAGAGAAGTGGAGCGTAAGATGGGAGTGGCAATGGCTCTGGCTGCAATAATTATTCAAAGTGACAATCCAATGCTTCCTTGGACCAGGGCAGTGATAGGAGGGCACACCCTTTCTTCCCTTAGGGCACATCCTGATGTTGGGTTTCCTGCCAACACGGGTGAAGGCAGGGGGTGTAGGTGTAGTGGCTGGCGAATGTTGCTGCAGTCAGTAACCAGGCCAATTGTAGAAGATAAATGTCTCCCTTTATTAAAGTGCAGAATGGGAGTTTTAGTACATCCAGTGCATATCTTTCAAGATAGCAATGTATAGATATAGGCCGGTATGGGGATTGTAGTATTCCTTCCCTCTATCTCTCCAAAGTCTCTCTCTGCAGAATCTAAGGCTGGCAATATTATTCTTGTAGTGGTGACTGTAATTCCCAGCTGGGCGTACAGGATTAAGACACATGAGTAGGTTATTGGCTATTTTTCCGGGGGCCTCCCTTACTTGCTCTGACCCAGCTTATTACTCTAAACTCCGCAAATAAAACACTGAGACCAAATTTGGATTTTAATGGCCACAGCAGCCGTTTATTAAAATTAATACAATAACCATAAATAACATAACTACACAGTTTTTTACCCCTGACGAGGGAGGTCCTTGAAGCCCAAAATTAGTTTAAACACAACTCCCCAAACTGGCACATCCATCTTGCCTCCAGCCGTAAAGCACCAGCTCGGAGACCACCTGACGGACGCCTTTCATCCGAGCCAACTGTCCAACCATGGGAGTCCAGCCCCACCATTGAGGCCCTCCCATTCTCCCGAAGCATCCTACCACAAACTTCGAGGACCTCCACCGCCAAGACGCGCAACCTGACACACCTCCCTCAGAGTTGCGCGTTCCTCCACACCCCAAAGTGCTCGCTCATTCCTCATTGCAGCCCCAAAGACCACAAATCAATTACCCACAGGCATTCAGAAGCACACCATCCGCCTCCAAAACGCCCCCACACCTCGGCTCCATATTCTGAATGGCCGCCCTCAAAGCGCCCAAAACACGAAAGAGTGCCCCAGTAATCCAAACCATATCCGAGCTGGGAACCTGAGAAAAATATGACAAGCAAACACAGAAACACATCAGTCCGGATAACTGCGTCAACAATCCCACCCGAATTATAGGACCGAAACCTAACTGATTCCATCAGCCCAATTCTTTTGATCACTTCATCACTCATTCCTAACCTAGCCGCCTCTGTAGCCACTCCTATCCTGAACGAGTGCCCTGTAAAATCCTCCGCTGAAATACCCAGCTTCTGCAAACAACGTTTAAACACTGCCAGAAACTGTAACGCGATAAATACAACCCGTCCACGTGTCTCAACAACGGTCCACCTCTGCACACCATCCACGACATACTCCCGCAAACACCGGACCGGACAAAGTGAACAACCAGGCACCTCAAACAACCTAACTTAACTCCCCCTACCTTCCTTATCCGTTTTTGACCTGCGAATTTTTATCACTACCCTGTCCCCCGAAAGCACCACGTACTTCCTTAATAACCCCCCGTCAATAGCCCGCACGCTGTGACATACCAACTCCCCTAACCGAAACGCCCCAAATAACGCTAAAGAAAAAGCTACCTTAACCACCTCAGCCCCCAGTGCTTAAACACCCTGAAAGACCAGGCCACTTTTTACACTTCTGACCTACACTACTTTCACCGTTTATTGCTCGGTCATGCAACTTACCACCCAAATGAATTTTACCTCCTTTTCTTCTCACTAATAGAGCTTTCATTTGGTGGTATTTCATTGCTGCTGACATTTTTACTTTTTTTTGTTATTAATCGAAATTTAACGATTTTTTTTGCAAAAAAATGACATTTTTCACTTTCAGTTGTAAAATTTTGCAAAAAAAACGACATCCATATAGAAATTTTGCTCTAAATTTATAGTTCTACATGTCTTTGATAAAAAAAAATGTTTGGGTAAAAAAAAATGGTTTGGGTAAAAGTTATAGCGTTTACAAACTATGGTACAAAAATGTGAATTTCCGCTTTTTGAAGCAGCTCTGACTTTCTGAGCACCTGTCATGTTTCCTGAGGTTCTACAATGCCCAGACAGTACAAACACCCCACAAATGACCCCATTTCTGAAAGTACACACCCTAAGGTATTCGCTGATGGGCATAGTGAGTTCATAGAACTTTTTATTTTTTGTCACAAGTTAGCGGAAAATGATGATTTTTTTTTTTTTTTTTTTCTTACAAAGTCTCATATTCCACTAACTTGTGACAAAAAATAAAAAGTTCTATGAACTCACTATGCCCATCAGCGAATACCTTGGGGTCTCTTCTTTCCAAAATGGGGTCACTTGTGGGGTAGTTATACTGCCCTGGCATTCTAGGGGCCCAAATGTGTGGTAAGGAGTTTGAAATCAAATTCTGTAAAAATGACCTGTGAAATCCGAAAGGTGCTCTTTGGAATATGGGCCCCTTTGCCCACCTAGGCTGCAAAAAAGTGTCACACATCTGGTATCTCCGTACTCAGGAGAAGGTGGGGAATGTGTTTTGGGGTGTCATTTTATATATACCCATGCTGGGTGAGAGAAATATCTTGGCAAAAGACAACTTTTCCCATTTTTTTATACAAAGTTGTCATTTGACCAAGATATTTATCTCACCCAGCATGGGTATATGTAAAAGACACCCCAAAACACATTCCTCAACTTCTCCTGAGTACGGGATACCAGATGTGTGACACTTTTTTGCAGCCTAGGTGGGCAAAGGGGCCCATATTCCAAAGAGCACCTTTCGGATTTCACTCCTCATTTTTTCCTGAATTTGATTTCAAACTCCTTACCACACATTTGGGCCCCTAGAATACCAGGGCAGTATAACTACCCCACAAGTGACCCCATTTTGGAAAGAAGACACCCCAAGGTATTCCGTGAGGGGCATGGCGAGTTCCTAGAATTTTTTATTTTTTGTCACAAGTTAGTGGAAATGATGATTTTATTTTTTTATTTTTTTTCATACAAAGTCTCATATTCCACAAACTTGTGACAAAAAATAAAAACTTCCATGAACTCACTATGCCCATCAGCGAATACCTTGGGGTCTCTTCTTTCCAAAATGGGGTCACTTGTGGGGTAGTTATACTGCCCTGGCATTCTAGGGGCCCAAATGTGTGGTAAGTAGGTAAATGACCTGTGAAATCCGAAAGGTGCTCTTTGGAATGTGGGCCCCTTTGCCCACCTAGGCTGCAAAAAAGTGTCACACATCTGGTATCTCTGTATTCAGGAGAAGTTGAGGAATGTGTTTTGGGGTGTCTTTTTACATATACCCATGCTGGGTGAGATAAATATCTTGGTCAAATGCCAACTTTGTATAAAAAAATGGGAAAAGTTGTCTTTTGCCAAGATATTTCTCTCACCCAGCATGGGTATATGTAAAATGACACCCCAAAACACATTCCCCAACTTCTCCCGATTACGGAGATACCAGATGTGTGACACTTTTTTGCAGCCTAGGTGGGCAAAGGGGCCCATATTCAAAAGAGCACCTTTCGGATTTCACAGGTCATTTTTTACAGAATTTGATTTCAAACTCCTTACCACACATTTGGGCCCCTAGAATGCCAGGGCAGTATAACTACCCCACAAGTGACCCCATTTTGGAAAGAAGAGACCCCAAGGTATTCGCTGATGGGCATAGTGAGTTCATGGAAGTTTTTATTTTTTGTCACAAGTTAGTGGAATATGAGACTTTGTATGAAAAAAAATAAAAAAAAAATAAGCATTTTCCACTAACTTGTGACAAAAAATAAAAAATTCTAGGAACTCGCCATGCCCCTCACGGAATACCTTGGGGTGTCTTCTTTCCAAAATGGGGTCACTTGTGGGGTAGTTATACTGCCCTGGCATTTTCCAGGGGCCCTAATGTGTGGTAAGTAGGTAAATGACCTGTGAAATCCTAAAGGTGCTCTTTGGAATATGGGCCCCTTTGCCCACCTAGGCTGCAAAAAAGTGTCACACATGTGGTATCGCCGTATTCAGGAGAAGTTGGGGAATGTGTTTTGGGGTGTCATTTTACATATACCCATGCTGGGTGAGAGAAATATCTTGGCAAAAGACAACTTTTCCCATTTTTTTATACAAAGTTGGCATTTGACAAGATATTTCTCTCACCCAGCATGGGTATATGTAAAATGACACCCCAAAACACATTCCCCAACTTCTCCTGAGTACGGCGATACCACATGTGTGACACTTTTTTGCAGCCTAGATGCGCAAAGGTGCCCAAATTCCTTTTAGGAGGGCATTTTTAGACATTTGGATACCAGACTTCTTCTCACGCTTTGGGGCCCCTAGAATGCCAGGGCAGTATAAATACCCCACATGTGACCCCATTTTGGAAAGAAGACACCCCAAGGTATTCAATGAGGGGCATGGCGAGTTCATAGAAATTTTTTTTTTTTGGCACAAGTTAGCGGAAATTGATATTTTTAATTTTTTTCTCACAAAGTCTCCCGTTCCGCTAACTTGGGACAAAAATTTCAATCTTTCATGGACTCAATATGCCCCTCACGGAATACCTGGGGGTGTCTTCTTTCCGAAATGGGGTCACATGTGGGGTATTTATACTGCCCTGGCATTCTAGGGGCCCTAAAGCGTGAGAAGAAGTCTGGAATATAAATGTCTAAAAAATTTTACGCATTTGGATTCCGTGAGGGGTATGGTGAGTTCATGTGAGATTTTATTTTTTGACACAAGTTAGTGGAATATGAGACTTTGTAAGAAAAAAAATAAAAAATTCCGCTAACTTGGGCCAAAAAAATATCTGAATGGAGCCTTACAGAGGGGTGATCAATGACAGGGGGGTGATCAGGGAGTCTATATGGGGTGATAACCACAGTCATTGATCACGCCCGTGTAAGGCTTCATTCAGACGTCCGGATGCGTTTTGCGGATCCGATCCATCTATCAGTGCATCCGTAAAAATCATGCGGACATCTGAATGGAGCTTTACAGGGGGGTAATCAATGACAGGGGGGTAATCAGGGAGTCTATATGGGGTGATCACCACAGTCATTGATCACGCCCCTGTAAGGCTTCATTCAGACGTCCGGATGCGTTTTTGCGGATCCGATCCATCTATCAGTGCATCCGTAAAAATCATGCGGACATCTGAATGGAGCTTTACAGGGGGGTAATCAATGACAGGGGGGGTAATCAATGACAGGGGGGTGATCAGGGAGTCTATATGGGGTGATCACCACAGTCATTGATCATGCCCCTGTAAGGCTTCATTCAGACGTCCGGATGCGTTTTGCGGATCCGATCCATCTATCAGTGCATCCGTAAAAATCATGCGGACATCTGAATGGAGCTTTACAGGGGGGTAATCAATGACAGGGGGGTGATCACCACAGTCATTGATCATGCCCCTGTAAGGCTTCATTCAGACGACCGGATGCGTTTTGCGGATCGGATCCATGTATCAGTGCATCCGTAAAAATCATGCGGACATCTGAATGGAGCTTTACAGGGGGGTGATCAGGGAGTCTATATGGGGGTGATCACCACAGTCATTGATCATGCCCCTGTAAGGCTTCATTCAGACGTCCGGATGCGTTTTGCGGATCCGATCCATCTATCAGTGCATCCGTTAAAAATCATGCGGACATCTGAATGGAGCTGTACAGGGGGGTAATCAATGACAGGGGGGTAATCAATGACAGGGGGGTGATCAGGGAGTCTATATGGGGTGATCACCACAGTCATTGATCATGCCCCTGTAAGGCTTCATTCAGACGACCGGATGCGTTTTGCGGATCCGATCCATGTATCAGTGCATCCGTAAAAATCATGCGGACATCTGAATGGAGCTTTACAGGGGGGTAATCAATGACAGGGGGGTGATCAGGGAGTCTATATGGGGTGATCACCACAGTCATTGATCACGCCCCTGTAAGGCTTCATTCAGACGTCCGGATGCGTTTTGCGGATCCGATCCATCTATCAGTGGATCCGTAAAAATCATGCGGACGTCTGAATGGAGCTTTACAGGGGGTTGATCAATGACAGGGGGGTAATCAATGACAGGGGGGTGATCAGGGAGTCTATATGGGGTGATCAGGGGTGATCAGGGGTGATTAGGGGTGATCAGGGGCTAATAAGGGGTTAATAAGTGACGGGGGGGGGGTGTAGTGTAGTGTAGTGGTGCTTGGTGCTACTTTACTGAGCTACCTGTGTCCTCTGGTGGTCGATCCAAACAAAGGGGACCACCAGAGGACCAGGTAGCAGGTATATTAGACGCTGTTATCAAAACAGCGTCTAATATACCTGTTAGGGGTTAAAAAAAACACATCTCCAGCCTGCCAGCGAACGATCGCCGCTGGCAGGCTGGAGATCAACTCTCTTACCTTCCGTTCCTGTGAGCGCGCGCGCCTGTGTGCGCGCGTTCACAGGAAGTCTCGCGTCTCGCGAGATGACGCGTATATGCGTGACTGTGCGCAGCGCTGCCACCTCCGGAACGCGATCCTGCGTTAGGCGGTCCGGAGGTGGTTAAACAGCTTCACCTCCTAACGCGAACTACAAACCAAATCCAACTGTGAATCCAGATTTAATAATAGCTCAAAAGAGACTGGTCTCCTTCTGTCCTCAACCTTCTTCCCGCGCCGCCAACCCCGCAACACCTGTCTTACTAAAAATGTCTTTGTCACATCTGGCCAACCCCTCAATTTAAATCCGAAAGCAACCCCCGCAATCCACTTATTAAATTTCGCAACAGACCAGCCAAGCTCCTTAACATGGCCTAGGAACAATAATAACGGGATATCCCCCTCATTCACCTGAGCACCCAACTCCTCCCACCACCGCTGCCACTCACTCACACTTAACCGTAAGCCACCCATGTACCGGGACTCATTGAATCCCGCAGCAGCCTGTCTATGGTACCTCCAACAGCTCCCACATGGACTCCGGGCACTCCAATCCCTCGACATCTGCTCCCGGCGCCAACTGCCGAAACCCCTCCCACTGCGAATGAGAGAGGTTATCCGCAATACTATTAAAAACACCGGCACATGTACCGCTACCACCCAAGCATTCAGCGACAAACAGACCAAATTAAATGCTGTAACAAACGAACCACCGGCGGTGAGGACGCAGTCATACATTAATGGCCCTGCACTACTCCCAGATTATCACAATGAAAACTGATTTTTTTTTATCTATAAACCGATCCCCCCACAACACCATTGCTAGCACAATTGGAAAAAGCTCTAACAGCGCCAAGTTCCGAACCCATCCCCCCACAACACCATTGCTAGCACAATTGGAAAAAGCTCTAACAGCGCCAAGTTCCGAACCCATCCCCTCTCCACCCAGGCCTCCGGCCACCTGCCCGCACACCATTGCCCATGACAGTACACCCCGAAGCCCGAGCCGCCCGCCGCGTCCGAAAACAATTCAAAGTCAAAATTATCCACAGCTGCCCCCAACACCAACGTCCTACCATTAAAATGCTGTAGAAATTCCGCCCACACCGCTAAATCCCCTTTCAATTCTCTCCCCAACCTAATAAAATGATGCAGGGCCCACCAAACTTCGACAAAAAATCCTCCACATTGCCATAATCCGACACGCGAAGTTGAGTTTTCCCAGCAATGACTGCAAATCCTTCAATCTAATCTTTGACACCTTCCTTGCCCTTTCAACCACCATACGTAAATCCTATACTTTTGCAGCACGCCAGACCTGCAGGGTATTGCGAAGTGAGGTCACGGTTATGGGCAAACGAGGGTTACTCACTGTTCATAGGAGAACCCTGGGCAGGCATGCGACAGTGAAGGAGAGGCTGACACAAAGTTCCTCTGGGGCACACTCTGTATGTAGGGACCAGGCCTGATGGTGGATGAGGTGCCCTGGATGTTGCAAGTGTTTTGAGTGCCTGGGGCAAGGTCCCTTTAAGGATTGTGACGCCAGTGCCTGTAACGGTGGCACACCAGTTTTTCAATAGCAATAAGTGAGGTACACAGGTGGTATAGTGAACCAAACGTTGCTTTACTTTAAACAGTCCAACTTTGTTCATACAGTTAATGATGATAATGCAGTCCCTTTTAGCATATGTTCCACAAGCAGGCTTACATTCAATAATGGCAGGTATAATCTTGCAAGATACTTGGAGGGTAAACAATTAATGCTTCTAAGTCCAGGCTGCACTATCTCAACAGCTATTCTGGCTGGCTGTATCCCAAGGCCCGGATGCCTAAATGTTGGCTTTTAATCCTTGGTAATAAATCTTCCTCTCGTATTGACCCTTGCTCTCTCTTTATAGTACCTCTGCCCATCAGCTTACTTATCTGAGCTGGTTGTACTGGCACTGCTTGGTTGGAGGGTGTCTGCAGGTTTCTCCCAGGAGGCACATCTCTTCTCTTGGGGTAATCTTCTGAGCTAACTGTGGCTCACTTTATCAACAGGCAGGCTATAATCCTTCACTAGCCTCCTGGTAGCAACTAGCAGCCTGGACTATCTAGCTGCATGTCAGGAGGAGGCCCTCAGCATATCTCTGCCTAAGATGCCCTCTCACTTCTGTGTCCACAGACTCCTGACTACAGACTGGGCCTGAACATTTATACTAGGGGCTCCCTATCTCCCTCTAGTGTCTAGGATGCCTAACTACACCCTAATAGGCCTGCTATGCATGTCACAGGGGAACAATATACACAAAAGCACATAGAAAATACGTTAAAGTACATGGTTAAATATAATATCACTGTCCCTTAGGAATAGGAGTAACACGTGACCCAATTAACCCTTGTGTAGTGCCCACCCCTACTCGCCACACTGCCAGCTCCCCCACTAACCCCAGCCCCCATCCCCCATGCTGGTACCGGGGAAACACCTGGTGCCCCAAAATCCGACACCCACCCTGCTAAACTATGAAAAAGCTGACCCTAGCCCCTACCCAGGTCCCCTTGTGGCCCCCCAACCCCCCCTGGGCAGCCCGTCCACACATTAACAGTACCCCAGTTAGCCTCACCTAGCTGCCGGGGGGCTGTGAATCCCGCAGCTGATGGTCCTGCCTCCTGATGATCTTCTGGCGGTGCACGATCTCCATCTCCATGCGGCACCAACATCCCAGCAACAGGCCTGCTGGATGCGCTCTGCACCTGCCCCTGTTCTTCTTCTCTTTCACAGTAGGCGGAGCCTCCGCCATGCTGCCTGTTTGTCTCTTGTGGCCTGTGCGCGTCCTCCATCTCCCTGCGCACAGCCACGACCGACACAGCATCAATCCCCCGCCGGGCGGCCTTACCCCGGACTGGGGGCACCCGCCGTACCTGGTCTTGCATCCAAGCCTCTCGCTGTAGAAGACAAGGGAAGGATCCGCCCGCCTGTTCTTGGGCTCCACCGTGCACAAGGATTCCTCCCGCGTCGGGAGGAGCTGGCCACAGGCACTCTGCCAACCTCCCTAAGCGAAGGGTCCCCGGAAGGGCTCCGCACCCGGCGCCGAGCCCTGTGGGTCACATCAGGACTAAGGCGCGCCGGCGGACGTACCTGCCGCGGCCGTCTAGTAGTTGGCGGTGAGCTGACTGTACTCACCGCCGCCCCCTGCAGAACGCCGGACACCTGCTCCTGCAGCCATTCGGGTCCCCGAGCCTCCGCCGCTGCCCGCAACTGCTGGATCAGAGCCTCCGCCACCTGCATCGTGTGAGTTCGTTCCTTTCTTTGTTTTACTCTAAAATGGCGCCGATACTCCCCTCCTCATATAAACTCCCTAGCCCGCCCCCTTCTACACTCCACCCACCAAATTCCTCTCAATCTAAACCCCTACACTACCGGCCCCCTCTGGCCAAAACCCCTCATGTCGGCCTCCCCTAAACTGGCGTCCCAGTACGGCCTCACTGGAGACCTTACTGATTGACTCCAATGCTAAGCCATGCAGATTCTGGACTGCCTAGTTCAGGGATCAACAACCTTCAGCACTCCAGCTGTTCTGAAACTACAACTCCCATAATGCTGATCCCCACCCTAGTTCTTTCCTTTCTCTTTTCCTGGAGTACTTTGTAGTAGAGATGGCTTGCTTTCTGTGGATCTCTCAGAGATAGTGGTTTTCTGGACATCAGGCCTAGTACTCTGAGGAGTGAGCACATGTTGTCCCCTCTCGCTTCCTTAGCTAACTCTAGAGTGAGCTAGGGGCGGACAGAGGTCCCACACCTAATCTCCTTCTGGGCAGTCACTAAGAACACTAAGCCTATATGATGTCATCTCCCTAATGAGAAAGAGCCCCCCCAAGAGTACCCCAAGGCCACACAGTTAACTAGGGCAATTTTCTAAAAGCTCTTGTCCTGTTGGAACTAGAACTGGATTGCATGTTTCACTTTGAGAAGTATTTTGCGTGCATCTCTTTCTCTCATCGTTAACATTTGGTTAAAGAGGTTGTCTGGGTTTAATATTGATGATCTGGTAAGGTCTTCAATGTCTGGTGGGGGTATGATTCCTAACACCCCACCAATCAGCTATTTTTTTTTTAAAACTTTCAATTTTTTATTGATTTTTCAACATAAGAAAATCAGACAGTAAATATGTAATTTGCATAAGCCAGAACAATGTTAAGATTTGCAAGTACAACTTTGACATTTATATTGTGATGTTACATATTTAAGCAAACAAAAGAATACCAGCTAATAAATGTCACTTGTATAATCCAGCAACTATCACTTAATATATGTTAAGCATATTGATGACAAGAACAAGACTAATAGATTGAATCCAGAACTTGTGATCCATTTCTAAGATATATTTTATTCTATACTTTAGTGTACCGCTATATATGCTTACCCTATACCGTAATCCATCCACCGTCCTCCATCCACCGCTCTCTCCCGCCATGTATGTATACCACAGTATTAGTCCCTACAGAGCTACAGAGTGAATCTTAACTGCAAACGGGCATGAGCTCCACAATTCCCATCTTTTGTGAGCCCTTAAGCGTTCAGAGTAAGAATCTGCATATATATATTCATGTTGCATATACTGGTTAACTAGTGAGATCACATCAGGCACCTGAGGAGTAATGGGCAGCTTCCATGAGGTTGCAATAAGCTTCCTTGCAGCTGAGAGAATGCCCATCATAACCGGTCTATGGGAGTGAGGAAAATCTCCTATTCCGATGGATAACACAGCTAATGGAGGGTCGAGGGGGATCTGGAAGCCCGCCACTGTCGAGATAAGGTCAAAAATCTTCCTCCAAAAAGGGAGAATAATAGGGCATGACCACCACATATGTGATAAGCTTCCCTTTTCCCCACAATTCCTCCAGCAGTTTGAACTATATTCAGGATCCATGTGTGCTATGCGGGCCGGCGTCAAGTACCATCTAAGTTGTATTTTCCTATTTTGTTCAATGTGATTAATACATTTGGCAGTAGCTATCGTCCAGTGGAAAGCATCCCTCCACTCCCCGACCGACCAAGAGCTTTCAAATTCTTCTTCCCATTTCACCATAAAGTTAAGCTTTGTTTCTAAAGTAGGGTCAAGTGCATGATATGCAGTAGCAAGGCCTTTCCCCTGACCTGTCGTACCAGTAAAGTATTTACCAAAAGGGGTCGTTTCATTCATTGAAATAGTGGGAAGTCTTGTTCTGTGCAGCATATGCCTAACTTGTAGGTACTGATAAAAACAAGTGTTAGGTATACCATAATTCTGATGTAAGGTCTCAAATGTTTTCATAGTATCACCTACCAATCAGCTATTTAAAGAGACCACAGTGTTTGTGGAGCACCACAGCCTCTTTTTATTACATACATCCCCTTAAATATTTACCAGGCATAGCTCTGCACTTTAGGTAGTTCCTCACTACAGCCCAGTCCCATCACAAAGAGACTCTGTCACCTCCACCAAGCCATATTAAAGGGGTTGTCTCACTTCAGCAAATGGCTTTTATCAGATAGAGAACGTTAATATCTTGATCCATTTTTCCATCACATTGGATGGAAAAATTTCCTGGGGTTGCGACCACTCTGTAATCCATCAGAGGTGTCGGTGTTGGCACACTGTAGGAAATACCCCCTGCCTCTCTGGTGGTCGGGACTGTGGAAGAGCGCATAGACCAACACCTTTTCATATAGTATGCAAACATGGCCACTGCTGCTGGATTTCAGGGTGGTCATAACCATAGAAGCAAAAAGGGTATCATGTGATGGAAAAATTAATCCAGCCAGCAAAGGAAGCAATATGGATAATAACAATATTAACTTTCTCTACATGATAAATGCTACTTGCTGAAGGCAATCTGTAACCAGAAACCTACCTGTCCGACCAAGAGCACAATTAGATAGCTGTACGACTACGGAATAAAGCGTTTCTTCTCCTTCCTGATCCAAGGCTCTGTACCTGAGATAACAGCATATTTTATAATATGCAAATAAGCTGTTTAGTGCGATAAAGGCCAGACCCTCCAACCATGCTTTGATTCACAGTGCAGGCAGTGGCAGTGAAATTTCACCTGGCCCTGTGTTCTTGCACATGCGCCATCACCTTGCATATCAGCGCATGTGCAGTACAGTCAATTTCTGCCCTGGCAAGTGTCATGGTTGTACTGCATCTTGATACTTTCTCCTCTCTACACATGCTCTGCGGAGTCGAGTGGATATGTATATGTTGGGGGTATCTGAAAAGAACAAGCCAGCAATTATCTCATGTGTATGGCTAGCCTTAGTCTTTAGTCCTAGTAATTACAATATCAGAACTACTATGAGGCCTGCAATGAGGAGCTGCAAGAAAGGACATTTATGCTGCATTTACTTCTGATTAAAAATATTGCAAGTGTTTTCTACTACATATTAATTTCTCCCACGTGGTCCTCTTACTCCTGTACAAGGTATATAAGTTCTGCTTGCATGTTAAAGTGAGGAGGTCTGCTGTTGACAAAGAAGAGCGTATACACCTACAGGCAGCGCTTTCCCTATAACCAGTGTGGTCTGGAGGAGGAAGTTGGTTTTTATACTGTTGAAAACAGTGAGAAGATCCGGCAAGGTAAGACGCTGCTGCTTTTGTGTCGTTTCATAATATTTGATTTTAATGATGAAAATCCTATGTTGCTGCTTTTACTATTAATAATAATTTCCCATATTTTAGACATCTAGCCTATCTATGTAGATGTTACTTGTCTTTGGAGCACCCATGTGTGGTGTACAGTTGTGAAGTCAATTTTACAGAAATGAATCATTTAGGTTAGATTTCTATGAAACTCATAAAATCTTGATGATTTGTATTAGTAATACATTTTAACAATTTTTCTAATTCTATAGAAAATGTAACAGTAGGGCAGCTGAATAGAGATTTACCAACGTTTCCTTGAATGGGCCTGGTAAACCTAAAAACTGTTGCAAGTGACATATTTGAGACTGCTAAAAAGACAAGGGAATCTGGTTACTGCATCACTGCTGTCATTGAAGTGAATAATAGCAGTGGCGGGCCTAAGGTGTTTGGCACCTGGGGTGGGTCTCTTCTCTGGCATACCCCCTCTCCATACTCTAAAATATTGTGCCCACTCACAGTTGTTATGCCCCTTTGTGCCCCCCTCACAGTAGTAATGCCCTCATTGTACCCTTCACAGTAGTTATGCCCAAATTGTGCCCCTCCACAGTAGTTATCCCTTCATTGTGCCACCTTCACAGTGGTTATACCCACATTCTGCCCTCCTCACAGAAGTTATGCCCACATTCTGCCCCCTCACGGTAGTTATGCCCTCACTGTGCCCCTTCACAGTAATTATGCCCACATTGTGCCTCCCTCACAGTAGTTATGCCCATATTCTGCCACCTCACAGTAGTTATGCCGATATTGTAACCCCCACAGTAGTTATCTCTTCACTGCCCCCCCTTCACAGTAGTTATGCCCACATTCTTCTCCTATCACAGTAGTTATCCCTTCTTTGTGCCCTCTTCACATTAGTTATGCCCTCATTGTTCCGCTTTAACTGTAGTTATACCCTCTCTGTGCCCCCATCACTGTAGTTATACCCTCTCTGTGCCCCCTCACAGTAGTTATCCCTTTATTATGCCCCTTTAACAGTAGGTATGCAGTCATTTTGCCCCCTCACAGTAGTTATGCCCTCTCTATGCCCTTTTACAGTAGTTATGCCCTCATTGTGCACCCTCACAGTAGATATGCCCTTTCTGTGCCCCCATAACAGTTGTTATGCCCCTTCACAGTAGTAATACCCTCTCTGTGCCTCCTTCACAATAGTAATGTCCACATTGTGCCCCCTCAGTGTTAATAAAATAAAAAAAACATTATCTGCTCACCTTGTCCCATTCCTGGTGATCAGATGCCCTCCAGCACTCCCCTGCAGGCACAGATTCCCAGCCTGCAGGCTCCTCCTACACAGTCTGGCAGTGCGATCTGCGCCAGCAGGGCTGAATGGTGATGCAGGCCTCGAGGAGGGAAGGAGTACGAGATGCTTAGTGGTCAGTAAGTGAAAGGACCGCTAGCTCCCCGGCGCTGTAGTAATGGATTGATCTGTATTGATGGAAGCGCTCATTGCATCCAGCACCACCTGACAGCTGACACCCATGTAGGATTGACCCCCCCCCCCCTCCTCCTTGGCACGCCACTGAATGATAGCAGTGCTGCAGTAACCAAGTTCATCCACTATAAATGGATGAAGCCAGAGCTACTTTGGAACAGCTGTGCAGTGGGAGTGCGGGATGTTGGACCTCTGCCAATCAGATATAGGCCATCAAAATCTATATAAAATATAAATAAATAAAAAAAATATATATACAGGGGCGTAGCTATAGGGGGTGCAGAGGTAGCAGTCGCTACTGGGCCCAGGAGCCTGAGGGGCCCCACAGACCCTTGTACCACATGAGAAGACACTGGTATTATAGAAAGTGCATGCTGGTCAAGTTATACCTCTGGCTGGAGGGAAGGTGTTAGGTCAAGAATTTGGCATGGTGGGGGTGCAGTTTAAATTTTTGGCTCAGGCAGCAGGAAGGCAATGTACTTCCCTGCCCCTGGCCACAAAGCAATGAGGGATGGGGGGCCCAAACTAAACTCTTGCACCAGGGCCCATGAGCCTTTAGCTACGCCCCTGTACATATATATAAATAAATACAAAACTCCCGGACAGCCCCTTTAAGCTGCAGTGAAAGGCACTTTTATGAGGACAGATGCTTGGGCAAACAGACATTCCTACATTTGTTCCTGATGATTTCCTGCATGGTAACAAGGCAAATGATCACCTGACCAATGACAAATATTCATCACATCTTTTGTAGGTATGAAAATGATCGCTTCTCTGCTGTAGATCACCCTGTGTAAACATGGATGTACTGCCAACAATGTAGTTCTTTCAAGATCACTAGAACAGTATTGCATAGATGTACTAGCGTTATATCTATCTATATATAAAGGACGTATGTATGTATGTTCCGCGATCACTCAAAAACGCAACCATCGATTTCAACGAAACTTGGTATACACATCCCTTTCTACCTGAAAAGAAATCTTGTGGGGGTCTCAGCTCTCTAGGACATACCGTTCCTGAGATATTCCCAAAAATGACCTGCATTAGCCAATACAAGCCTGCAAGTCTTTCACTCATATCCCAACTGCCATACACACGGTCACATGACCCTTATCAGCCAATACAAGCTCGCAGGCCATTGGTCTACACATGCACACAGCTTTACTCCAGGTTTCCATAACAACCCAGCCATTAAGTCGCACAGCATTAAGTCGCACGATACATAGGGCACAACTACAATGCTACAGGTGTCGCGTGACCTTGATGTCGCACCCATATCGTGCAACAATTTTTATAATGATTGTCTATGGTGTCGCACTGTGACATGTGACATACTGCGACTGCAACAGTCACAGAAAAATCCATCTCAGATGGATTTTTTGCAACTGTCGTGTCACAGTCACAGCCTATCACATGTCGTACTGCGTCACCATAGCCTATCATTATAGAAATTGTTTAGACAAAATGTTGCGCGACATGTTGTCGAGTAGCCTTAGCATTAAAGGGGCAGGGCGCTGTGAAGGTCACTGTTAAAGGGGCGGGCACTGTGGAGGTCACTGTTAAAGAGGCGTTCACTGTGGATGTTACTGTTAAGGGGGCAGGCCGCTGTGGAGGTCACTGATAAGGCAGCAGGGGCCACTATTAAAGGGGCAACTGCTGTGGAGGTCACTGTTAAGGCAGCGGGGTACTATGGAGGTCACTGTTAAGGCAGCGGGGTACTATGGAGGTCACTGTTAAGGCAGCTAGGTACTGTGGAGGTCACTGTTAAGGCAGCTAGGTACTGTGGAGGTCACTGTTAAGGCAGCGGGGTACTATGGAGGTCACTGTTAAGGCAGCTAGGTACTGTGGAGGTCACTGTTAAGGCAGCGGGGTACTATGGAGGTCACTGTTAAGGCAGCTAGGTACTGTGGAGGTCACTGTTAAGTGGGCGGGCCCCTGAGGAGGTCACTGTCAAGGGAGTGGGGTGCTGTGAAACTCACTTTTAAAGGGGCGGGCTGCTGTGAAGGTTAAAGTTAAGGGGATGGGCTGCTGTGAAGGTCCCATTTTAAAGTGGCGGGGCACTGTGGGGAGTTCACTGTTAAAGGGGCGGGGTGCTGTAGAGGTCACTGTTATGGGGGATACTGTCGATATTTTTTAACGACACACACAAACATTAAATTAAATAGATGAAATATACCAGTGCGAAGCCGGGTCCTTCTGCTAGTTCTAAATAAAGTTTAATGAACTCGCCCAATAATTTTATCAAATGCACTAAAACTTAAAACTTCTTTGCCCCCTTGATCCAGAACAGATGCTCCATTGGTTCCTTGTAAGTGTCGCTGAAGATTGATAAATCCATGTGGCCAGGATCTTGCATATCTACAGCAGACTGCAAAAACGCTGTGTAGGGGCTTAAATAAAAGTCACACAATGAGGTAAGTAAACTTTAGAAAAAAAGGTTGATTCTTTTTCTGTACCTGACTGGTAGGAGGCAGTGATAACAATGACTTTCTGATTCTTCTAACCAGTGAGTCTTCTATGTGATAATTGGAATTCTGTATGTGAAATTGCTGGGCAAGTTCAAATAATAAGAAATGATCAAGTATAAATGTTGAAAAAAAAAACAACTTAAAGCGGTTGTCCAGCCAAAAAGTAAAATGACCTAGAGGCATTGGCTGTAAAAAAATATTAGGAAGAGTCACTCACCACTTATGAAAGCCCTGATGTCCCAGCACCTCAGCTTTCTTCCATACCTGGTCCCCACCAGATTGGAAGTGATGACGTGATGTTCCCATCCATGAGGCTAGAGATGAGCGAAGTTTAGAAAACTTTGATTAGGCTGCTTCGCCGAATTTCACAAAGAAATTAGCTTCTTGATGAATTTCTTTGTTAGTTACTGGCCCAATGATGGGGAACTGTGATTGTAAACTCCCCCCCCTCCCTTTATTGAACCCCTCAGATGCTGATTGCGACATCTGAGATAAAAAAAATTAGGGCTTTCAGGGGTTAATCGGTGAAAAAAATATATCCATTTTGCTTGGGATCTTCAATTGAGATTCGCACTTAAAGAGATGAGCATGATTTTTTTTTTTTTTTACGGCCATTTCTGGGAGAATTGATTAGTTATCACAAAGCACAAGGAAATTCGGCTTCACGACAAATCGAATTTTCCCTCAAATTCAGCTTGAAGTCCACTTCGAATGCTTTGATTCACTCAACACTACATGAGGCTCATCAGTTACATGCCATTCTTGCATACATGAATGCTCAGTAATTGGCTGCAGCGGCTACATGGAATGGCACATTGTCACTTCTGGTTTTATAAGCTGGAGACAGAGGTTCATTGCCAAAGAGAGTAAAACTAACCCTAACTTTCTTCACTTATATAAATAGTAAAAAGGTTAAACCTGGAAGTGTTGGGACTTTTAAAGAGTGATGATGGAGGAGTTGTAGAGGGCAATGAAGAGAAAACTAATTTATTAAATATTTTTTTCTCTGCTGTATTCACTGAGGAGAATAAAATTCCAGATGAAATGCAGAGTGTCAAAGTAAATTCCCCATTAAATGTGTCCTGTCTGACCCATGAAAAAGTGAAGCGGCTATTTAAAAATATTAAAATAGACAAATCACTGGGTCCAGATGACATACACCGCTCTATCCTAAGGGAATTAGGTAATGTAACAGACAGACCCTTATATCTGATATTTCAGAACTCTATAATAACAGGGAGTGTTCCACAAGACTGGTACTTATCAAATGTGGAGCCAGTATTAAAAAAGGGGTTAAAAAGGGTCTGGAAACTATACGCCAGTAAGTCTAAAATCTGTTGTGAGTAAACTGCATGTAGGTTTTCTCAGAGAAGCTATCCTAGAGTATCTCAATGAAAACAAGTGTATAACACTCTATCAGCACGGCTTCATAAGGGATCGGTCCTGTGAAACTAACCTAATCAGTTTCTATGAGTAGGTAAGTTCTAGACTGGTTCGGAATCAAAGGATGTCATATATCTTGATTTCTCCAATGCACTTGATACAGTGCCTCATAAAAAGTTAATACATAAAATGAGAATGCTTGGAATGGGGGAAGATGTCTGTATGCGGGTAGGTAACTGACTCAGTGATAGAAAACAGAGGGTGGTTATTAACATTACATACTGAAATTGGGTCACTGTCACTAGTGGAGTACCTCAGGGGTCAGTATTGGACCCTATTATCTTCAATATATTTATTAATGATCTTGTGGAGGACACAGTAAAATATATATATTTGTTGCTGATGATACCAAACAGGTGTAAAGTAATTTATTTCTTTATTTATTTTACACACTTATATAGCGCTACTATATTCCGTAGTGCTTTATAGACATTAGCATCACTCTGTCCCCAATGGGGCTCACAGTCTAAGTTCCCTATCAGTATGTCTTTGGCGCGTGGGAGGAAACCGGAGTACCCGGAGGAAACCCACATCAACACGGGGAGAACATACAAACTCCATGCAGATGTTGTCCTTGGCCGGATTCGAACCTAGATGGATCTGGATAGATTGGAGGCTTGGGCAGACAAGTGGCAGATGGGGTTTAATACAGATAAATGTACGGTTATGCACATGGGAAGGAATAATGCAAGTCACCCGTACATACTAATTGGTAAAACACTATAGCAACCAGTGTAAGGCAGCTGCTGCCAAGGCCAATAAGATTATGTTTTGTATCAAAAAGCGACATAATTCTGCCACTTTACAAATTATTACTCGGCATACGAAGTATTGTATAATTATGGGCTCCTGTGCAAAAGGAAGACATTGCAGAACTTGAGGGGGTTCAAAGGTGGCCAACTAAAGTAATAACTGGAATAGGTGAACTACATTACCCAGAAAGATGATCAAAATTTGTGCTATTTTTTTTTTTTTTAAATGACTGAGGGACAATCTAATAACTATGTGTAAATATATCAGGGGTCAGTACAGAGATCTCTCCCATCATCTAGGATTAAAATTTTCATTCCATATTGATCCAATTGCTTGTGGTATGCCCCAGGGTCAATGGAACATGTATGGCCAGTTTAATGTATATGGCTGTGTTGGTAGAATAGGTGTTCACCAGATGGTTGCTCAATCATTAACCCACTTCTGTCTAAGGTGCACGACTACCTTTACGGTCCTTTTACACGTCAAGATAAATGGGTCAAAACGAGTGCTGACGTTTTACTACATTTTAACATTAGAAAGACATGCATTTATATTTATCACTAATTGTATGTGTTTTTTAATAATTTTGATTACTTGTAAGATGGCTTGTCTTATCTCCTGTCTCCTATGCTAATGACTAGCAGATTCCTATTCAGCCTAAGATATCACACCAGCAAACTATAATTTTTAGGTCATTATTATAAACGATTCCTTCAACGACAAATTAGCAAATTCTCACTGATCATTAAAATCCTTGCACATATTTACACTGGATATTGGGCACATTATCTCAATATAAGAATTTTTTGCATGATATTTGCCCTGTGTACAAGGCCCTTTAAGAACATTTGCTCAGGTTTGGACACCACAAAGGATCTACAATGTTTGACAAATCATGTCCTTCACTGATTACCGTATTTTTCGCCCTATAAGACGCACTCCCCCCCCCCCCCAAAAGTGGGGGGAAAATAGCAGTGCGTCTTATGGGGCGAATGCTGCGATTTTGCAGAATTTTCAATGATACACCCACCGCGATGCCGCGCGGCGGGTGTATCAGCTGTGAGGGAGGAGGGGCTGGGGTCCGGCATCTGCTTTTATAATGACAGCGGGGCCCATGCAGTGACTGTATTCTACTACACGGGCCCCGCTCACTGTATAATCGTATCTGTAATAGTTAATTGTTTTGTATATAATCGGGTAATCAGCGCCTGTATACTTACAACTACAAGCACTCGGTAGCAGAGAGGAGGGAGGAGGCAGCCCGGGAGGACGGGCTCTGGCAGCGTGAGTCACTACGTCACGTGCCTGCGCCGCCCACTTTATGAATGAAGCAGGCGGCGTGGGCGCATGACGTAGTGACTCACGCTGCCAGTGCCCGTCCTCCCGGCCTGCATCCTCCCTCCTCTCTGCTACCTACCGAGTGCTTGTAGTTGTAAGTATACAGGCGCTGATTACCCGATTATATACATAACAATTAACTATTACAGATACGATAATATACAGTGAGCGGGGCCCGTGTAGTAGAATACAGTCACTGCACGGGCCCCGCTGTCATTATAAAAGCAGATGCGACCCCCACCCCCTGTATTGAGGGTCATTCACTACAGGGACACTGTTATGGAGGGGATCTGTGGATGACACATAGCATAAGATGCTATATATGTGTCACCCACAGATCCCCCCATAACTGTCATCCCCATAACAGTGCCATCCAGATACCCCAATAAGTGTCACCCACAGATCCCCCATAAGTGTCACCCACAGATCCCCCATAAGTGTCACCCACAGATCCCCCATAAGTGTCACCCACAGATCCCCCATAAGTGTCACCCACAGATCCCCCATAAGTGTCACCCACAGATCCCCCATAAGTGTCACCCACAGATCCCCCATAAGTGTCACCCACAGATCCCCCATAAGTGTCACCCACAGATCCCCCATAACAGTGCGTCACCCACAGATCCCCCATAACAGTGCGCCATCCACAGACCACAGACCACAATTAGTTCAAAACCCACCAAAAGCACACCTTTTGGTTCAAATTTTTTTCTTCTTATTTTTCTCCTCAAAAACCTAGGTGCGTCTTATGGGCCGGTGCGTCTTATAGGGCGAAAAATCATGTTTCTTTGTGCTTTTTTCTTGCATTTTGGATTTGCTGATTTAATTTGTGTCCCTGCTATTACTGATGCCTTAAAGGGAACCTGTCATCAGCTTTATGCTGCCCATACTAACGGCAGTATAAAGTAGAGACAGGTGAGTTGATTTTAGTTGTCATTTATAAGATAAAAGTAAGTGGTTGCCGAGCAGACTGGGCCTGGAAAAGAGTCGCGGCCACCTGAGAAGAGTCCTGGTTATTCATAAATTCCTGCTCTCCCTGCCCACCTGCCGATGACTGACAGTCTTCTACCTAGTTTTCTCCCTTTCTCTCTAGGAGAGAACTGCCAATCACCAGCAGATGGACAGGGAGATCAGGAGATTATAATAACCATGACTATTCTCAGGTAGATTTGACTCTTTTCCAAGCCCGGGCTGCGATGATTATGATCCTGGTTCTTGGCAAGCACTTACTTTTAGCTCATGAATGACACATCGCTGAGACCAGCATTTCTGTCACTATTTTGTGCTGCGCTCAGTGAGGTCAGCATACAGTTGATGACAGGTTCCCTTTAAGATCAGGGACCATTGGTTGCATAAATGTGTGGTGCTGTCTTAGGTCTGTGGTCACAAGGAGCTTCAGGATAAGGTCAGTGTGAGGTGTGTGATTGCTGTTGGGAAAGCTGAAAGGCCTAAGTGATCACAATGGAGGTCAGGAGACTTTGGTGGAAATGTTTGGTTAGCTAATATCTATGTGATATGTGGAGTATATCCCTAATTCCAGGGCAGCTCCAGAGAAACACAGATTTAGTGACAAGTCATATTCTAATCCTCTTTCAGCAGAAGCGCTCACATGGGATTTTCATATCCGGAGGGGATTGCTTTGAATAATTGACCCTCACTCTTACGTAACTAGTGGAATCCTTACTCCATCTGACAGGTTACCTAATGATTATCCATAAGTAGTGTTGACATCTTGTCACCCCAGACTGTAAGGGAAAACGTTATAAAATCTCATTTAATTTATGTACAGGTTTCAGAGACAAAAACAATTTCTGCCACTTTTACTTTTTTTAGGTGTACTTGCCACTTCAATGTCCATAGCACTGATGAAAACAGCAGATTACAGCACAACATAGGGGATAAGTGGAGACATCGAGCACTGTGTTTGGTGGTCCCATAGAACTGAATGGAGAGGTAGTTTACGCATGTACCACAGCTCCATTCTCATATGGGACTCCGGGACTTCCGTTATTTGATTGTTGAGGGTTTCAGTGATCAGACTTCCAGTGGTGTAATAGTGCACCAGATCTGTCTCCATACTCACCTTAAAAACTGTTAACAGGCCCTCTCTATGGGAATTGCTTTAAATCAATGGCATCATGTTTATCTACACTTACTGTAACTTCCCCGAGAGCTGCCCAAGGTGTGTGTTCAATGAAATTGGCCCAAATGGCTTACTACCCTCTTTTATTAGCATATACCTTATGCTTTTAGTAAAATGGGTATATGAATAATTCGCAGTTGATATCCGCATGATTGTCATCCAAAATCAATATACAGTGTGTATGTGTATATATATATATATATATATATATATATATATATATAAATAAATAGTGAAAATCCGCAGCACTCCTAGCTGGAGGGTTGTGGAGTGAACGAGGAGGATGGCATCTTAGTCCATGGAGATACACGTATCTCCATGGACTAAGATGCCATCCTCCTCGTTCACTCCACAACCCTCCAGCTAGGAGTGCTGCGGATTTTCATTATTTACCTACCGTCCTGAATCGAGGGATTACCGCGGGCACCCTGCACCTCTAAAAGAATCAGAAGGGAGTGCTGCCAGACTTTATTCTATGTATACATATATATACACTCACCTAAAGAATTATTAGGAACACCTGTTCTATTTCTCATTAATGCAATTATCTAGTCAACCAATCACATGGCAGTTGCTTCAATGCATTTAGGGGTGTGGTCCTGGTCAAGACAATCTCCTGAACTCCAAACTGAATGTCAGAATGGGAAAGAAAGGTGATTTAAGCAATTTTGAGCGTGGCATGGTTGTTGGTGCCAGACGGGCCGGTCTCAGTATTTCACAATCTGCTCAGTTACTGGGATTTTCACGCACAACCATTTCTAGGGTTTACAAAGAATGGTGTGAAAAGGGAAAAACATCCAGTATGCGGCAGTCCTGTGGACAAAAATGCCTTGTGGATGCTAGAGGTCAGAGGTGAATGGGCCGACTGATTCAAGCTGATAGAAGAGCAACGTTGACTGAAATAACCACTCGTTACAACAGAGGTATGCAGCAAAGCATTTGTGAAGCCACAACACGCACAACCTTGAGGCGGATAGGCTACAACAGCAGAAGACCCCACTGGGCACCACTCATCTCCACTACAAATAGGAAAAAGAGGCTACTATTTGCACAAGCTCACCAAAATTGGACTGTTGAAGACTGGAAAAATGTTGCCTGGTCTGATGAGTCTCGATTTCTGTTGAGACATTCAAATGGTAGAGTACGAATTTGGCGTAAACAGAATGAGAACATGTATCCATCATGCCTTGTTACCACTTTGCCGGCTAGTGGTGGTGGTGTAATGGTGTGGGGGATGTTTTCTGGGCACACTTTAGGCCCCTTAGTGCCAATTGGGCATCGTTTAAATGCCACGGGCTACCTGAGCATTGTTTCTGACCATGTCCATCCCTTCATGACCACCTCTGATGGTTACTTCCAGCAGGATAATGCACCATGTCACAAAGCTCGAATCATTTCAAATTGGTTTCTTGAACATGACAATGAGTTCACTGTACTAAAATGGCCCCCACAGTCACCAGATCTCAACCCAATAGAGCATCTTTGGGATGTGGTGGAACGGGAGCTTCGTGCCCTGGATGTGCATCCCTCAAATCTCCATCAACTGCAAGATGCTATCCTATCAATATGGGCCAACATTTCTAAAGAATGCTATCAGCACCTTGTTGAATCAATGCCACATAGAATTAAGGCAGTTCTGAAGGCAAAAGGGGGTCCAACACCGTATTAGTATGGTGTTCCTAATAATTCTTTAGGTGAGTGTATATATATATTTAGGTATATATCAGGTCACAAATAACCAGTGGTATCAGACGTTCTGTGTATAAGTGATATGCACATGTCTGAAATGTGCTGGTCTGATCCGGAAAATGTAAGTTATTTGCAGTAGTATATAAAGTATCGGTATATAAAGTAATAAAAATTATTTCTGGCACTGCTATAGACTGTGGTTTAACCACAACTTTTAGAACAAGTTTATGTCCTCTCATAGTGAAACTCACTGCAACTGTTTGAAGCAGGTGGAAACTTTTATCTATACTGGACATCTTTTTATCTACATGGTATGTTCTATCACAGTGCTCTGACAAGCAGTGAGTCTGCAGTGTATAGTGTATCCCTGTAATAAAACTGCTCTTCACATACAGAAAATTCATTTTAAAGAATGGAATAATGCCTTCAAGAAGAAATAAATTCTGAATGGCTATATTAGGATGAATATTTTAAAATACTTAAAAAAATGAAAAACAAGTTCTAGGAAAATATTGAGCATTATTTTGTAATCAATACTGTAAAATAAAAATGTTTAAGGAATGGGAATGGCTACAGAGTATATGTACTATTATATCAGTGAACTCTTTACCCTAATCAGGTGGCTCAATAAAAACTCTATGGTCATAGGGAATAAATTAAATAGGGATAGTATTAACAGCTGTAAACACTACACAATAACTTTTTGAATCTGACCACAAACTGTTCTAATAGAGTTTGCAATAACTAGTAAGGATTTAAATACATTTTAAAAACCTTTCACTTAAAAAAATGAACACTGATGAACTGCACAAATATAGGTTTACAGATGGTTCCTTCTCTTCCTCTCATTTTGAGATATCCAGAGATGAATGGTGCTAGATAGAGTAAGACAAAAGGTTTTTCTCAAACCTGGTCATCTTGCTCCACTCATCTCAGGATAACTTGAACGAAGAGGAAATGTAGTGATGGAAACATCTGTACATACCTCAGAAACCAAGTCATCACTAATTAGAATATAGAGACCAGAACAGTTTTTTAAGATCCAAAGTATTCTTTATTTGCAACCAACCTGCAACATTTCCAACAGGGGTAACAGAGTATAGTCATGAATAATGCTGGAATCACCAGCTACATATAGATTTTTTTTGGCAAAACCATATTACTATAATTCATGGTTCCAATTTCCTGTTTCTGTTCTTTTCTTCCTCTCTCCACAACATGCTATAGCTAGACCATAATGCATACGCAGTACAGACATCCGTATAGACTTCTGTTAGGTTTGGTACATAGCACGTGGGGGGCTTTTCCGCTTGATATTACAAATTTTTCGAAATATCTTTCTGTAATACTGTGATGGACTTGACAGTGGCCTATAAATCCAGTTTTCTTTCAGATTTTTACATTTGGCACACTGTTGACTATGACATCATTCTATTTCAAGTTTTTCATTAGTAAAATAAGTTTATGATTTGAAGCCACTAGCCCATCACCATTTCTTATAGCTGAAAAGCCCTGAAAGAAACTTTTAAAGAAGACCTGCCCTGGAGTATATTATACATTTCATACAAAGGTACCAGAATATTGGTTCTCCTTCCACTGAACATCAGACAAATTCAGGATCACTCTGAATTTTGGAAGATTGAGGACTTTGAGTATGGGCATGGGTATGAGTTAACATGTATTGATTGCATCCTTCAAAGGAAGGATATACATTTTCAGTCAGGAGGTCTGGTGCCCTTATGAATCTGAAATATGTTGAAAAAATTGTCATAACTGTCTTGGTAATGGATCTGTCTACCACAAGATAACGTGATGTAGTGGTATAGTGGGCATAGCCAGCACATACTACTTGCTCTCTGTGTCTGCAGTTGGTGGCTGTCCATTAACACTGTTGTCTTTGAATGACAAGTGTAATTTACACAATAATATGTGTTTTACTCATTGATCACCAAATCAATCACAATTGAAGTCTTGTCACTGCAGGGAAAAATGTTAGTGAGAAGCACAATATTTTATTCAGGCATCCTGTCTACCTGGTTCTGAATCCTATCCATTTACAGTTTATAATTTTCCTAAAGAGACTTTTTGGTTCTCCACCACATGTTCATATAATGTTACAAAAACATTATATTAAGCAGATTTCATCTTGCTGAAAGCTTGAGGCAAAAGTTGAATGTCCCAACAAGGACTATCCCAAAACCAGTTTCGGGTTATCCACAAATATGTAATTTGCACAGTTTATATAATATGGGTCATTGTGGGTCATAGTGATTAAAAAAAAAATTTCCCCCATTCCAGGCATCCCTTTTAATTGCATATTTGTCTCAATGAATGTTTGCTTTTACAAAAACAGGTACCTAATGAATTGCAGAACTGAGTCATTGAATTATTACTACAGTTGTCAGAAAAGCTATTATGCCAATGTCATTAATGGAAGAGTAACTGTACCTTTACTGTTCAGTATCAAAATGTATCCAGAGTAATTGATAAATCACATTTAGCTAATTGAATAAGCTGTCCCATCCTGGCTCTAAAGCCCACTACCTGGTTAACATCATGAGATCCAAGTAGTTGTTTCAAAGAATACCACAACATATTCTAGAATATGAGATGGGAGAATGATAGGTGAAATTTATCAGTCCAAAGAAGATTATACTAATTGGACTAATATCTGTACACTTTAGAAGAACTGGCAGATCATCTAATGTATATTGGATGTTTGGCCTATGTTGGGGAAAAAGGAATTAGGCACATTGAGTCCCCTTTATTCTTAGAGGTGTTTAGCAGCAGATTTATTTCTCTCTCCCCATTGAGAGCACGGTCTGCTGAATCCAGCGGTTATGTATATAGGAGGATGGGGAAGAAGACTTCCATCTAACATAGTGAGAGCCAATGTCTCCAAAAGGCAGAGTGTTACTCAAAGGACACACTGCCAACTTATCCAACTTATCCAGGAAATCACAATATATTTCCCAGGAACAAATAAAACACAGCAAAGCTTCAACCCTAGTATAAATTAATATTATAGCTGTTTTTAGGGACTTAGAAATGGATGACCCATCCTCAGGATAGGTCATCAATATCAGATTAGTGGAGGTCCGGAATCTAGCATCCTCATTGATCAGCTGTTTCAGGCCAGCGCTGGAGACTATACAGTGGATAGAGTTGTAAGCACAAGTGAATGGGAGCTGAGCTGCAGTATGACGGCACAGCCACTACAGAGTGTACGGAGCCTTTGATTTATGGCTCTGTCCACTGTATAGTTTCTGGCACCAGCTGCTGTCCAAAACAGCTATTCGATGAGAATATGGGGTCAGGCATCCACCGATCTGATACTGATGACCTATCCTGAGGGCAGGTCATCAATATCTACTGTAAGTCACAGAAAACCTCTCCACATAAGAAATATTGTTATGTTTCCCTTGGACCCATTCAGTGTGACAAAAATGTAATAATAGGTATCTGGAATGATGGTAAAGTTTGGTACAGTGTATGTTTAATCTTTAGTAATCCTCACTATTAGTTTACCTGTGTGGATTAAGCATGTGAAATGCAGTTGTCTAAACTTCACCTTATTCTAATGGCTTGAAAATAAGTTTATAGCTAATCTCCTTTGAGAAATAAAATAATTGATAAGTGCATTGAAGTACGTTTGTTTATTTCGGCTTGCCCATATCTTGCATGGATGGTGATCAGAAAATATTGAAATTCATCAATTTAAGCGGCCCATTTTCCATAATACATGGTAACACACCTCTATATTTTAATTAAATTATTCCTACTATGTTGATATATTTGAATATTTTAAGATGCATTTTAACATTTACACCAAGCCTTTCACACCTAAAAGTCCTGCCTGTAATGAATATTTGTCTATGTTACTATATTTGTTTTATATTCCTTAATCATAAATCTGAGAGATTTGATTAACATTTATTAAGATTTTTCCTTTTAGCAGATAAAATAATATTTATCAAAAGTTATCTCAAGAATTCTCCAGGATCTTGGGAAATAATAATGTAATTCATCTCATCAAGAAATAATTCTTGCTTTATACCTCAATTAATTCCACCAATCTCAATAGCCACCACAAAATGCCTCTGCATTGTGTTTGGGTAATAGGACACTTTGGTTGCATGTTAAAGGGAACCTGTCACCTGCAAAACGCATATTAAACCGACCACAGTACCTTACAGTATCCCCCAGTGTGTTGCTAATCATGTTTTTCTTTCCTCTTTGTGTTTCTTCATACTTCATACTTCATACTCGGAGACAGCGCCAACCGACATTAAAACATCATTTTTAACAAGTATGAAGAAACACAAAGAGGAAAGAAAAACATGATTAGCAACACACTGGGGGATACTGTAAGGTACTGTGATTGGTTTAATATGTGTTTTGCAGGTAACAGGTTCCCTTTAACGTTTCAATGTTGCATTTGGTTTTATTTGGCTTTTAAACTTCTTTGAATTGTACTTCTCAGCAAATGTTTACATGATATTCAAAGCGGCTTGTGTTTCTACACTTCATAGAAGTCAATAAGGTGCCCTAGTCAGAACAAGACACACTAGTCATGGTTATGAGAATTTCATAGTAAGCTTACTTTGCTGATACTTTCTTTGTTCCATAGTTATAACTTGTATTACATGTGAGTAATAAATTATTGGCTACTCAGGATCACCAAACAAAGAATAAGCAGCATTTTTTAAAAGAAGGAAAAGAAAGATAGCAATCTAGTATCAAAAAGCAAATAATTTTGATTGACTTGTCATTAAGGTTGTGACCACTTTCACAAAGCTGCTGGCAAAGAAATACCAAAGGGAGCTTTGTTTAGATGATTCAAATCCTTTGTTCAGATAAAAATTACTTTCCCTGTGACCAAAAAGCCTTTTTGTCACATAAAAGAAGGAGTAAAAAGATGTATTCTTCTGCAAATATATTTCCATGAGATGGTGAGTACCAATCTCCATTTTCACCCTCAATGCTCACCCATTAATGGTCAAAGTAGAATCACCCAGCAAATCATGTTAGAAATATTTCTTCTAAGGGATCCACAACCCTAAGCATGTCTAACTCAAGTGAAACCTCCTGATTCAAGGATTTTGTGTCCACAAGGGCAGATTGTTCCTCATCACAGATGCAGTTAAGAGCCACTTCATTCTCATAGCAGAATGAACTATTAGCCACCATTGAGTATTTCCTTTCAGAAAGCTCTTTGGCGCTAAATATGGGTGTATTTGTGACTTCATACGTGCGATGAAAGTGTAGGTAGTCCACCTCATAGTGATTACGTTTCTCAAATAGGACTGGTTCAAACCTACAACCCCATAGGATCTCCGAGGGAAGATAAGAACTCCGACACTGTGTAGTCATTGCTGTAGCCTCCACCATGCCTTCTAGGATGACTACCAACTCAAAGTTGGCAGTTTCCAAATCTGCCTTGCCATACTCATACAAAGGGCTTTCTTCATCAATTTCGTGAACAATGGTGACTGGAGATACCAAGAATATTCTGTCTGTACCATTGTCAAATCCAACATTGATATCTGTATGGTCCAGTGGAAGGTATTCTCCTTCAGGGGTGACTCTAGGCTGTTAAAAACATAAAACATCAAAGGGAGAATCATAAGAATAAATGCTACTAGAATATTGTATATTAAGGCGCGCACTTATTATGTCAAATACAAATGCCTTTTCAGTCTGAATTTTAGGTATTTTTAAAAGTGACATTTAAAAATTTGGCACTGAAATACAATGTGGGTGATAGTGGAAACTGGCACATTGCAGGATCTTGGGTTTGGGCCAAGTATGTAGGAGTTATAGGGGTAATGAATATGATGAAAGATGACCAGAAGGGAAACATATAAGGATAAGGTAAAAATATTTCAACCCTGGGTAGTCCAGTATTGAATGTCCTACATGCATTACATACGAATGACATGAAATGTGGACAAGCACTTTTAAAATGTTTTTGAATTAATATGATGTCATATTATGTCATTCTAGCTGAAACATTAAAAAATATTATTCAGCTTTCTTAGAGTCAAAATATATCCTACTCAAAATCGGATTATCCTATGGCAGAAATTAAATCCGGTAACCCAGTACACCTGGCATTTTTCCCTGGTGTTTCTGCCAGTGTGACCTTGAATGCCAGCAGATAAACTCTTTGCTCATTACTGCTAAGTATAGATCCCCTGCACAGTGAAGGATAAAATAACAATTCTTGAAATATGCAATGCAGGTTCAGTGGTATATGTATAGTCCAGTCTAGAGACCTGCAAATTTGCAAGGGACATTATTACTTTCACACCTGCGTTAGGTGCGGTTCCGTCTGCACAGACGGATCCGCACCTATAATGCAAACGCTTAGATCCATTCAGAACGGATCCGTTTGCATTACCATGAACAAAAAAAAAAAAAAATTCTTTTTTTTTTGTTCATGATAATGCAAACGGATCCGTTTTGACTTTACATTGAAAGTCAATGGGGGACGGATCCGTTTGAAAATTGAGCCATATTGTGTCAACTTCAAACGGATCCGTCCCCATTGACTTAGGCTACTTTCACACTAGCGTTCGGGGCTCCGCTTGTGAGTTCCGTTTGAAGGCTCTCACAAGCGGCCCCGAACGGATCCGTCCAGCCCTGATGCATTCTGAGTGGATGCGGATCCGCTCAGAATGCATCAGTTTGGCACCGTTTGTCCTCCGCTCCGCTCAGCAGGCGGACCCCTGAACGCAGCTTGCAGTGTTCGGGTGTCCGCCTGGCCGTGCGGAGGCAAACGGATCCGTCCAGACTTACAATGTAAGTCAATGGGGACGGATCCGTTTGAAGTTGACACAATATGGCTCAATTTTCAAACGGATCCGTCCCCCATTGACTTTCAATTTAAAGTCAAAACGGACCCGTTTGCATTATCATGAACAAAAAAAAAAATTATTATTTTTTTTGTTTGTTTATGGTAATGCAAACGGATCCGTTCTGAACGGATCTAAGCGTTTGCATTATAGGTGCGGATCCGTCTGTGCAGATAACAGACGGATCCGCACCAAACGCAGGTGTGAAAGTAGCCTTTGGATCCCCACTGATCTGATTTTGATGACTTATCCTAAGGATAGGTTAAGAATTTTTTTACTCCCTGACCTTTGATTTAATATTTCACTCTGCACATATCTCTCGTTATGATTGAGTCTGAAGAACAACATTGATATTGGCTGGTGTAATGCCACATTTTTTGGTGGCCAGTCATAAATAGACTGGCTCACGAGAGTATCAGAGGTTCTAACACAATAATGGGATCAACGGTCCTTAAGAAGACATTTGAATGCAATTAACACTGGACATGCACCACTGCTATAAAGATTGATGGTAGGCCCCCTGAACACAAATCTGACACTGTGGCCAGGAACGGATGTTCTGGATATACTGCAGGTTTCTGCAACGAAACTGAGTGGGAAAAATCTACAATGTATACAACAACGGCAAACTTAAAGGGGTTGTCTCATACCGCCATTACTAAGGCGAGATGAGAGACAGCCCCAACCACAAGCCGGCCGGGAAACAGCAGAGCGCTTTGGTGCTCTGCTGTTTCAGTAGCAAACATTGTGGTACATAACAGCCATGGAAACAGCTTAGCATGGCAAGCTATGGTGTTTCCCTAACTCAGAAACAGCATAGCTTGTTGTGCTACCCTGTCTCAGTAGCTCTCATGCATGGCAATGGGAGCTATTTGAAACAGCGAGCGCCGGAGCGCTCTGCTGTTTCCTGTTTCCTGGCTGGCTGGTGGTCGGGGTTGTGTGTCATCTCGCCTTAGTAACGGCAAGAGGAGCCAACCCTTTTAAGTGAATGAAATCTTAATAAATCTTATCCGCACTCTGTGGACAAAATAATTCACACATAATTTGACCTGTGGTGCAGAATTTATGTTTCATTTTCCAATATGACCTAAGGTAAATTAAATGGTGCTATTAAAAAAAAATACAACTTGAAAGTCTGGGGTTCCACATTCAGGTTTTTTTATGCAGTTTTTGAAGCCAAGACCAGGAAGAGATAACAACCGGAGGACACTTAATATTCTGCTCTTTTTGAATCGACTCCTGGCTTTGGCTTCAAAAACAGCATAAAAAAACCTAAGTGTGGAACCCCAGACTTTCAAGTTGTATTTTTTTTTTAATAGCACCATTTAATTTACCTTAGCTCCAATTGGAAAATGTGTGGGGTAAAACTGAAAAACAAAATCCAATTCTGCTATAGTTTTTGTGGTTTTGTGATTATAGTGTTTAATGTGCACTAAAAACGACATGACAACCTTACTCTGCAGGTCAGCACGATGATAGCAATCACAAATTTATATAATATTGCATGGGCTCTTGCCGTGTAAATCCTGCATTGTGGTGTGGACCCATTCACTTGAATGGGGCTGTAAAATATGGCAAAAGATAGGACATGTCCCAACTTTTGCGGTGCTGAAACACCGCCCCGAAAGCCCACGGAAGTGCTTCGGAGTGTTTCTGTGGGCTCCTGTCTTTCACTGTATCTTGTGGATCGCAGCATGGTGTGCACACGGCCACTGCCTGTATATTGTGGACCCACCGTTTGCGGTCGCCAATACGGGCACGAAGCCCTTACAGTTGTCTAAATGAGCCCTAAAAAAATTAAAAAAAACTTTTTTTTCTTTGCATCTTCCTATTTTATTTACAGTGATTATGTTCCATAGTGCTGATAGATTTTAAAATAAGGATATTGCCATCTTAGACATTTATGGAATATTCATGGGACATGCGCTCCATGAGTCAATCCTAAGCACAAACACAGCCACCTTCCCATTGATCTCAATAGAAGAAGGATGCTGAGAGCTGCTTTCTATAGGCTAATGGGGCCATGGTCCTCCGTTTACCCAATAATCTTATAATGCAATTCGTACTGTAGTATAAAAAGAAAACTGTTAATACAGTGTAGACTAGGTATGTTAGGAGAGAAAGGGATAAGGGGTAAGCTTTGTCCCTCTTGGAAGTATTAGAGCATTGAAACAGTAACTGAAGTGGAGTCCTTAGGCCACGGAATTATAGGCAAGACTAAAGGAGTTGTGTGGAATACTTAAAAAGGAGTCCAAAGGAGCTAAACCTGATAAAATAGAAAATAAGCTGTATGTACTCAACAGTTTATTCATCCAGGATCACATTTAGTAAAGTTGTACTATAGCCTACGGAAGTCACACATTTTTTGTGGGCAGTGCTTAGCAGAACGGGTGAAGCCTATTCAGCCCGATAGATTTATAATAATTTACATTAAAAAATTGCATAAATTATAAGTTAAACCTACCCCAGTCTATACAAAGCATAGATTTCAGTTTCTAACGCACGAACAGCACAAGATGCCACAAATTTGTTAGAATGCCTATACCTTTTAATAAATTCAGAGCCTCTTCGTCTGAGCTGTGCATGAGTTTTTACACTACATATCATGCCCCTTCATCTTACCCAGTATATTTCCTCCTCACTTTCTATAGCTTGTGACGTGAAAATGGGCTACATGCATATGATATTGAGGATTTTGCTGCAGATATGCTTTTGAGTTCACCCTGGGCATTACAAAAGGATCTTGCCTTAATATACATGCTGTCTAATCTGTCAGCATCATAGAGAGCAGGGGTAGCCTAGCTGAGCAGATTAATATATAGTACCCAAAAAGTTTGGGCGCTGTGTAAAACGTAAACAAATGTGAATAAAAACAGAATGCAGTGATTCACAAATCTCATAGAACTGTATTGTAGTAATCATAGAACACATATCAGGTGTTGACAGTGAGACATTTTACCATTTGATGAAAAAAAATAACTCATTTAGAACTTGATGGCAGCAACGCATCTCAAAAAAGTTGGGGCAACAAAAGGCTGGACATGTAAGTGGTACTGATAAAAATCAGCTGGAGGAGCAATTTGCTCATGATTCGGCATAAAAAGAGCATGTTAGAGAGGCAGTCTCTCAGAAGAAAACATGGGCAGAGGTTCAACAATCTGCAAAAAACTGCATCTAAATATTGTGAAACAATTTCAGGATTTCAGAATTTCAGGAGCAATTTGCTCATGACTCAGCATAAAAAGAGCATATTAGAGAGGCAGTCTCACAGAGGAAAACATGGGCAGAGGTTCAACAATCTGCAAAAAATTGTGAAACAATTTCAGAATTTTTTTATATTTTTGGATGCTTGTGATCTACGGGCCCCCAGGCAGTACTGCATTAAATACATGCATGATTCTGTACTGGAATGGGCTCAGGAACACTTTCAGAAATCATTGTCTGTGAACACAGTTGCTACACAATCCACAAATGAAACTTGGGGTCTATTCACACGTCTGTAGTGTATTGCAGATCCGCAAATTGCTGCCTATTCTTGTCTGCAATTGCGGACAAGAATAGGACATGATCTATTTTTGTTGTGGCGCCGCGGCCCGGAAGTGTGCTCTCTGCATCCATTCCTGCCCCATTGAGAATAAATGGGTCCGCACCCGTTCCCGATATTGCGGAACGGCTGCGGACGTGTGAATGGACCCTTAAAGCCATATCATGCAAAAAAGAAGCCATGTGTGCACATGATCCAGAAACGCTGTTGTCTTCTTTGGGACAAAGCTAATTTAAAATGGACTGAGGCCAAATGTGATACTGTTCTGTGGTCAGATGAATCAAAATGTGAAATCTTTTTAGAACAACATATGCTCCAATCCAGACATCCCTTTCAGGAAAGGCCTTGCCTGCAGTCCAAGAAAAGAAAACATTTGCCGCACCATGAAAGGAAATTTCTGGCAAAGAATACCCATGACTGTTGAGCAGCTAGAATCCTACATCAGACAAGAATGGGACAACATTCCTCTTCAAAAACTCCAGAAATTGGCCTCCTCACTACCGAGATGTTTGCAGAAGAGGGGATGCTACACAATGGTAGACTTGGCTCTGTCAAACATTTTTGAAATGCATTGCTTCCATCAAGTTCTAAATCAGTTAATTTTTTTCATGCAATAGTAAAATGTCTCACTTTCTACGATAATCTATTGTAAAAAAAATATGGGTCTATGACATTTGCAAATCATTGCATCACTTTTATTGATATTGTAAAAACAGTTGATAGGTATTCCCTCTTAAAATCCCAGTCTTCTGCCACTACGCTTTGGTACAGTTTGTATATCCTAGCTGGTTCAAGTAGTGGAGCGATCCATTCACTGCCCCATCGAAACATGTATGGGGAAGTGTGTAAGCGCATAGATGCTTTTAATGGCGTGTTGCCGCTAGCAAATACAGCACAATAAAATTGAGGAAAAATAATCAAATAGGCTGGAAGTGAGATGGTGGAAGTGCGCTCCACTACTTGAACCAGCCAGGATATAAAAACTGTATCAAAACATAGCAGCAGTAGGCTGGGTTTTTACAATATCAATAAAAGTGACGGTTTAAGCAGTTGAAATGACAGATGTCAAGTTTGCCACCATTATTGTAGGTTGTTTCTGATGTCCTATGCTCTGATAAAACATCCTTCCCTTGAACATTGGATACTCAGTATGGTTCTTGATCCTTCTCTTAAGTACAGCAGAGTGAGAAAGAAAAGAAGCCATTTATTGTGACATTGCTATTACCTGCAGGAGCTGCGCTCGTACATGTGCTTCTACTAAATGGCTTTTCCGAAGATTTGCAACTCTCCACATGAGACACAATTTGCCGTCTCTTAAAGCAATTACTGCATTTTCTGTGAACACAAGAGTTTCATTTCTCTTTTTAGGTTTGGCAATTTTTGCCATGATGGCTCCAATTATGAAGGCATCAATAATGCATCCCACAATGCACTGCAGTACCACTGTCAATACTGCCAACGGGCATTCCTCTGTAACACTTCGAAATCCATAGCCAATGGAAGTTTGAGTTTCTAAGGAAAAAAGAAAGGCTGCCATAAAGCTGGTGACTTGTAAAAAACATGGAGACAGAGGGGTTTCCTCTGAGCCTGGTTCAGGTGGTGGAGCCAAATCCCCATGCATTGAGGCAATAAGCCAGAAAGAAAAGCCAAAAATGAGCCAGGAAACTACAAAAGTAAAGGAAAATATGAGAAACATCCACCTCCAGCGAATATCCACACATGTGGTAAAAAGGTCAGTCAGGTATCGTTGGCTCTTCTCACTGAGATTAATAAATTCTATATTGCAATGGCCATCTTTCTGTACAAAGCGGCTGCGCTGACGGACAGGCCTTGTGTGTACTTTTCCATTACGATAGGGGGTTGGTCTCATACCCTGAGTTAGTCCTGATTCTTCTTCCTCACGGAGTGGATCAGGGATTTCTGTGCTGAATCGGCGAATGGCACGGGCTACCCCCATGGCTAGGGCACCACGAGGGAGAATGGTGGTGCTCCCCATCCAGTGGTTGGGAGATTGCAGGGTTGATCTGAAAATCAGGTCTCCAGAAGTTTTAAAGGCACAAAACGTTCATGATGCAGAACTTTTAACCAAACCTAAAAAAATGAGAGACAACAGTAAATGTTTTGCTAAAGAAAACACAGACACTGAAATGTTTTGGTATAGGCCTTAGGTAGGACATCTACTGTATCTCCATGTTGTATTTGGTATATGTATGATCTGCATGTCATGTTTTTATGCTATCTTTATACTTATTCTCATGCTTTCTTTAGCTAGGGTTCAATTCAGTTCTATAATAATATCTGCTGAGGATTGAGATAAAGTTGTGTCTACAGTTCCAACTAATTTAAAAAGCCTCTATCAGCACAAGCTACCCTACTAATCTAGGCATATTGCATGGCAGGGTTAATCAGTCCGATTAAAACTATATATTTCTTTTGTTTTCAGCTTGAACGGCTGATTGTTAAATAATGTTTATACAAATTAGGTAGTTTGAGCGCCAGAGTTTGGCAGTAGCTCTTGGATCACAGCTACAGCTACATCCCACCCTGAATCCGTACATCCAGAAGTGGAGGTGCCAGGATCTTCTTTTCTGGTGGCCTGTTACAAACTTACCTCACATCATATATTGGTATTTATATGGGCATTGTATTGCGGTATTATGTGAGTACCATAGAGCAATATTACTTAAAGGGTTTCTGTCACCCTGCAAAACTCTTCTTTTTTTTTTTGGGCTAGTTAGATTGCTCATAGTGCGATATAGCAGAATATAATGGTATTACTTACTTTCATGCGGCCGATTCTTTATAAAACAAACTTTTATAATATGTTAATGAGGGCTCTACCAGCAAGTAGGGCGTCTACTTGCTGGTAGCTGCTGCAGAAATCCGCCCCCTCGCCATGTTGATTGACAGGGCCAGCCGTGATCTCCTCCTCCGGCCGGCCCTGTCAGTAATTCAAAAATCGCGCGCCTCGCGTCATTCGGCGCAGGCGCTCTGAGATGAGGAGGCTCGTATCCTCAGCACTCCCTCAGTGCGCCTGCGCCGATGACATCACCGAAAGAGAAGACGTCATTGGCGCAGGCGCACTGAGGGAGTGCTGAGGATACGAGCCTCCTCATCTCAGAGCGCCTGCGCCGAATGACGCGAGGCGCGCGATTTTTGAATTACTGACAGGGCCGGCCGGAGGAGGAGATCACGGCTGGCCCTGTCAATCAACACGGCGAGGGGGCGGATTTCTGCAGCAGCTACCAGCAAGTAGACGCCCTACTTGCTGGTAGAGCCCTCATTAACATATTATAAAAGTTCGTTTTATAAAGAATCGGCCGCATGAAAGTAAGTAATACCATTATATTCTGCTATATCGCACTATGAGCAATCTAACTATCCCAAAAAAAAAAAGAAGAGTTTTGCAGGGTGACAGAAACCCTTTAAAATTCACCTGTCGTGATTTCTGTTGGTCTTTCTGAGAACAGGATATGATAGAGCGAGAGAAGCTGCAATCTGTGATGTATATGTTCATATGATTTGTAGCAGGATTTCTGAGAAAAAAACTGGGTAAATCCTGACAGGACTCCTAGGAGTGACATTGAGAGTCCTGATTATCCAACCCACAGAGGGTCAATGAAAGCCTTCTCTATATACACACTAGTACACAGAAGCTTGTCAATCACTATGTGTGGATGGGGTAATCAGGACTCTCACTGTTTCTCCTAGGGTCATGTTAGGATTTACTCAGAAATCCTACTCCAAATCATATAAACATATGTATCACTGCGTCCCTCCCTCTGTTATATTCTGCTCCCAGGGCAGCAAAAATCACCTGACAAAAATTACATGACAGGTTCTATTTAAGCACAATTGACAATATTTTGTGAACATAGTAAGGTACTGTATTAGGAAGCATATGGTGATATTATTTGGACATCCTCTAGTACTATTACTTGGTCACTGTAGTGGAACAGTTTGCCTGGTTTAGAAAATCCATGTAAAATACCGTAATAGGACATTCTGAGATAATAGACAGGAGTCCCTCAATCTCGAATTCCAATAATCAGCTGTTGCCGAGAGTTCATTACAAAGAACACCTCTCGCTATCTGTAGGACCTGCCATGAAAATGCATGACATAGCAAACCTATTGAATTCAATGGTTACCATGTACTACTTCATTTCCCCTCTGGTGGCTCTGCAGGAAAATTGAACACTTGCTATCAGCTGATCATTGTAAGTCCAAACAGCATGCAACCCCATGGTCATAATTTTAGAAATACGTACAATTGAGGGGAGCCTCACAAGTATTGTTGCAGTATATATACTGTATCGTTTGCAGGAAGCATTAATCATTATGCATGTGGGGTGAAGGTGTTTTATAGTTATGCACTTTCATTTCACACTTTACATTTTACATCCTCTATGGTACCCAGGGAATTATATCCAGACATACACAATCAATGAAGACAGAATGTCCCATAGCTTTGGTTAGCATGCGAAGTATGAACATTGTGTTCTGTTAAGAATTCTTATAGCTGCCAAGTGCCCTTAACTTCCAGGTCCGGTGCCAGCTTATTCGTCCCTCTATCAAGCAAAATTTGATGTAATCTAAAATGATTTGACAAATCTAAAATTGCATAATTATTTGATAATGCTATTTATAAATTTTTATTTTATATGTACAGAATTTTGTAGCAATTGTTATTCACACTAATTTCTGGCTTATGCCAGGTATAAACTTTCAATTTAACTAGGGATAAATTCATAGACAGCCAATTTACCTACATAAGTGATGCTAGTTATCTATAGCTTCAGCACTTCAGATTCACCCTCAAGTAGGCCATACCTTCAGTCACATGTGGCTTAAATTTTTGTCCACAGAACATTACTATGCACTTCTGGCAGCATCTAGCTACTTTTTCAACCTAATTCTTTTCTTTGTAAGTATCCTCTTCTCCTCATCCCACTGTACTGTGAATACTTAATTAACATACATACACTATACGGAAAACGTATTGGAGCACACCTCTTAAATCATCAAATTCAGGAATTTCATTCAGTTCCTTTGCAACAGGTGTATAAAATCCAGCCCCTAACCATGCAGCCTGCCTTTACTAACATTTGTGAAAGAATAGCTCGTTCTTAAGAGCCCCCTGCATTCCAGTGTGTTTCTGTAATAGGATGCCACCATTGTAATAAGTCAGTTTGTGGAACTTCATCCCTCCTAGATATTCCACTATCAACTGTAAATTATGTTATTATAAAGCGGAAGTGTTTAGACATCCCAGCAACCCAGCCACAAAGTAAGCTGTAAACATAAAGTTACAGAGTGGGGTCACTGAGTGCTGAGTGCTCTGCTGACTCAATAACTGCAGAGTTCCAAAACTCCTTTGCCATTAACATCAACACAAAAACTGTGCACCTGGAGCTTCATGGCATGGGTTTCTGTGGCCGAGCAGCTGCATGCAAGCCTTACATAACCAAGCACAATGGCAAGAATCAAGTGGAGGAGTGTAAACAATGATCCACTGGACTCTGAAAAACTGGAAACATTTTCTGTGGAGATATGAATCATGTTTCTCTATCTGGCAGTCTGATGGAAGAGTTATGGCAAATGCCAGGAGAATGTTACCTGCCTGACTACATTGTGCCAACTGTAATGTTTGGTGGAGGAGGGAAAATATGGGGGTTTGGCCCTTTAGTTCCAGTAAAGAGGAAATACTTGGTAAGATTAAGATTACCAAAACATTTTGGACAGTTGTATGCTTCTAGATTTGAGGGAATAGTTTGGGGAAGGCCCTATGAGTTTGACAGAGCCCTGACCTCAACCCTATTCAACACCTTTCAACCTCAACCCCATTCAACACCTTTGGGATGAACTAGAACAGAGATTGCAAAAAATCATCCAATATCAATGTCTCATCTTACAAATGTTATTTTGGATGAATGCGCAAAAAATAGTACGAGGGGTGTTCAATAAGTTATCTACCAAAGCATGTTCTGTCAGTGCTAGAGAGCTGAGCTTGTCTGTGTAGGTTGAGACATGTCTAGACATGCAACACACATGGTAGCAGTTCAGTCTGATGAAAGCACTGGAAGTGACAGGATGGCAAATGCAGTACAGTGCAGATCTACAAAAAAAAGTGAGGGCTTTAGAGCATTGCTCCATGAATACATTCTTTACAAAGGAAGAAAAGAAGCCTAAAGAAATTCATGAAAGGATGATTGCTGTATATGGTGATGATGCACCTTCCTACTATCAAGTGAAGTTTTGGGCCAAGAAGTTTAAATGGGGTAGGGAATCAACTAAAAATTATTCCCGTTCAGGGCAACCTGTTGAAGCATCTTCAGAGGAAATGTGCAGTAAAGTGGAGGTCATGATTTTGGAAAATCGTTAGGTCAGTGCTATGGCTCATAAATTAGGCATTTCAGTTGGGCCAGTATCATTCATGATGTTTTGATGACATCAAAGGTCAGTTCCTGGTGGGGCCATGAATGTTAACACCTGAGCAAAAAACTTGTAGCCAGCAGTTTAGCCAAGAGAATTTAGACATGCTTACAGAAAATCCAGGAGACTTCTATTCTCAACTTATTAAGGGCGATAAAACATGGGTTCACCACCATGATCCTGAGACCAGAGTCCATGCAATGCAAGCACAAGGGGTCAATTACTGGAGACACTTATGCTTTACGAGAGGTAATGAAAGAGAAACGCCATGGGAAGTTATCGGCAGGTGTGTTGCTGCTTCATGACAATGTGCCAGCTCACAAGTCTTACATAATCACAAGCTGCTATCAGGGAATGTGGCTTCATCGAGCTTAACCATCTACCCTACAGTCCAGACCTGGCTCCCAATGATTACTTTCTCTTTCGGAACCTAAAGACGTTTCTGCATGGGCAACGATTTCCTGACGATAATGCACAGAGGTGGTAGCATGGTTCCTGCAGCAGCGAGAAGTTTCCTATTCTGAGGGCTTCTGATCACTAGAGGCGAAGTTGAATAAATGTGTTGAAGTCATGGGGGTTTACACTGAAAAGTAGTAAGTTCAATTTTCTCAGAAAATGTTGTTTTCATATTCAGGTAGATAACTTATTGAACACCCCTCAAGTGCCTTGTATTAACTTTGTCTACATGATAAATGCCACTTGCTGAAGTGAGATAACCCCTTTAATACCATATAAACCTAATATAACTTAAGCATATTGCCCTGCATATAATACGATTGAAAATACAAATAGACACTTGCACTTATTGCTCTTAAGATAATCACACAAAAAAAACTTGAATTTACTCTAAATGATCATTTAATAAAATCAAATGTGTGAAATTGCATTATGTCCTCCGATCTATATGGGTTAAGTCCTTCTTGTGGCTCTGGCCCTCGTGACATCGACAGACCTCAAACACACACACACACACACTTGTACTTTCGCTCCGGACAAGAGCTGCTTATGTTTCCATATAAAGCAGATGTGAAGCTTAGTGGCAGCAGACTCGGAATTTCATGACAATGTCATATCTAATCTCAGGCAAGGTATCCAATTTGCATGTAAGGTCAATGATGCAGCAAGAAAAAAATCTATGCTGTGTTTCCCTTATTGACAGCAGTGAAAATGTTCGGCAGTCTCTGTCATACGCCACATTTGGTGATGCTTATGTAATACACATACTGATTTTCCTTGTGACAATTATCTCTGGAAATTATGCTCATTGATAAACACATTAGCAAATGACCTTTTTGTGACCGTTCTTGCCACACAAATGAATTGAAAAGTACTATATTAAATAAGTATTAAGGGATATTCCTATCTTGATATTTTTGGTATATTCACAGGCTATGTCAGAAGTGTCCGATAGGTGCAGGTCTCGCCTATGGGACCTACACCTATTTTAAGAGTGGAGTCAATGGAGAGGTGGTTGGCACCCGGGGCTCTCTCCATTCATATCCTTGGGAGTGAACAATGGCTGAGCTTGCTTACTCTGCTATTTTCAGAAGTCCCATAGAGGTGAATGGAGAGATCCATGCATGCGTGGCCACCTCCTATCCATATGGAGCAGCCAAGAGATAGGACTCCGTTCTCCATTCAAGATGCAAGTCCCAGAGGTATGACCTGCACTTATCTGACATTTATGGCATATCTTGTGGATATACCATAAATGTCCAGTTGGAAATACCTCTTTAAAAGGTTTTTTCTAGAATTGAACATGAGGGCATATGGCTAAAATATATTATGGTTTCCTGCTGAGTGGGGTTCTAACTGCTGGTACTCTCACTTTTACTCATGAATGATCCCTTTGTTCTCATGACTGGTGGTGGTTCAGGAGGTTGTTGTCATGCTTAAAGGCTCTTTAAAGGGTTATGAATAGGATATGGACTCACTTTATTTACATAGGAGTCCACCCTCTAGGCCACTGATTCTGGGAATAAAAGGGTCACAGCACTGACTTAATTAAAGGGGTTGTCCGGGCTTTTTCTATTGATGACCTATCCTCAAGATAGGTCATCAACATCAGACAGATTGGCGGGGGTCCGACCCCCAGCACCCCCTCTAATCAGTTGTACGACGAGATGGCACGGGCATGTGTCGTCTCCCATCTCTCTTCCTGTCCACTGCTGCTGTCCAATAGACATACAGTGGAGACCAGGAAGACAGAAGGGAGATGGCACTTGCGCACTGCACGACCCATCTCCTCATACAGATGATCAGCGGGGGTGACGGGTGTAGGACCCCCACCGATCTGATGTTGATGACCTATCCTGGGGATAGGTCATCAATATTAAAAGCCCAAACAACCTCTTTAAGGAACGTGTCAGTATGAAAATGCAGTGAATATATAGGCAGCATGTTATAGAGCAGGAGGAGTTGAGCAGATTGATTTATAGTTTTATAGAAAATGATTCAGTAAATCTTGTACCTAAATAAGTTAAATCTCTGCCCTTTCTCTGCTTACTAGCCAAGAGGGGGGTCTTATCAGTGATTGACAGCCTTCCCTGTATAAGTATGTATACAGACATAGCTGAATCACTGATTAGGATCGCTCACTTGGCTACTGAGGTGAGAAAGGGCAGAGATTTAAATGAATTTCTTTTCCCATAGAACTCTACATCAATCTGCTCAGCTCCTCCTGCTCTATAACCTGCTGCCTGTAGACTGCATTGCATTTTCATGGTGATAGATTCCTTTTAATGGCTTGACAGTCAGGGGAGTCACTTATAGGTGGTCCTGAGAGTCAGCTTTTTTTGCTTCTGTAAAAAAAAAAAAAACTTAGCATCATAATCATAAAAAAAAAATCTGAAACAAAATGTTCAATATATTACTCAGAGTTCACGTGTCTACAATGTAATATGAGCTGCCTTTACAGTCAGCGTGTACTTCTATGGCGGAAAATTACGAAATTCCAGCAAGTTGATAACCCTTAGGACTCTTTTGCTGATCACACTGGTCCAGTAGTAGCACCACTAAAAATCTCTGGAGTCATCCTTGCTTATCATGTAGTATATCTGCCTCCCTTGGTTTTCTCTTGGTCCTGTCCATTGCCTCACTCCTTTTCATCACTAATCACATTACTTTTAATGATAAATTTGTAAAGAGGTACAACATGATTGCACACCCAAAAGAAAGGTGAACGAGTGAAATCGATGTGGTATCCTTTTATTTTTTGCTCCAGACGCCCTATGCTTGCTTGGTGCCAGAACCAGGAAAACACATCACTTCCCACTTCCCTGGACTTATTCATATAAATTAAAGAAAATTGGTAAAAGGAGAACCAGGATTTTTGGTGCTATGCGGTAAAATGTATAATACAGTAAAATATACAGTATATACAAAGTACCCTTACCTTTGTATGGGTCAATAATTAGCAAAAAGAGTTTCCTTTAAGCATGGGTTTCATAGACTTGTGTTTGAATACTGGGTGTAGCTAGAGTCAAACACATTGAGAAAGCATATAATGATAATAATGGTAAGATTTATTTTTATAGCACCACCATATTAGCGCAGCGCTTTACAAATTCAGAGGGTTCATGTACAAAACAAAAGACATCACAACATAACTGGCTAATATACAACTGAAACACTAGGAGTGAGGGCCATGCTCGCAAGAGCTTACAATCTATCAGCATATCAAAGTTATCCTTTAAAGGGAACCTGTCACCAGGATTTTGTGTATAGAGCTGAGGACATGGGTTGCTAGATGGCCGCTAGCACATCCGCAATACCCAGTCCCCATAGCTCTGTGTGCTTTTATTGTGTAAAAAAACGATTTGATACATATGCAAATTAACCTGAGATGAGTCCTGTCCCTGACTCATCTAAGGTTAATTTGCATATGGATCAAATCAGTTTTTTACCACAAATTAAAGCACACAGAGCTATGGGGACTGGATATTGGGGATGTGCTAGCGGCCATCTAGCAACCCATGTCCTCAGCTCTATACACAAAATCCCGGTGACAGGTTTCCTTTAAACAGGACTCTTAAACTTACTCTTTCACTTAATGATCCGCTGTGACATTCTGGAGGAAAAAAGTTCTTGTAATCCATATGCAAGTGAGCAGTTAAGTGCACCGAGGGCGGGCCCAAGCCACTGTGTGCACCACTGCTCCTCCTGCTTCCTTTTCCAAACCCATTTTTTACTTTTTTAATGACCGGGCCAGGTGAGATGACAATGCAGGAACCTGACTCTGTCAAGAAGGAGAGGGAGGGGCTGGCAGAGGAAGCAGGACGATCAAGGGTGCACAGAGTGGCTCGGGCCCGCCTTGGGTGCACTTAACTGTTCATTTGCATATGAATACTTCTTCTCCAGAATGAAGCAACAGATCACTAAGTGAAAAGAGGTACGATTACATTCAGCTGAGATAACCCTACAGGGCATTGTGACTGGTTTATCAGTGAATATCCTGGCGACAGATTCCCTTTAAAACGCGTGGTTAAATTCTTTTTTGTAGCATACATTTTTTTTTACGTATATGTCAGCTTTATAATGCAGTGTGAACACAGCCTTTTAGAAGCTGTTAGTACTAGGTCTTTGCCAGTTTACAGCATTTGGAAGCAAGCAAAAAGCTTTCCATTTACATTGAGGAACATTTTATTATATAGTCCAAACATAGACAGCCCCTTTAAAGGGATTTTCCTGTGATTAATATTACATTTCTATATCATGCAAAACATAAAAATTTTTTAATTGGAATCAGAAACAAATGCTCCTGTGTCCAGATATCGCTGCTCCACACTTGCTATGGTGCCCCTTTGTGTTCTTATGATTCCTTCTCAGAACATCCACACAAGGGCTCATGCACACAGACTCATTTTTTTGTCCGTGTTGTTTTTTTTTGCGGCCAGTATGTGGAACCATTCATTTCAATGAGGCCGCAAGAAAAACTTGAAATGACTCGGTGTGCATTCCGTGTCTGTATGTCTGCAAGTCTGTTTCGCTAATAAATAGAATACATCCTATTCTTGTACCTTTTGCGGACCAGGACAAGCCTTGTTACAATGGATCCGCCCAAAAAACGGATGTAATAAGGATGTCACCCGTTTGTTTTGCGGATCTGTGTTTTGCGGACCGCAAAATGCATACAGTCATGTGCATGAGCCCTAATGTGTCAAGTGCTGGTGAGAAAAAGCCTCTCCTAGTGCCCTGATTCTTATGGCTGGCCTGCACAATAGTAGTGCATACCTGTGCATGAGTGGTGATGGAGCTGAGCTATTGAGCAAGAGTGACCACTAGCATTGGACAAATGAGTTGGACGAGCTGAGAAAACAAAAGAACAGCAGGGGGAGCCATAACTAGTCATTGCAATATGTAGACAATTGATTTCTGGGAGGAGATAGTAAGTATTTATAAGGGTATAATCACATGATGTAAATTTCACGTAGATTTCTGCACGATTCACTTTGAAATCCACGTGCCATTGATTCTAAAAGGAATTCATGTTCCTGTTCATATGGTGGTGGATTTTTTTCCACGCAGATTTATCTGGGGGTTAGCTGCAGGTGCACCACTGGGGCTAATCTGCGCAAAGACCCACGGCAGTTGTTTATGCAAATCCACAGCAGAAATCTGTCGGCCTCAGAGCCCCCCTACACGTTCCATGGTGGACTTCCACAATGGTAGGCAGATTCAGAGTAGCTCTCAGCGCCTTTTTGGTACAGAATCTGCTCCAAGTTTCAGATAGAATAAATATGAGATAGATAGATATATAGATAGAACTGTAGATACTCATAGATAGATGACCTGGGGCTGGGAGTGATGATCCCATAAGTATGTCCAACTGTCTATTGAAAGCGTAATATGAGAAACGCTCAGCATTCAGCAATCAGATCCAAGCCGTCAAGTGATCCTTGAGTTGTGACACAACATAAAGCTGTATGGTCAGGAAATCTTTAATTCCAGATTGCACAACAGACTTGTAAATCTTTTCTTATTATAAGTCCCACAAAATATGTCCCGATATCTCCTCCGGGAGCTTGCCACATTCCTTAGACTGTTCCCACTCTCCCCTGATTCTTTTTATAGAACTGTCCCCTCAAACAGTGAAAATAGTGGATCCCAATATCAACGCCTGATGTATTCAACAATATTAGCTTAAAGAAATAAGAATTCTACATTGTGATTTTTCTCTTTCATTTCTCCTAGAAGTTTAAATAAATTGACAACTGGGTGTTTTTAGTTAGAGATGTTGGTGATACAGCCCCATCAGTGCTGGTAGTATCTCAGTATATATAGAGACACCTTTATGACAGGGGGGGATTTAAAGGGTCCCTTAGTTTTCAAAAAACTTTTGATATGTCATAGAGACAGATAAAAAGACTGAGTGCTGAGACCCCCACCGATTGATAGAACGAAACGAGAGGAGCGCTCACATAGCACGCTTTCTCGCATCGCTGCAGGGGATGAAATCGAGATGGTCCACATACATTCTATTGTATGTCTGGATTCCTAGAATCCTACAGCAAGGATAGATAGTGTATAATACCCTGGAGCAGGGTTGCTTTGGACTATGGACATTTGCCCTTTTTACTGCTATGCAAAGCCATCAACTCATTTTATTGCACTTTGAAGGGTTAAACTTGCACTGTGAAATATGCAATATATTTGGGAGGGGGGGAAATAGACACACTGATCTTTTGACTCTCTGGTTTAGCTCAGCTGTTTATGTCTGAAGACTTGTTTATGGCTGGAAAAATTGTTTAGTCAATCCCATATTCTTGCATTGAAATTTTTTAAGTCTGATAGACAGAAATTGTAACAATATTTCTGTTTAGGCTGTGATTCTCCACTCCACCCCTCCCACTAAAAAGTTCTAGTTCAGTTAGAAACTGTATATAAGGAGAGCAGTCAGAGCCTCTAGTTGTCTGCAGATATGAACCAGGGCTTAGTAGGTGAGACTCTTCCAGGCTGCATGAGTGACCAGAAGAAGACGCCAACATGGGGATTCTGAGCCACAACCAAGTTACCAGCCCATTAACCAGGGAGCCAGGTGGACAACTGAGGCACAGATCCTGGGCCACCAGCCTTTGGTCAGGATTCCAACCTTCTGAGAGAGAGAGAGACCGACAGCTAGCTCAGGGCTTTCCTCAGCATGAAACATTCTTGTGGCCGGGAGGAGACTACAGAAGCCAGCTCAGTGCCTTGCCTGTATTGTTTTGCATTTGAGTTCCTCCAGTAAAGAAGCACACTGGTTCACTGCAGATCCTGACTCCCTGGAATTATTTCCACACCTTACCATCCCGTTCGAAGATCAGCAACACATGGTTCCACCCCTAACCCAGCCACTGCAAGTGCGCTATGTAAGCACTTCTCTTGTCTCATTCTAGCGATTGGTGGGGGCGTTAGCACTCAGACCCAATGATCAAAACTTTTAACATGTCTCTGTGACACATCAACATTTTTTTTTTACACTGACTCTTTAACACTAAGATGTCAGTTTTATTCAGGAAAAATAGCAGAGGAATGACACAGAACATAGTTATAAGAAAAGATGCTAGATAGTAAGTCAAACATGCAAACCAAAAATGTTTTCATATTGTTAGATGCCCAAAGTATTATGAAAACAATCTCACCACTTATAATGATAATTCTAATTATTTTTATATCTTTATTATATTTTATTATATTTTGATGTGTGCCTATCCCAGCACATCCCTTAACTGTCAAGAACAGATATTTCCAGAGTTCCAATGACACAGCTTATTAGAAAATGTAGACATTGGGTCAGATTTAACTCAAGTTCCCTTGAGTAGTACATTTGCGTTCTGAATTGCAGTTATAATTTTCCTACTTTATATATGCATCACTTATCACCAGTGTCTATAAACAGGATTTGCTTTACGGTGTTCTCAGCGTCATAATATGCAACACCAAAGGGTTGTTTTACACCGCCAGATTTCTGAACGGTAACGAGCAAAGATTCACGACATAGGCTGGCACTCCTTTATGGACATTCTTACAGGCAGATAATATCCCAAATGAACAGCCGTATAAATGATTGTATCATTCGAGTGGCCGTTCCAGCCTATAATCACCACGTTTAAAAGATAATTTATTAGTGGTAGTGCCAATCAATGTTTAAAACACACAGGGCCAGATTTATCATTAGCTCAAGTCAAAATAATGGAGTGAAAAAGTTGCAAATTTTTGCGCCATCGCTAAAACTGCACAAAAAAATTGCAACTTTTATTGGCTCTGCGCTATGCTCGCCAGTTTTCTAAAAAAAGTGGGCGTGTTTTCTTATGTAAATGAATCTCTAGACAGATTTACTATTGCGACAATTTAAAAAGTCGCTAAAAATTGCACAATTTTACTCCAGTGGGAACATGCTTATCTTATGCGACTTTTTAATAGAACTTGCGACTTTTTCGTAAAGACGTGCAACTTTTTTAAAGTCTCTTACTGAAGGATAAACTGCTACCGTCAAACCACATTTATTACAGTATTAAAGGACCATTAATAAATCTGACTTAGCCAAAAGTGACTTTGGACATATGTAAAAGTGGAGTAAGATGTAAGTGTAATGATAAATCTGGCCCCTAGTACCGAAATAACACCAACCTACAGTGACCAAATAACAGCTCTATGCATAAAGTACTATAATCTCATTGGCATATAATATGTAAGTAATTTCTCTATACAATTAAAGGGAATATGACATCAGTTTTATGCTGCTTTATATGAGGACAGCATAAACTATCCTAATTACAACAATGGTTCATTTATATTTTGGTCAGTCATTTTCCTAAAATAAGTAGTGAGAAGCTCCAGCAGGACCCTAGCACTGGAGTCCCGAGATTTATGAGCTCTGGCTCCGCCTGCCTTTCCATGGATGATTGACAGCTTTGTTCCTATACTGTTTGTAGGGAGAAAGCTCCCGGTCTGCCTCGGGAGCAAGGCAGACCAGAGTTCACGAATATGATGACTCCCAAGCGTGCACCCTACATTAAGCAACCAAGTATATATTTTTTTTAAATGACTGGTCAAACTATAGTAAGAGACAGGCATTGTAACGAGGCAGTATAAAATTGGTGACATATTCCCTTTAATATTATTCGGGAGGGACACAGGCCTTGGGTGGCAGGCTATTGTTGCATCCCCATTCAACAAGGCGGCACTAAGCCTGAACCTATATATAAAATGTTACCACTGCATGGTACGGTATGTTTCATGCACTTACAGAGAAATGGCAATATATTGATTTGCAATTAATAGAGCATCGCAGTAGAGGACACGACTATGGCAGAGTTGATTTGACATTCCAGAGGTATTGAACATGGTCCACAAAGAGGTCATCTAAGTTTTCGCTGTGGAATATCACAAATGTTTTTGCTGGTAATGCAGTTTGGGTATGTAGAAATCAATCTTACAATCCTCAATCACCCAGACAGTGGCGTGCAGACAATGCATGGGCAAATACAACATGTAATTGTTAAAGGCTCAAAATCCTTTAGTCCCAAAGTTTACTTTGTCTTGCACGCGACTACATAGCTTTCCACAACTGTTATGTTCCAAATCTATTATTGGAAAGATCACAATGCACATGCAAAGTCAACACTTCTAATAATTACGCGAAAGCATTACGGATGCCTGGTTACAACAATGGCAAGATGTATACGAAAGCAGGAGGATTTGGACAGTAACAATTGCTGACCAAAGGTTTGTTGAGGAATTTGAGGAAAACTAAAGTTATGAAACACCCAGGGTGACTAAATAGTATAGCAAATTTGTTGAGAATGGCACGCAACAGTCTGGAGTCCTCATTGGTCTACCGTGTATCCCGACCAGAGCTGATCTGGCTATCTGGCAATTCTGGCTAATGCCAGCTGGAGTGGACCACCTGCTGGGTCATCGCTAGGCCAAAACATTCGGGGCTTGGGCCAAAATGTTTTGCCTGAGGCCACCAGAAGTAGTGGCCATCACACAACTGTATCGCAATCCTCAGAATGAAGATAAAGTTGAATAGTGCAGTGGAGTATGGGAACCAATGGTTCTCAGCCCCGCTGTTCACTTTCATAGGCCACTAGACTTGAAGTCTATGAGGCAGCACACGCAGTTGCAAAGTTATGACATCATTGTGACCTCCTGTGCCAGGAAGCGGGCAACAGGCAGACTAAAACATGGAGCAGCACTCAGGTGAGTATTTTTTTTTTCTGTCACTTTTGGGGCAATGCAAGGGACAATATAACTAATGTGGACATTATAGCTACTACAGGGGGACTTTATAAGTACTGGAGTAATATAGGGGGCATTATATCTACTGGGGGCACTATAGGGGACATTATAACGACTGGGGACACTGCAAGGGGACATTATAACTACTGCAGGCATTACAGGGGGGCACTTCATTACTACTAAGAGCCCTACAGAGGGCCCTATGGAGGGGCCTTAATACTACTGGGGGCATTTTTTGGCACCTTATTACTACTGGGAACACTTTGGGACCTTATTAATAATGGGAGTACTATGGGGCATTATTACAACTGGGGTAACTTTAAGGTGCCTTATTACTACTGGGGGCACTTTAAGGTCTTTATTACTACTGGGGGCAGTTTTGGAGCTTTATCATTACTAAGGGAACTATGGGGCACCATTAATACTAATGGTACTGTGGGGGAATTATTATTGAGGTCAATATGGGGGGCACTACTACCAATGGGGGCAGTCTCAGGAAGCATTATCACTGTATGGGACTTATTAGTATTGAGGGCACTGTGGAGGAGAATTACTATTGGTAGGACTTTTGGGAGCACTATTAGTATGTAGGGGACTATCTGTATGGTAATGTTTTTTCTTCAGTATAGTATTTGGCATTGAGGAGCACTGCAACCTCTATTGGGGGTAGCAGCAGGCAGGGGCACCAGGAGGGGGGATGGTGGAAAAGTGAGGAATCTAAGATGTTTGAGTGGTAAACTCAGCAGAGATGATACGTGGCTGAAAGAAGTCATCATGGTGGTCTGCTCCCAATGGAGAACATGAGGAAAGATAAAATCGACATCAGAGGAGACGTCACTGGATATTATAGGTATATAGTACTATATTCTCCTATGCGTTTTGTAGTGCTAAATATAGTGTCCATCCAAATATGCCATTAGCACTGGGGAAGGGGGGTTGGACTGGGGGGGAGAAGAAACATATTTCACATTCATCAAACAATAAGTGGGCCTGGGCTAAATTTCAATCCCAGTCAGACCCTAATCCTAAACAGTGGCAAAGTTATTTTTAGAATGTAATTGGCCAGTTGTTTGGATTTTTAGATGTTCATATGTCCCTTTGCTTTTTACTGCTACATTTCTTTCTTATCTAGAACATCATCAAGAGCACAAATATCCTGGAAAATAGATATAGTCATGCTTGCAACTCTCCCAAAATGCTGGAGAGACTCTCAATATAAGGGGAAATCCCCAGGACTCCATTAACTGGTATATAAATGCTGCACAACTCGTTCAGCAATAATGCACGGTAATCTTGACACTATGCAAGGCATTAACAGTTCACTGGTATTTAAATGCTGTTATTGCAGTACAGTACGTGCAGAGAGCCCCAAAGGAGCCAGTGCAAAAGATGGGAGTGGTAGTGGCCCTGATGAAGTGTTGTCACAGTGTACTCCCTCAGGCCATTGCTTTCTGGGGATTGGTGCAGTGGAGATGTAGTACTGACGAATGAAGCCAGAATTAAACATATAAAAGTCTTTTTTACTAAGTGCAACGTAGAACGGAACTTGAAATACATCAAATAGCAGCAGATTTTAAAGAGAGTTTGTCACCTAATTTTCACCAATATAACTAAGAGAACTGCCCCACAGAAGAAAGCAGACATATTCCAGATATACTGTACCTGTGTGCACTTTGTGTCTGTATTCCATGTCCAGGAAAAGCACTTTTAGGGCTCTTTCACACTTGCGTTGTCCGGATCCGGCGTGTACTCCATTTGCCGGAATTACACGCCGGATCCGGAAAAACGCAAGTGAACTGAAAGTATTTGAAGACGTCTTCAAAATGCGTTCAGTGTTACTATGGCAGCCAGGACGCTATTAAAGTCCTGGCTGCCATAGTAGTAGTGGGGAGCGGGGGAGCAGTATACTTACAGTCCGTGCGGCTCCCCGGGCGCTCCAGAATGACATCAGGGCGCCCCATGCGCATGGATGACGTGTCCATGTGATCACGTCATCCATGAGCGTGGGGCGCCCTGACGTCACTCTGGAGCGCCTGGGGAGCCGCACGGACGGTAAGTATACTGCTCCCCCGCTCCCCACTACACTTTACCATGGCTGACAGGACTTTAGCGTCCTGGAAGCCATGGTAACCATTCAGAGAAAGCTAAACGTCGGATCCGGCGATGCGCCGAAACGACGTTTAGCTTAAGGCCAGATCCGGATTAATGCCTTTCAATGGGCATTAATTCCGGATCCGGCCTTGCGGCAAGTGTTCCGGATTTTTGGCCGGAGCAAAAAGCGCAGCATGCTGCGGTATTTTCTCCGGCCAAAAAACGTTCCGTTCCGGAACTGAAGGCATCCTGATGCATCCTGAACGGATTTCTCTCCATTCAGAATGCATGGGGATAATCCTGATCAGGATTCTTCCGGCATAGAGCCCCGACGACGGAACTCTATGCCGGAAGAAAAGAACGCAAGTGTGAAAGAGCCCTTATTCTGCTGGAAAACAGCTCAACAAGTGCCCAGCTGACAGTGAAAGTAAAACCAGCTTTCACTCCTGACTCCATTTCTAACGGTGAGATCTTCTGATATAGTGGATATAATGCTATGATTCTGGTATCGTTTGAAAGGTTGAAATGCCAGCTTTTAAACAAGGTTTATATTTCTAGTGGCAACCAATCCCAAGATATGAGCAACTAAAGCAGCCCTCCCCTCTTCAGTCTGGTTTGCTTTGGGCACTTGGAGCAGCAGACCTGGGCACTTAGGAACTGTTTTTCAGCAGAATAAAATTGCTTTTCCTGGACATGGAATACAGACACAGAGTGCATGGAATGTGTCTGCTATCTTCTGAGGAGCACTGCTCTTAGTTATATTGGCGAAAAAGAGGTGACAGACTCCCTTTAAGAAACAATCTTCTGGCACCAGTAAGGATTATATGGATGCAGGTTAGATGGCTGCAATTTAGCACTTTGGGGGTACTGGCTGAGTAATGTTCTGTGTGATGGGTGTTTTAGATGTAGTCCCTCACCTCACAGCAGTGTCTTTACTTGAAGCTTTGGATAAGGTTACATGGTTACATAGTTACATAGTTAATACGGTTGAAAAAAGACAAACATCCATCAAGTTCAACCAAGGGATAGGTGGGGATGCGAATCCCAGAAGGAAGCAAGACTCAGATTTCTACACGTTTTCATAAGCATTTATGTTTTTTACTTTAAAGAATTTGTCTAAACCCTTTTCGAAACTGTCCACTGTTCCTGCTGTGACCACGTCCTGAGGAAGTCTATTCCACAGATTCACAGTTCTTACAGTAAAGAAGCTTTGACGCTTCTGGAAACTGAACTTTTTCCTCTCCAATCAGAGGCTGTGCCCCCTTGTCTTTTCAGCGCATTTTACATGGAACAGCTTTTCGCCGTATTTTTTGTATGGCCCATTTATATACTTGCACAGGTTAATCATGTTCCCCCTTAGACGTCTCTTCTCAAGACTAAATAAATTCAATTCTTTTAATCTTTCTTCATAACTAAGACCCTCCATGCCCCTTATCATTTTAGTCGCTCTCCTCTGTACTTTTTCCAGCTGCAGTGCATCCTTTCTATGTACTGGTGCCCAGAACTGGACTGCGTATTCCAGATGAGGCCGCACCAGTGCTTTGTAAAGGTTGATTTCTCTAGAGAATCTGTAGCAGGAGCCCAAATTTCACCACTAATTTCACTTTTTCCAATAAAGTAGAACAGTATCACAGTTCAATAAAGTACAATGGTACCACTTGTAGAGAAATATTTAATACCTCTTGAACTGAGCTTTTTGGGAGCTGCCAGCTCCCACCACAAAGAGAGAGGTGCAATAGCCTACCTTTCAAAGAGGCGGACTTGGCAACTGTTAGAGAGCTTCTAGTTGGAGAGGTCCTAGCCCTGAAACCTGATGACACATTGGAAGGAAGGGGGGGGGGGGGGGGTTACATTTATCAACCACTTTGTGAATTAAAATAAAGGGTTGTTCAAAACTTGATTATTGATTACCTATTCTCGGGATCAGCTGATCAGCTGTTTGAACAGGCTGTGGCCTCTTTACAGTATACCAGGAACTGTGCTATACATTGTATACTGGCCATGCTTGGTACTGCAGCTCAGTTCCATTCACTTGAATAGGATTAAGCAGCCTAAAGGTTATGTGACCAATGCACATAACATCATAGGTTCAGGAAAAGGCCCCTTCCAACATCTGATCTGTTGAGGTGCGAGAAATCGGGCCCACATCATTTGATGGCTTATCCTGACCTCTTCAATTAATTTTTTTTTATTATTAGTAGTGATGAGCGACAGGAGCAATATTCAAATTCGCAATATTTCACGAATATTTGGGCGAATATTCGCAATAAATTATTTTCTTGATTGCAAAAATTGGCAATGTAATATTCGCGTAATGCGCACGCAATACAGGCGAGGGTCACTTTTGCTACATTTTTCAAGGTGTTAGAAGTTTTATGAGACTGGAGAAAATGGTTGGCACGGCAGAACATTAGAATTGCTTTATATGCAGATAAACTGCTCCAATATATACGCAATTGCACAAATCGCCAATTAATGATGTGCATATTTTTGCGCAATATGTGCAATGTCACATTTTAGCAGGTCTGACTACATATTACTGATTGGTGCACTAAGTATTGTTGTTAACTTGTGACATCACAGCACTATGTCTGTAGCATGTATGTATGGACAGCAGAACCTATTACACTGCCTAACACCCTGCACTGATACCTATCAGCTACACTATAGATCAATCTAACCTACACTGACTATCTCGCCCTGAAGCCTCGTTCGCACTTGCGTTGTCCGGATCCGGCGTGTACTCCACTTGCCGGAATTACACGCCGGATCCGGAAAAACGCAAGTGTACTGAAAGCATTTGAAGACGGAGCCGTCTTCAAAATGCGTTCAGTGTTACTATGGCAGCCAGGACGCTATTAAAGTCCTGGTTGCCATAGTAGGAGCGGGGAAGCGGTATACTTACAGTCCGTGCGGCTCCTGGGGCGCTCCAGAATGACGTCAGAGCGCCCCATGCGCATGGATGACGTGATCCATGCGATCACATGATCCATGCGCTTGGGGCGCCCTGACGTCACTCTGGAGCGCCCCGGGAGCCGCACGGACGGTAAGTATGCTGCTCCCCCGCTCCCCGCTACACTTTACCATGGCTGCCAGGACTTTAGCGTCCCGGCAGCCATGGTAACCATTCAGAAAAAGCTAAACGTCGGGTCCGGCAATGCGCCGAAACGACGTTTAGCTTAAGGCCGGATCCGGATCAATGCCTTTCAATGGGCATTAATTCCGGATCCGGCCTTGCGGCAAGTATTCAGGATTTTTGGCCGGAGCAAAAAGCGCAGCATGCTGCGGTATTTTCTCCGGCCAAAAAACGTTCCGTTCCGGAACTGAAGACATCCTGATGCATCCTGAACGGATTTCACTCCATTCAGAATGCATTAGGATAAAACTGATCAGGATTCTTCCGGCATAGAGCCCCGACGACGGAACTCTATGCCGGAAGAAAAGAACGCAGGTGTGAAAGAGCCCTGAGGCTACTTTCACACTTCGGCAGAGAGATCCGGCAAGCAGTTCCGTCGCCGGAACTGCCTGCCGTATCAGGCAAAATGTATGCAAACTGATGGCATTAGTAAGACTGATCAGGATCCTGATCTGTCTTAAAAATGCCTGATCAGTCGAAAAAATGCATTGAAATGCCGGATCCGTCTTTCCAAAACGGATCCGGCATTTATTTTTTTCACCTTTTTTTCGATCTGCGCATGCACAGACCGGAATGCCGGATCCGGCACTAATACATTCCTATGGGAAAAAATGCCGGATCCGGCATTCAGGCAAGTCTTCAGTTTTTTTCGCTGGAGATAAAACCGTAGCATGCTGCGGTTTTCTCTTTTGCCTGATCAGTCAAAACGACTGAACTGAAGACATCCTGATGCATCCTGAACGGATTACTCTCCATTCAGAATGCATGGGGATAAAACTGATCAGTTCTTTTCCGGTATAGAGCCCCTGTGACGGAACTCTATGCCGGAAAAGAAAAACGCAAGTGTGAAAGTACCCTAACTATCTGTATTATATATATAAGCTAACTAACTATCTAATGCAGTGGTTCTCAACCTAGGGGTCGCGACCCCTTTGGGGGTCGATCGGCCCTTTTTGGGGGGTCGCCTGAGGCTTCCTATTGTGGGTCGCCCGCACAATGGCAGCGGCCCCTTATCCTCGCGCACAGGAAGTGATGTCCTATCACTGCCTGTGCTTGAAGGAGCCTGACTTCTGGACGGGTAAGTCGGGCCGCCTGTCTGCTGAGGTCCGAGTTTTTTCGTTAATGACACCGCCGCTGAGCACCACTGCCACCAATGATTTAATTGAGCCTGGCTGAGCCTGGCTAATTTTATTTTAATTATTTGGCTGAGCAAGGCTTAATTTATTTGGGGGGACATGAAGCACCGCTGATTTATTTATTTGGGGGACCCTGAGCACTTCTGATTTATTTATTTGGGGGACCCTCAGCACCATTGATTTATTTATTTGGGGGGGACCTGAAGCACCGCTGATCTATTTATTTGGGGGACCCTGAGCACTTCTGATTTATTTATTTGGGGGACCCTCAGCACCATTGATTTATTTATTTGGGGGGACATGAAGCACCGCTGATTTATTTATTTAGGGGACCCTGAGCACTTCTGATTTATTTATTTATTTGGGGGACCCTGAGCACCATTGATTTATTTATTTGGGGGGACATGAAGCACCGCTGATTTATTTATTTGGGGGACCCTGAGCACTTCTGATTTATTTATTTGGGGGACCCTGAGCACCATTGATTTATTTATTTGGGGGGGACCTGAAGCACCGCTGATTTATTTATTTGGGGGACCCTGAGCACTTCTGATTTATTTATTTGGGGGACCCTGAGCACCATTGATTTATTTATTTGGGGGTACCCTGAGCACCATTGATTTATTTATTTGGGGGAAACCTGATGCACCACTGATTTATTTATTTGGGGGTACCCTGAGCACCGCTGATTTATTTATTTGGGGGAGACCTGAAGCCCCGCTGATTTATTTATTTGGGGGACCCTGAGCACTTCTGATTTATTTATTTGGGGGGGACTTGAAGCACCACTGATTTATTTATTTGGGGGACCCTGAGCACTTCTGATTTATTTATTTGGGGGGGACTTGAAGCACCACTGATTTATTTATTTGGGGGACCCTGAGCACTTCTGATTTATTTATTTGGGGGGGACTTGAAGCACCACTGATTTATTTTTTTATTTTTTTGGGGGGGGTACTGTGAGCACCACTGAGTTATTTATTTGAGGGGTACTTGCGCACCACTGATTTATTTTTTAGGGGGTATTTGTTGTTTATTATTTATTTTAAAGTTATTTATTTGGTTTACAAATATTTTGTATTTATGCTAAAGTTCTGTGGCTATGAATGAATACTTGTGTATTTGAATTAACATTTGGTGTATTGGTGTCTGTGCGTGTTTTTGGTGGGTCATCATAACAGTAGCAAAATTAGTTATGACGTAGCAAGGAAAAAAATTTAATGGTTGGGGGGTCACCACAACATGAGGAACTGTATTAAGGGGTCACGGCTTTAGAAAGGTTGAGAACCACTGATCTAATGTAATGACACAGGAAAGCACAGAGCACAGCAATGACACTGCTGTCTCTCTCATAAATGCAAAAAAAATGCAGAAAATGGCTGCTGGGGAGGTTCTTATATAGTAAGGGGTAGAAAACTTTCCTATTGGTTGCTAGGGATGGTGCTAAGCTCTGACAAAGACATTGCAGCCTTCTCATTGGCCCACAAGCAAGAAGCAGGGAGGGGTCATGGTTTCAGATGAAAAAAAAATCTAGAATATTTGCGAATACGAATATATAGTACTATATTCTAAATATTCGCGCCCAACACTAATTATTATTACTTGATCATTATTGTGTGAAATCTCGAAGCTCTCATTTAGAGCTAAAGATAACATAATCATTAATCAATTTAACACATAATGACTTTCATGTCTATATGTTATAATGTTTTGCTTCTGCATTATTAATGGTTGGAGGCCCCGCAGGAGTTGAGGAACATCAATGTATTGTCTCTGCAGTGACCTTTTATCATCACATGGCCCTGGTTTTAGTAATGATCCAATTCACTTCACCAATAATCCAATTCACGGAAAAAAAGGCAGAAAAATAATCCTAGGTCACTTATGTTGTGGAGCCTGGCAAGGATTCATTATAGTGTAGGGTCTGCTGTCTAATTTTTAAAATGTCTCATTCAAACAACAGTATTATTGCTCAAATTTTGTCATGTGCAAATCCTTCATGGAGATTTTTTTGTAGGAACTGCATGAAAACCATGGTATGGCCCAACTTTTGATTCCCCGTGGTTTAACTAAGCTAACTTAAGATAACTATAGGGTTTGGTTCAGTAGAACCATGAAAGGTTCAGGTCTTTCAGCCATAATATAAAGGTTAAAATCCAGCCTATTACGGGCATCTGAAACTGACCTAATGTTATATTCCCATAGGCCTCAGAAGTAGTAAAACCACACCAAAAACACTACTGTGTGCATGGTGTTTTGTAACTACAAGGCTGTTTTTCAGGTACACTGAATCATTTTGTACTAAAAATTTTGCAACGTCATACATTAATAGATGTTTTTTGGGGAGAAAATTTGGATGGGCTATCTTTAGGACAGACCATCAGTGTGTGATCAGACTCCCACGGATCACCAATGTGACTTCCTCAAGGCTCCTACTTTGTTTATCCACGCACAGCAGAATATCAGAAATGCCCTTCTCCTAAAAATACCTGTTAAACATAGACCCTTAAAGGGTTTGTTTGCATCATTTTTTAAAGACGGTAAAGTTATTAAAATAATAAGCTAATAAATAAAAATCCTTTCTGTTCCAGCACTGCCGCTTTGAGGTGCCCAAATACTACTCCTTCATCACCTTTAAAAAAAAAAACTCAGACAACCCCTTTAACGTTGTTCTGTTAAATTAACTTGGCTCACAAATATGGTGGCCATCAGAGTTCCTACAGTATTCATCACCAAGCTTGTGTAGGATCAAGAAGATTTGTCATTAGGAGCGCTGTGTGACAAATCCAAAGGCCTCTTTCATACAAGCAAGTTTTTTGTCCGGGTGCATGTATTGAACTCATAGCATCTGGACTGAATCTTGATTCATTTCAATGGGTCAATGTACATAAGTGTCATTTTTTACGCATCATCTCTGCGTTCAGGAAAAATCGCAGCTTGTTCTATATTGTATTCTTTTTGCACAGCCATGGCCCCATAGAAGTGAATGTAGCTTGCGTGAAAAACGGAAGGCATCCAGACGTAATGGGTTCATCACTGATGTTTGATAAGAGATGTACAGTAGATTGTTTTTCTTTAGTTTTTCTTCACACGCGAGAAAAAAAACGTGCAATCTGGATAGAAAAAAACGCATACCCTAAACGCAATCACAGACAAAACGGATTGAACTTGCCTGCAACACCATCAGTTTGAACCTGAACAGATCTTGACATCATCCGTATGAAAGAGCCCTTAGAGCAGGGATAGGCAACCTCCGGCACTCTAGCTGTTGTGAAACTACAACTCCCAACATGCATAATTGCTTTGCTCTTCTCAGAACTCCCATAGAAATGAATGGAGCATGCTGGGAATTGTAGTCTCACAACAGCTGGGGTGCCGAAGGTTGGTGTCCCCTGCCTTAGAGAGATGTCATAGCAGCCATATAGGTTGTAACCTAGCCATCAAAGAAACTTATATATTCGGGATATGGCTGGTGGTATCTTTATAGAAACCACTTTAAGACTTTTTATTACAATGAGCAATACTTTGACTGTTTCAATTGATTATTTATGTATTTGATACATTATCTGTGCACAGTCTTATCTTTGTACTTTCTTATGTCATCTAGCCATTAATTGGCTCAATCAGTAGGACCGGAGCTTATTATTGGAAATTTTTTTCCATTGAACGTGTGCCCAGTAGCCGCCTGATACCTTAACATCACCACACCAGAAAGTGATGATAAAGTACTCTTTGTAACAAGGAATATCCATTCTGATAGGGGTCACACTGCATTTCCCAGCGCGACTACATTATTGATGGTTTGTTTCCGCTGATACATTTTCCTTATCCCTTAGGAGAATCTTTCCTGCATTTCTCCAGCTCCCATTACAGTCTATGACCGATAGCAGAATGACACAAGGGGACATGTGCACGGATATTACTTATCAATTTATTAATGCTATTTATCTTTGCTGCATATGTGACCCTCCAGATTTACCTTTTAGTTTTTTTCTTCAGACAAATGTGCAGTAATTATTTATGAATGCACGCTGGGAGGTTTTATGGCATTGATCAGCTACTGTTTCTACCCTAGAATATCATAGACATAGGTTGTCAGTTGTCTTACCTCTTGTATCCCTTACTATTGTATACATATTGTTTTATTTCCAGTTTTATACACAACTTATAGCATTTGGACATTCATAGCCACCCTGATATTAGGCATTGTGTGGTCAATTGGAATTCTAGGGGGTGATATTGAGCTTTTCTGATGGATTACGTTGCACTCATTATTGCACAAGAATGTTTTCTAACATATTTATAGATTCCTCTAGTGAAAATACGGATGTTCTGGTCACTAGTAGCATGAGCCATCTGCCTATTTATGGTATCATTTACATACCTCCGACACTTTTTTTTTACACTAAGCCATTCTTCTAACCCCATCCAATGCCTATCTATACAGGCCCAATCCCACCCAGTCCCCTTAGCGTGCCAACACCGTAAGAATATCCTCTTAGGGCCCCTCAGACAGTAGTGATGCGCTCTTAGTGCCCCCCATGCAGTATGATGCCCCTAAGTGCCTCCCACAATAGAATGTACCCTATTACCTTATTACTTGAAAACCATAATAAAACTTGAATCTGAAGTCGGCTTCGGTACCGGCTGGTACCTCAGCACCGTAGTCGGCTTCGAATTCAAGTTTTAAATGGTTTTCAAGTTGAAAAATTGAAGTCCGAAGTTATTCACCCAAGTCTCGCGAGACTTTTGAGATAATGAATTTCACCTCGCTGGAGCCAATATATTTGAATGCTGTACGAAGGCAGATCTCCGTACAGCATTCAAGCAAAGTTTTGACTGAAGCGACTTCGGATCTATGATCCGAAGCTTGCTTCGCTCAACACTATCCATAAGTACAGCTTCATCCACTGGGCATTTAGACAGAGGGAGGAGGCTGAGAGAACCACCATAATCACAGCATGATGGGGCCAGGCTATCATAACCACTCTCTCCTCCACTGACAAGAACTTTCTTAAATTTATTTGATGGACCTTCACACAGTGTGTGTGGGATCATTTCAGAATTTACTTCAGTAGAAATTGGAAGGTCCTGTCAAAGAAAAAAAGTTAGTGGGGGAGATTCATCAAAACTGGTGTAAAGTAAAACTGGCTTAGTTGCCCATAGCAACCAATCAGATTCCACCTTTCATTATTCAGAGCTCCTTTGGAAAACAAAAGGTGGAATCTGATTGGTTGCTATGGGCCACTAAGCCAGTTTTCCTTTACACCAGTTTTAATAAGTCTCCCCCAATGAGTGTATAAGGTAATATGACCCATGGTTACCAATATTGAATTAATTAGTATACTATATGGATTCTATACCAAGAGGTCAGTGTTTTATTTGAAGCAAACCAAATAGGAGCCATGTCCTTTCTTATGTATTTAAATAAAGAAAAACTCTTTGTTGCTCAAAGCGACCACTCACAGCACAGCTTTCATTTTACTAGAGTATATGAAAGCTAAGCTCTGATTGGTTGCCATGGGCAACATACCGTTTTAGACACTGTGACACAGTGAAAGGTATGGTCTGGGGAAACAGGTATTTTCCTCGCAGCATGTGCTGCTGGGCTGATTTGCAGCTAGGTGGGGTCAAACACCGGACTGGATTTTAAGTGTCGGTCTGGGTTTTGACAGCTGGGCTCAGCAGCAAAGTGTGCTGAGATCTGAGAATTGTGCCGTGCTGGAGGGCTGAGACCCGTGTTTAGGGGAAACGGGCCCCCTAAAAGCCTGCTATGGGCTGTTGGAGATAGAACTGCCAACAAGGTGATTTTTCCTATGTGGACTTTCCATTGTGTGTGAACTAACACCAAGACTGCAAAGTGACGTTTTTTTTTTTGCTTTATGTGTGAATAAACATGGAAGTTTGATTTAAGAACTGGTAATTTGCCTCTGTACTGCGTCCGCGCACCCTGTCTACCAGAGTGAATCCCCACAACGCTTTTAATAAATCTGCCCCATGCCTTAATCATACATAGTCAAAGGAAGAGCAGAGCATCTGCCCAAGGAATCCATCAGATTTTACCGTTCACTTTCCAGAAGCTGTTTTGTTATTATGGGGAGACCTGGCAGGATAGACGTGTAAACAATTGTTGAAGAGAAAAGAGGACAATCAGTAACAAGATAGATTGACGCAATCACAAAAATAAGAAAAAAAAATCGTACTTAACCACCTCCCGTCCGCACGTTGACTATAAACGTCCAGGAGGTGGTTCTATATCTCTGAATGGACGTTTCCAGGCCTCCAGAGGAGCAGTAGGAAAATAAAAAATAGTGATCTGGACACCTTATCGTCAGTACTACTCATGTATTACTGTGATAATAGCCCAAAATCGGAATAACAGATTGCCTTTAAACGGCCCATACACATTTAGATCTAAGGCTGGGTTCACATCACGTTTTTCCTGTCCGTTTAATGTATACAAAAAAGGTATACGTTAAACGGATACCTCAGACTGATGCCATACAGTGGCATCTGTTCACCATAGAGTTCCATTATAAAAGAAAAGTATATGTTTTTTTTTACCGGACTGTGCAGGATACAAGAACATGGTGTGCTGTGTTTTTGTATTCTTTTTTTTTTTTCTAACGTGTACGTCAAATGTAGGCATAAAACGTGATGTGAACCCACCCTAAGTTGGCCAAGCCTGCTGATTTCAGTGGGTTCAGCTGGTCAATCAATATATTAGAGGACCCACCGACTATCCTATCATGTTGGGGGGAAAGAAGAATCATCAAGTTGGATTTCAATTGCCTGATCCTTTTGTTCTTAGAAGATAAGTTTCTGCAGAGTTGACTGTCAACCTACTCCCTTCTGCCTAGTCACTACATATGCATGCTTGGCTAAGCTGAGGATGCACATGTATCGGAGGATGCTGAGAGATTCTGTAGCTGTTGACCATACAGTGTATAGCCAGTTTGAAGGGGTTTGTCACCTTTTTTTTTTTTTTTTGGGGGGGGGGGGGGGGGGTTTCTGGCAAACCCCACTCCTGAGCAGACCTGCAATGGAAGCATACTTAGCTGGTCACCACCGCTGGGTCCTGACTCCTTAGCTCCCCAGCCTCGACTGTCTCTCTTGGGGCCCCCCGCTGTCAACATTCACTTTGATGCCGCTGCAACTAATAACTGGACACAAACTTATATAAAGCAGTCCTATACCAGAGCTGTAGAAATGGCCCTGAATCTTGAATAGTTTGTTGTACAGAGTAGATATAGTAATACTACTATTACACCGTAATGCTGTTTATATGTATATTGTACCCCTGGTACATTGCTTTCTTTTTATCTCTACTTGCCTGTTTTGTATAGTACATTAATTAGAAATGTTCCCAAATACTGACATTAATTCCCTGCTATGGATTCATTTTGGATACAGAGGGAAAATACTGATTAATTGGAACATTTCATGAATTCATTGACAGAATTTAGCCTCTTTTTCATGCCTGTTAACCGTTTACTGGGAAACTGCTGATGAACAACAATACAAAAGGCATATGGTTTTCTTAATATAAATTTTTAAAAAATTTTTAATTTAGAAATTTCACCTGGTCCCGAAATACCATGAAATATATCGGCATCTAGTTACTGCAAATGTCTTGTCCTTAGAGAAAACAGCCTATGCTTTAGGCCTCTTGCACACGAATGTGTGCGCCCCGTGGCCGTGCTGCGGGCCGCAATGCACGAACACCCACTGTGGGGCTGCCGCAGCGGATCGCGGGCACATTCACTTTAATGGTTCAAAGATACGCCCATTCCGCATAAAGATAGGACATGGTCTATATTTTTGCGGAACGGAAGTACGGGACGAAACCCCACGGAAGCACTCCGTAGTGCTTCCGTAGGGTTCCGTTCCGTGCTTCCGTTCCGCACCATTCCGCATCTCCGGATTTGCAGACCCATTGAAGTGAATGCGGTCCGCAATATGGCCAATAAGCCTTAAGATGTTTTGTATGTTGAATGGGCGTAACAAGGACCGGTGGGGCCCCATAGCAAAACTCGGAATGGGACCCCACACCATCAGGACCACCTTAGGAGAAGCTTATGATTATGTTGGTTTTTCTGATACACAAGGATAATGCACACAGTGATATCACAATGGTAGGATAATGCACACAGTGATGTCACAATGGTAGGAAAATGTACACACTGAATAATGTGCACAATGATGTCACAGTGCAGCAATAAGGCTCACAGTAATATCACAACAATATAATAATACACATGGCGATGTACAGAAATGATTCAGTGATGTCACAGCACCGAAAAAAAATGTATCACTGTCTATATGCATCCCTAACTGGAGATTGGCCCCTTAGTTATTGTGGCCCCATACTCTCTAAGCCTTTTATGAGAATTTTGTGTAAATATAGTGGTCACTTTAAATAATCTTGGAGCTAATATTAAAATGTGCTTTCCATTTCTAAGCATTGAGAACATTCATGGCACATATAAGGTTAATGTTACCAGTCGCTCGGTATGGTAGGGCAGTATGTACTGGGATACATCCCAGTAGCCTGCAGGCTGCTCTTTTGTGACGAGTGAAGTCATTGATTCATTAGAGTAACAAGTGGCCACCAACTTAGGGTTTTTTATGAATTCCAGTGAAGTACAGCACCGAGTACATGGCACACTATACACAAGGGTGGACAGTATAGCTCTTCTTATATACATTGTGTTCATTACCAAGGAGTTTTATTAAAGGGACCACGCTGTTATATAAGGGATCTTCCAAGTCTCACATCCTGCCCCTGATGTGTTTTTATTGTCACCTCTTCAATAAGGATCAAGTGATTGTGTCTGTTTCCCTTAAGCCTGTCTCTGTTTCTTCTAATCCCTGCGTCCTGGCCTCTCCTTACCTCTGCGTGACTCTCCGAGCTCAGCTAAATCATCAGAACCAGAGGCAAATGTTCTACTTTCTAAACAATCTCAGCGCCTGCGCTAAATAAAAGAGGATCTTACCTGGAATTACTGGAGATCTCATCCTGATTGACTCCTGTGCTGACTGAATGCTTTTCTTCGGGTTTCGGATGATTTCTTTAATTCACTAATGTTCTCTGCAGCTTGATAAATGCTTAAGAAAGTTCCTCATTTGTTTGGGCATCTTGGATTTATAAAAAAAAATAAGAAAAGCCCCGCTTATTTTAAGAAGTGCTCTCTGTCCTGTCAGGCAGCCCTTGTATGACTGTCAGTCTCTTTGCTTCACTTCTCCAGCTTCACATGTGGGAATTTCAGAGAATAAAATTAAATCACCACCGAGGTGACTCAATCCCTTGATCCAATCAGTGCAGTGCCCTAGGCCTACAGCCAATCACCTCTCCTCCCCTGTCCCCTGTGAGGATGAGCCTGTCTTAAGCCGAGGTCCTTCCCTCCGTCTACTTACAGGCTAACTTCAAGTGTTGGGCTGCAGTCCTTACTTCATGGCAGTAGTGAGAGGATTGGGGCCGGACATTAGCTTGCATTACTGAGGGCTCATTAATGAATTTGTTGGTGCATGGACTGAAGCCTGTTTCATTCAGCAGAAAAGTCAATGTGCATATTGATCTGAATAGCTAGAGCAGGCAAGCTGCAGAGTATTCCTCCCATGTTTTAAATATTAAAGCAGACTTGCAAACCAGGGGAAATTGCAGTTATAAATCAGAGTGTTCAGTGCCAAATGTTCAATTTATTACAGTAATACTTTTTGTTTATACTCAATATTCATGGAAAGCAATTTTTTTGTACAAACCGGATTCCAAAAAAGTTGGGACGCTAAACAAATTGTGAATAAAAACTGAATGCAATGATGTGGAGATGGCAAATGTCAATATTTTATTTGTAATAGAACGTAGATGACAGATCAAACGTTTAATCCGAGTAAATATATATAATTTTAAAGGAAAAATACGTTGATTCCAATTTTCACGGTGTCAACAAATCCCCAAAAAGTTGGTACAAGTAGCAATAAGAGGCTGGAAAAAGTAAATTTGAGCATAACGAAGAGCTGGAAGACCAATTAACACTAATTAGGTCAATTGGCAACATGATTGGGTATAAAAAGAGCTTCTCAGAGTGGCAGTGTCTCTCAGAAGCCAAGATGGGTAGAGGATCACCAATTCCCACAATGTTGCGCAGAAAGATAGTGGAGCAATATCAGAAAGGTGTTACCCAGCGAAAAAATTGCAAAGACTTTGCATCTATCATCATCAACTGGGCATAACATCATCCGAAGATTCAGAGAATCTGGAACAATCTCTGTGCGTAAGGGTCAAGGCCGTAAAACCATACTGGATGCCCGTGATCTCCGGGCCCTTAAGCGACACTGCACCACAAACAGGAATGCTACTGTAAAGGAAATCACAGAATGGGCTCAGGAATACTTCCAGAAACCATTGTCAGTGAACACAATCCACCGTGCCATCCGCCGTTGCCAGCTGAAACTATACAGTGCAAAGAAGAAGCCATTTCTAAGCAAGATCCACAAGCTCAGGCGTTTTCACTGGGCCAGGGATCATTTAAAATGGAGTGTGGCAAAATGGAAGACTGTTCTGTGGTCAGACGAGTCACGATTCAAAGTTCTTTTTGGAAATCTGGGACGCCATGTCATCCGGACCAAAGAGGACAAGGACAACCCAAGTTGTTATCAACGCTCAGTTCAGAAGCCTGCATCTCTGATGGTATGGGGTTGCATGAGTGCGTGTGGCATGGGCAGCTTGCATGTCTGGAAAGGCACCATCAATGCAGAAAAATATATTCAGGTTCTAGAACAACATATGCTCCCATCCAGACGTCATCTCTTTCAGGGAAGACCCTGCATTTTTCAACAAGATAATGCCAGACCACATTTTGCATCAATCACAACATCATGGCTGCGTAAGAGAAGGATCCGGGTACTGAAATGGCCAGTCTGCAGTCCAGATCTTTCACCTATAGAGAACATTTGGCGCATCATAAAGAGGAAGGTGCAACAAAGAAGGCCCAAGACGATTGAACAGTTAGAGGCCTGTATTAGACAAGAATGGGAGAGCATTCCTATTTCTAAACTTGAGAAACTGGTCTCCTCGGTCCCCAGACGTCTGTTGAGTGTTGTAAGAAGAAGGGGAGATGCCACACAGTGGTGAAAATGGCCTTGTCCCAACTTTTTGGGGATTTGTTGACACCATGAAATTCTGATTCAACATATTTTTCCCTTAAAATGGTACATTTTCTCAGTTTAAACTTTTGTTCCATGATTTATGTTCTATTCAGAATAAAATATTAGAAGTTGGCACCTCCACATCATTGCATTCAGTTTTTATTCACGATTTGTATAGTGTCCCAAATTTTTTGGAATCCGGTTTGTAGAATCTTTGCGTTTTTAGTTTTTGATGGTACTATACCACTGAAAATGAAACATAAAATAGTGTCCTTCTGTATATAGACCACCTACGCAGATAGGTAATCCATGTCAGCTTACTGCTGCTGTGAGAGGAAGATGTTATCTGCGATGTAATCCTCATCATAATAGTAGATGAATGCTGTATTGGTCTCTTGACAGGCCTAGATAAAGATGCCCACTCAAGAGCACTGCACTGATTACTGTAATGTTCGAGGCACTAATTGAGTCCCGTATCCCCCTTCCCTCTTTGGCCACAGTGAATGGTTTGACTGAGAAAGTCAAGGAAGGCTGTTTGATGTGCTAAAAGTCTGAGCAAAGAGAATACATGAAGTGACTTCAAAAAGTAAATCCAGAAATAGTACTTTTTGTAAAAAAAAAAAAAGAAATATAATTACACAGAATACTCACATATTGATTACTAATGTGCGTATCCAACATTTTAATCGGTGTCCCTTTAAAAGCTTGATTTTTCAGCATTATAAGCAACCAAATATAGTCTCCTTCTAACAGGTTAAAGTAGGTTCACATCATAGTTTCATTTTCTGTTCTGATCCATCAGAAGAACAAAAAACAAACAAAAAAAAGGATCCTATATTTAAAGCATCCGTTATGCACATTTGGAATCTGTTTTAGCCATTTCCGTCTAAGAGACGTTATTTCAGACAGAAAAAAGTACTTAATAGAGGACTGCAAAATGAGAATAATTAAGCATAACGGGGGCTTAAAATAAAGGATCATTTTTTTATTTTATTTTATTTTTTAAATTGGGCTTCAAACAGATTAGAGGACCGGAAAACAAAATGGTGATGTGAACCTAGCCTCAGTTTCTAGATACGTGATGTCACAGGGTCTAAGAAAAGCTGAGAGAAGGTCTTCTCAAACAGCTGATCAGCGTGGGTCCTGGAACTCAGACCCCCACCGATCAGATACTGATGACCTATCCTGAGGAAACCCCTTTAAGGTAGTATATGTGTTAGTCTCCATACCTAACTCCAATGCCACTCTTCATGCTCTTCCATCAGGCACATGTGAGACAGGTTTCTGCTGTTTTAGGCCTCTTTCAGACAGGCGTTGCGGGAAAAGGTGCGGGTACGTTGCGGGAACATGCGCGATTTTTCCGCGCGAGTGCAAAACATTGTAATGCGTTTTGCACGCGCGTGAGAAAAATAGCGCATGTTTGGTACCCAAACCCGAACTTCTTCACAGAAGTTCGGGCTTGGGATCGGTGTTTTGTAGATTGTATTATTTTCCCTTATAACATGGCTATAAGGGAAAATAATAGCATTCTGAATACAGAATGCATAGTACATATGCACTGGAGGGGTTAAAAAAAAATATATATATTTTTAACTCACCTTAATCCACTTGACCGCGCAGCCGGCATCGCTTCTGTCTTCTTTCTTTGCTGTGTGCAGGAACAGGACCTGTGGTGACGTCACTCCGGTCATCACATGATGCATCACCATGGTAAAAGATCATGTGATGGATCATGTGATGACCGGAGTGACGTCACCACAGGTCCTGTTCCTGCACACAGCAAAGAAAGAATACAGAAGAGATGCTGGCTGCGCGATCAAGTGGATTAAGGTGAGTTAAATTATTATTTATTTATTTTTTTAACCCCTCCAGCGCTATTTTACTATGCATTCTGTATTCAGAATGCTATTATTTTCCCTTATAACCATGTTATAAGGGAAAATAATAATGATCGGGTCTCCATCCCGATCGTCTCCTAGCAACCGTGCGTGAAAATCACACCGCATCCGCACTTGCTTGCGGATGCTTGCGATTTTCACGCAACCCCATTCATTTCTATGGGGCCTGCGTTACGTGAAAAATCGCACAAAATAGAGCATGCTGCGATTTTCACGCAACGCACAAGTGATGCGTGAAAATCACTGCTCATGTGAACAGCCCCATAGAAATGAATGGGTCGGGATTCAGTGCGGGTGCAATGCGTTCAACTCACGCACCGCATCCGCGCGGAATACTCGCCCGTGTGAAAGGGGCCTTAGTCAGCAGAGGCCCGGAGCCAATGCCTGCAATCGACGATAATGCCAATAGCAGCCATTTAACCCCTCAGATGCTTTGGCCAACTGACCAGCGCTAAAACCGGGAGCCATGTGCTGTATTCTGAATCCTGTATTCTGTAATGCATAGGTATCATTACAGAATACAAGAGGCAATCAAATGATTGCATGTTATAGTCAGTTAGGGTGACTATAATAAAAAAAATACATAAAAAATAGAAATAATATTTATCCCATATGGCGAATGGTGTAATTAAAAAAAATCTAAATTACCAATTCATTATTTGTTGTCGCTTCACCTAAAAAAAATTGCATAAAAATCATACACACTCTAAAATGGCATCAATGAAAACTGCAGATCGGCCCACAAAAAAGATATAGCTGTAGACACAGCTATAAAAATGCTATGGGGGTTAGAATATGGCGATTTAAAAAAAAAAATTAAAAGACTACTGAAAGTGCCCGCGAAATCTAACCTATATCAATCCAGTCTCTAGACAATCCACTCTCCATGTCTGTAACAATTGTGGTTCCAGTCCGGGACTTGAGGCATGCTCATGTCCAGGGATCCTATTTAATCCTGCTACTGGATCTTGGGTGTGGCTCACTCTGGAGTGTCTTGTGAAGCAGAGTCCTGGTGAGGCTCTGTGTGAGTGGTCTCAGCCGGGTGGGCTGAGGGGCCACGAGGCTAGGCGATAGCCTGAACTTTGGGGGACGCGGTGACGCCTGTGAAACAAGGATCACGAGGCCAGAGTCGGGAGGACTACTGGGCCACAATCCTCCAAAAGGTATTGAAGTGTCACAGCCTGGAGGTTGCTGGACTGAATGGCTGAGGAAAGCCGCATTTTTGTTCCATGTGTGAACAGGGCTCTCTAGTTGAGTCAGAGATACACTTATGTGTTTAGTTAGAGCCTAGACGGGCAAAGGTTTGTTATTTTGTGTGGATGTCACACGTGATAAGTTGAAGCTGCGACTTCGTAACCTGTGCTTTGCTAAAGTGTCTGAAATAAAGCAAGAATTTGGACATTATAATCGTGTCTGCGAAGATATCTGTGAGTGTAACCCCCTGAAAAGAGACGATCCCTTACACAATGAAAATCCTTAAGCCTTTTTACAGGTTAAAAATGCAGAAGGACAGAAAATCATTCTCTATGACCGTTTACCATTTACCAACCACATAAAGAAATCCAGGCTGGTCACATGAATGTATTAAATATTCATACATGGAAATCAATAGACCAATGTATGTAATAGCTAGTATTTTCCTCACGATAGTTATACATGGCAATACAATATTTATGTGCCAAATACATAAATATTATCTACAGCAGAAACACATTATAATAATAAAAAACACACACCCAGAGAGTGGAGGTAAATGGCCATGGCCTGTTTATTAAACTAAATAACAACTTTAACTTTAAACTTACAACATGAGCCTAGTCATAAACTCAGACTCCACTAGATATTAACTGTACATCCGATCCATCCCATCACAGGATGACTAATACATTATTATTTTTTTTACATATAAACTATATACAAAACAACAACTTGAGGGTGGGCAGGCGGGGCACGAATTATCCAGCTCCACGGGCAGGATGCAGATAACAGGCACCCTGACCCGTGGAGCATGACTTCTTGTAGCCGGGACCCCTCCAGATCAACCAATCATTATATTGTCTCCAGGGTTCGGGCAAACTTAATGCTTTCTAACATCTCAGGCAAGATGGCCGCCCCCATAATCATGTTCAGTAAATAGAATAAATAAATCTACAATCAGAAATTAAAAACAGATTAGAAAAAGGGATGTGTGTCACTATCTGGTTTAAACTGACAAACACATTTTGGTGACACATTTCCAACATATCAGGTGGCAAGGACGGACACAAACTTCGCTTTTCAAATGCTCAGTTTTATTGCACTCAGCTACCCATCTAGAAAATGATACCTTCATCATTTAATATAAAGAAAAGTAGAAGTAGCAAAACTAATGACTATAAGAAAGAACACTGGCAAAGCATAAAGGGGAACAAAAAAGTCTCACCTGGACCCAATGTCCAAGGGTCCCTTAAAGGCAAGTGACACCTTTAGGGGCACATTTGTCAGCCCCTTTCTCTGTACATCATTGAGATTCTCTACTAGCAGCCTCTGTGTTTAGCCTCTGTGATGTCCAGTCAGGGAACTCAGCTGACACTCATGTGAAGCTTATCACTGATCTGAGAATTCAATAACACTCATTATAGCTGAGTCCTTATCTTACTGATAAGAATATGGTTAAAATAAGTGTTTGAGCTGTTAGTAGTTCAGATATAAGGGATATACATAGCTGTCAGGTGATGGCTTAATGAGAAAGTAAAAGTGAGATGCTAGGCTAAAACTGACCATTTCTCAAAATAACTGATACCAACTCAAAAATATTTTTTGACCAAAACGAGTAAATTGCAATCTTAAAGAATTACCCCCAAAGGTAGCCTTTAAAGGATTTGTGTCACTTCAGCAAATAGCATTTATTATGTAGAGAAAGTTAATACAAGTGTCACGGAGGGAAGAGAAGAGTGCAGCCCTGGACTCCACCCGCACCTCTGTCCCTACCTACTTGCACGACCCGTCCAATCTGACGGCGTACAACTTGGCAGCAGTCCCTAGCTTAAATACGTGCAAAGGAAAACCGTTACCAGAGTCAGGGAAGCAAAAGTCAAAAACCAGAAGGTCACAAAGTACACAGGAAAAAACACAGTAGCAAGGTCACAAACAAAGCCGAGGTTGGAAGCCAAGAGGTAACGTAAAATACAAATGGAGGTAGCGAGGTCGAGGTCACAAACAAAGCCAAGGTCAAAACAAGCAAGGTCTGAATATATAAAGAAGGCTGGTGAGGGTAACTAGACCAATCACAGGCAACCTGTGGCCAGTAGGCTGCCTGTTTAAATAGCCCTGACTGGTGAGTCACATGACGAGGCCGGCGTCATGTGACTCACATTACACAGCCCAACACAGCCGAGCACCGATTCATCATTATTGGCGCTCGGCTCCCCTGCTGTTCGTAGTCTAGGGGAATGCCGGCCGCGCTAAGGAGGCGTGCGTGGCCGGGTCCTCCCCGCGCCCTGGTCCCCATAGAGACGAGGACGCCGGCCGCATCCTCGCTCCTGCACACAGACGGGATGCCGGCGGCGCTGCAAGAAGGAAGCACATCGCCGACTCCCCGTTACAACAAGGCACTTATTATTGTATTGTGACTGTCCATATTGCTTCCTTTGCTGGCTGGATTCATTTTTCCATTATACACTGCTTCCATGGTTACAACAACCCTGTAATCTATCAGTGGTGGTCATGCTTGCACACTATAGAAAAAAGAACCAACCTATGTGCACTCCTATGGTCCCGGCCAGAGGGGCCAGAGCTTTTCCTATAGTGTGCAAACACGGTCATTGAATCTGAGGGGTTCAATGGCGCAATCGGCATTCCCCATCATTGCACCCGCTATATACAAAGAAATGCATTTTGTGACAAAGTAATTTCTTTGTGAAATTCAACGAAGCAGCCAAATTAAATTTCTCATAACTTCGCTCATCTCTACTTGTGGTAGACATTACACGTCATAAGGAATCACTAACTAAAAAAGATGAAGTGGTTAATAAATATGGAGACTATGATGCATTGTGTGGAAATGAGACTCCAATGGAGAGATGTGAAATGGGTCATTCTGGAGGGTGTTAATATTGCAGATTTTGAGTATGAAAATAGAAAAAGATTGTTACAGCGGGAAACATATAGGATTGCAAAAATGGACTTAGTCACACCAAAGGAATTATATGAAACCTGTAGCTTTAGTGTACTTTTATGATCGGCTCTGTAGGTATTGTGTTTTTTTTAATGTTTTTAATTGTTGTTACATTTTCCTAATATTGTTTTGCATGTAATAAATATTCATGAACATAATTATTATTATTAAGTGTAACCAATTAAGATGCCTGACCATCAGTATGCATGATTAAGGGGACGTGTCCTCCGAAACGTCATGCGGATGGAGAAGGAAAGTCATGTTATACTATAAAGCATAATTTGAAGTCAGAGGACTAAATAAAGAAATGACAGCACTTTAAAAGTACCTTGTGGTCGTGAATAGTATATTGATGCTCACTTTGATATATTGAATGAACTTTTTAATTGCTGACCTGCATTTATTATACATTGTGTGAACAGGGACAACAAATGGCTGAAAATTGTCCTGTGTGTGGCTATAGTTGATTTGGGCTGTGTTTTCTTACCTCAGTGCTGGATTCACAGCTACACTGCTCAGTAGTGCTGTATAATGTCCTCCATGCTGCTGCTTGTTCTGAGGGTGTGATACTTTGAGAAAGAGGAGCAGGATCTCCACTTCTCTGTGTGCTGTGCATGGAGACAACATAGCAGCTAGTCTCCTCTGACGCAGCAGCTATTCTAAGGGAAACCTGATAATTAGAGAAACAGAAAAACTGCAGGGTACAAGTCATATAATGGTTAGATAATGTGTTATTCCTCATGCATAAACATGGCTGCTTATTCTGAAAGTGTAGGTGCTTTGGAATATTTTTATACACAATTTCTTTCCATTCCTTACCATTATCATGATCTCAGTGAAGTGGAATATTCTTGTTTGCATCCTCTATAAGCTAAATACATCAGCCACATGTGTTTGTGACAGTAAAACATATCAGCTAGGAGTCCAAGCTATTTAGCGCTCAGAGAGACTGACTGGATACATTATAGCAAACTCTCAGTAACAGGCATCAGGTCTATACAGATTTTCACTCTCTAGAGGAAATCAATAATGTTTCTACTCACTTCAGCAAGTGGGGATATTGAAAATAGTGAGGAACTGGTGAAGAAACGACATTAGAAATATGTTAGACTTTTTATAATATAATGTTTTACTAGACATACCGTATGTTAAAAATATTAATGATTCCATTCATTTTTATTAAGTTAGCATGTATTAGTTCAGCAAGGATCTGTTTCTAACATGATCCTAAAAATATATCCCAATTATTTTTTGGGGATTTTGAAAATGGAACTAGAGACCTTTCATGGCTCCATTAATGTAATGCACAGAAGGACTGGGTCATAGCAGTTATTTTTTTTAGAGCCCCTGGGGGGATGAAAGAAGAAACCTTATTCTTTGATTATGGGGGTTTACTCTGCTTGTCCTGTGCCCCTTGATAAACCTCCCCCTAAGAGTTATTAATACTTTCATGGTCACAATATTACTTATATTTTTTACTCAATAATGTAAAATATTTTTCAGGAAGTAACTATATTCTGCAATGACAGGATCCTCCTCATGTAAGACTGTTTTACAACACATATTTATACAATGGAAATTGTATAAATATGTGTGATTCAGTGTTCTCCACTACAGTACGACTGGTTTAATAATAGTGGCTGTTATACCGGAATATAGAATATAAACCTATTTTTGGACTCTTGATTTGAATTTAAAAATATATAAATGATTCAAAACACAATGAGCAATTTACAGCTTCAACCTCCCTGGCGGTATGATTATGTCAGGAATTTTGTACCAAAAGTGGTAAAAAAATTTGCATGAAATTTGGTGTTATGTATTGTAGGCTTGCAATTCTTAGTAATTACTTACTTAAACCTGACCAAACAAGACTTTAGTAGACATCCCAGATGTGATAAAGTTTCAAAAACAAAATCATGAATTATAATCTAATAAATAATATAATTTTATTTAATAATGTAATAAAAATAATGAAATTTGTCAAACACAGAAAATTCAATAAACATCCTGAGTGTGATGAATTTTGAAACATGGGACTGCACAAAGTCCGACGTCACAATCAGGACAATGGAACCTGGTTTCTTTTTTCAGACTTTCTTTCTATTGCCATCTCTCTTTGAGCAGCAAACCACGCACATCCTCGTAGGTCCTGCCTTTTTTGCGGTTGGCGGGATGAAGTCGATAAAGTGACGACCAGTCAGGTGTTCTGGGTTTAACAACGTCAACAGCACGACGTCCAGGTCTGTTCACAGCTACTGATGGCGTCTGGTGGTTGACAAAAATCTGCTCAACCACCTTCCATATAAACTCAGAATGAACAAGAGGCTTGTCACTCTTTGCTCTGTGCAGGATATATGCATTCCAAAGGCATTGTTCCAGAAGATGCCTGAAGATCTTCTTATAATATTTTTTTTGCTGTTTGCGCATAGCCGGATAAAATGTCATTGCCTGATCGGCTCTGTTGATACCTCCCATGGTATTATTATAGTCTATCACGACTTGCGGCTTCAGCACATCTTTCCCACCTTTTGTGTGGACCATGGCAGTAGAAGTATTGTGCACATGAGACACATGTCCTTCTTGTCTCGCCATCGCATTTCCATCATCTTACCCTTCTCCAGTTTTGAGTTTTTTCTTGGCAAACATAGATGGCATGTCCCATCGGTTAGGTCTAACGGTACCATATGCATCAGTCTTGTTTTGTAGCAAAACCTCATACAGTTCCGGAGACGTGTAGAAATTGTCAGTGGTCACACAATATCCCTGGTTCAGCAATTGCTCCAGCAGTGTAAGGACAGATCATGTGGCCATCCCATAGCCGCTGTACCTGGGGTTGAACTTCGTGCCTTTACCGGTGTAAATGACCGATTTCCAGATGTACCCAGTGGATGACTCGCAGAGCATGTAGGATTTGATGCCAAACCGCGCTCTTGGGGTTCTCCAGCTTAGGCGTCCCTTGTAGACCATCAAACTTTCATCTACGCTGACGTCCCTTTCTGGCACGTAGGTCCGCTGGAAATTGGTCACAATAATTTGCCATACCTCCCAGATTTTTTTTAGTTTGGGTGCAGGATGCGTGGCCTCATCAAATTCTTCATTGTTCGTGAAGTGGAAATACTTCATGATGAGGCAAAACCGGTATTCTGACATCACGGTGCCAAAAAATGGAGTGGCCAGTAACTTATTGGTGGTCCAGTGCCATTTCTGGAGCGGTTTCCCCATCACCCCCTGATGAATGATGAGTCCCAGAAACTACCACATGTCCTCTTTGGTCACCGGTTCCCACTTTCTGCTTCTGGAAAAGGTGGCATGCAGCGTAGCGGATTGCTGCTCTTGGTAGCGATTTGTCTCTGTGACAATTATTTCAATTACCTCCTCAATGAGGAATAATTGCAGGTATGCCAGAGGGTTGTCACACTCAACATCTACCTTCATCCCAGGTGATCCAGTGAACAGGAATCTTGGGGGGCGCTACCTGGTCCGTATCGCAGTCAATAGGGCACCAAGTGCGCACATGGCTGAGGTCAGGTGCAGGATCATCGCTGTTGTCACTTGCCAGATCAGTGTCAGATGACAAATCTCCCCACGACTCACTATCGCTCAGTTCTGCGAGCACCTCCGTGTCACTGTCGCTGTCACTCAACTGGTCCATTTTTGATGCCATGTTATAAATTTATTTTATGGGCACAAATGACAGTAAAATTGCAGGCAAGGGGCGCTGTACAGTCAGATCTGAGGTTATACAGTGTAATTCTCTCAGATTACAATGTATAACCTATTTTATGTGTGTGTGTCACTTTTTGTGTTTATATTTATTTGAATTTCCCGCCCAGTTCCGCTCCCATGCACAGCTGCTGCTCGCAGGGAACGGAACCAGGAAGTCAAATGCGCTCTCGCCGGCGATCACAGCGGAGGACATCGCCGGCCTGAGCGTGACTCGGGGTTACCGCTCCTGGCAGCAAAAATTAACCCCGAGTCACGCTCGGGAATACCGCCAAGGAGGTTAATTACAATGAATGGAATCATTAAAGGGCCTTTCCAGTTGTTTAATATTGATGACCTATCCTCAGGATAGTTCATGAATATCAGATTAGGGGAGCGACTCCCGGCACTCCTGCCGATCAGCTGTTTGAAGAGTCTGTGGTGCTCCATGGGTGCTGCGGCCTCTTTCTAGGCCGATGACTTCACGTTCCTAGGAGAAGCTCAGTCCCATTCAAGTGAATGGGGCTGAGCTGCAATACCAAATACAATCGCTATCCGAAGGACGGGTCTGTTCTTAAGTTGCCAGAGCCTCTTCAAGCAGCTGATAGGTGGGGGTGCCAGGTGTCAGACTCCCACTGATAAGATATTGAAGTCCTATCCTGAGAAGGTCATCAATATTAAACACCTGAAAAACCCCTGTAATTATTCCATAATATATAAAATAAACGCTCCCACATTTAACAGTAAGTAAATGTTAAATATTGTGAAAAGTAATAAAAGCCCACAGAATTTTACATCTTGTACATGTGAAAATTTACTATCTTGACCTTCATATAATCTTGTAAGTATGAACTACCAAAAAGACTGGGGGAGGATAGTGACAACTGTTAATAATATTTTCTGGTTCACAAAGGTGTTGCTTCTTTAAATTCTATGCAGCCATTATGCTGAGTTTGGAGTGCTATTTCTAGTGTTGAGTGAATCCAAGTGAAACGAATTGACTTCAATCTTTTGTTTTTCAGGAAAAATTTGATTCGCCACGAAGCCTAATTTCCTTGCGCTTCATGGTAACAAATCCATTTTTACTGAAATGAGAGTAAAAAAAAAAAAAACATGCTCAACTCCATTTCCTTGAGGAGAATTGCAAAAATGGTCACCACCTGACTTCCAGTTCGTCGGCACGGGAAAGGAATCACTCCAATGGAAATATAGCAAAAAAATCCCAGCGGATGTTCGTCTTCAAAACATCTCTTTCTTTATTTCATCAATACAGGAGCTGATGAAGGCTGGACGGGCCGATACGCGTCCTCAATATGTATCTGTATTGATGAAATAAAGAAAGAGATGTTTTGAAGACGAACGTCTGCTGGAATTTTTTGGCTATATTTGCTTGAGGAGAGGCCATCACGGCCATCATGGATTAAGAAACCGCGTGGAATCTCACGCGCAGTAATGTATGATGTCACCATGTCAGCGCGCAGGCCAGGTGTGGTGACGTCATCAAGGTGGCCACAGCCTCTCCGCAAGTAAATGGATGAGGTAAGTATGTTTTGTTTTTTTACCACTGATTAACCCCTGAAAGGCCTCAATGTTAATGTTAGATACCGTGATCAGCGATGAAAATGGCACCTGAGGTGTTCAATGATAGGGGGGCGGCACAGTTGCTGTTACCCATCATTGTGCCCTCTACATACAATGGAATGCGATTCATATTTAACCTAAAGTAATTCATACCAAATCGAATTTATATGCGAAATTCGACGAAGCAGTCAAATCAAATGTTCACTCATCTCTAGCTATTAAGCTGGGATTGATCCAACTCCCTGTATAGTAAATATGGACATGATCCACACAAAAAATTAAAAGAAAATGAAAAACTTTGCTCTATATAAAAATACATCCAGTTTAACCCTTAAATGGGTTCTCCATAGTAGACAGTTTCTACTTGTTAGGCAGAGTTCACACTTCAGTTATTTAGTCAGTTATTTTCATCAGTTATTGTGAGTCAAAACCAGAGTTCTGGAATGTATTGGATAATACTGACCGCATTATGTCAATGCTATACAATACATTCCAGAACTCTAAGGCCTCTTTCACATGAGCGTTACGGATTGGGGCCGGATAGGATGCGGGTGCGCGGCGAGGAAATCGTGCGAGTGAGCACACAATTTGAGTGAGTTAATTTTTTTTATTTTTAATCCCTCAATCCACATTTTACTAAGCATTCTGTATTGAGAATGCTATTATTTTCCCTTATAACAATGTTATAAGGGAAAATAATAAAGATCAGGGCCCCATTCACTTCTATAGGGCCTGCGTTGCGTGAAAAACGCACAAAATAGAGCATGCTGCAATTTTCACGCAACGCACAAGTGATGCGTGAAAATCACCGCTCATGTGCACAGCCCCATTCCGCGCGGAAATCTCGCCTGTGTGAAAGAGGCCTGAGGGTTACATAGTATCATAAATCAATATAATGCTATGCGACCCCGGCAGTGCTGGAAGTTCAGGATGGGTGCTGCGTTTTGAGTCCGGAGCGTGACACTCGCTCGTCTGAAAGTGGCCTTTCTGAAGCCATAACTTTTATTTTTCTACTCATGAAGATGTATGAGAGCTTGTTTTTTGTGGGGCAATTTCTTTTTGCATACAATGTAGTAGGAAGCTGGATAAAAATCTCCAAATGGAGTGAAATGGGGAAAAAAGCTCAATTATTCCAGTTTCAGGCTTTTATTGTTACCTTCATTCTCTTGGTCAGTGCGATTACAGTGATACCAATTTTTTAATTCTTTAGTACTTAGTTTTACTACTTAAAAAAATATATAAACTGTGTAAAAAGTAATTTTTTCATTGCATCATCATATTTTGAACCCACCACTTTTTATGGTTACATCTACAGAGATGTGTGGGGGCTCATTGAACATGTGATTATTAGATCGCCTCTCCCATAGACTGCAAAGAATTACCATTGCAATCTATGGGAGGTTCACTATATTCCTATGGCAGGGATCCATAGAAACATCGCTGTGGCAGGCCTTGGAGCATTCAGAAGGCCTGAGGCTGCCAGAGCATTTGAATGGCTCCCTCGATCTTGGCACGGGGGAGTCATTCAGGCCCCTGGGAGTGTGGTGCACCCAGGGAAAGACCACTCAGACTTGCGCCATACATATACAGTACACTGCTTTTACACTTTAGTGCAATTTTCTCCACCCATTCTTTTTCTTAAATTGAGTTCTTCTTCCTTTCTATTGTATTTGGGAGTTGGCAGTCATATACTTTTATCAATACCATAGGGGCCAACTTAACTGCTTGGAACTGTACACTGACATTATTCATTGAGGGAATTCCTGCAGCTTTTCCTTGGGACTTCAGTTTGAATCTAAATGATTTAAATACAAATTTATTTACTGTGTATTTATCATATTTACATGTCCTTCTAATAGAAAATTAGCATTTTATAAAAATAGGCTGGTGATGAATTGTGCAGTGAAACAAAGTTCCCTCGAGGGCTGAGGTAGCTGCATTTTTACAAGCCTTAGGCCTCTTTCACACGGGCGTGTCCGGATTAGGTCCTGATGCGTCCCTGTGCATTGCGGCAAACCCGCGTGAGTAGGAACGCAATTGCATTCAGTTTTCACTGCGATTGCGTTACGATGTTCAGTTTTTATCGCGCGGGTGCAATGTGTTTTGCACGTGCGTGATAAAAAACCGACTGTGGCACCCAGACCCGGACTTCTTCACAGAAGTTCAGGTTTGGGTTAGTTGTAGTGTAGATTGTATTATTTCCCCTTATAACATGGTTATAAGGGAAAATAATAGCATTCTGAATACAGAATGCATAGTAAAATAGGGCTGGAGGGGTTAAAAAAATTAAATAAAATATTAAACTCAACTTAATCCACTTGTTCGCGCAGCCCGCATCTCTTCTGTCTTCATCTGTGAGCAATAGGACCTTTGATGACGTCACTGCGTTCATCACATGGTCCATCACATGATCCATCACCATGGTGATGGATCATGTGATGAGCGTAGTGACGTCATCAAAGGTCCTATTGCTCACAGATAAAGACAGAAGAGAAGCCTGGCTGCGCGAGCAAGTGGATTAAGGTGAGTTAAAAAATATTATTTATTTTTTTAACCCCTCCAGCCCTATTTTACTATGCATTCTGTTTTCAGAATGCTATTATTTTCCCTTATAACCATGTTATAAGGAGAAATAATAATGATCGGGTCCCCATCCCGATCGTCACCTAGCAACCGTGCGTGAAAATCGCACCGCATCCACACTTGCTTGCGGATGCTTGCGATTTTCACGCAACCCCATTCATTTCTATGGGGCTTGCGTTACGTGAAAAACGCACAAAGAGGAGCATGCTGCGATTTTCACGCAACGCACAAGTGATGCGTGAAAATCACCGCTCGTGTGCACAGCCCCATAGAAATGAATGGGTCAGGATTCAATGCGGGTTCAACTCACGCATTGCACCCGCGCGGAATACTCGCCCGTGTGAAAGGGACCTTACTGTTATGTAATCTCTTCCTCTGTCATCCATACACAGCACTGGAAACCCTTAGGCCAATGTTTCACTACAGATCTCATGAGCAGCGGTCTTGTACCATTATTGGGAATTTCTTGAACTGCTCATTACTGTTTCAAGCAGAAGCCTGGGGTCTGATAACATAACAAGTCTATGTCCAGTCTCTGAGCAATGATAATATCTTCATATTTCTTAACTTACTTAATTAGTACTTCTCATCAGTTGTCTTACCTGAAATAGAGATTCATTATAAAATGGGTTAGGCTAAGTTCACATCTCTGGTAACCTGATCCAGCAGGTTGCAATTGTTTCTGTCCGTTCGAAACCTGGCACTCATGCCGATCCCATTATAGTCTATGGGGTCCAGTGATGAACAGCAGTATCCAGCTTTGCCAAATCCGGTGAACTCCAGCAGGCGGGATCATGTTACCAAAGATGTGAACTTAGCCTTAAAGAGGAATTCCAACTTCTTTGCAAATGAATTTCCCCCTAAAATCTAAAAATAATTGTGGGAGCTTAATATATGCCATTTTTTATTTTTGAAAAAAAGCTATAACTTGAGGACTTGGCCAACAATATCACAATGTCATTCATCATGCAAAAAATTGATCAGTTGTTCATAAAATGTTAATATGATCTCAGGAAGAAGTACAGTAACCTGTGCCTATAGGTGGCCATAAGGGGTGGGGGTCCTCTAACAGGAGAATTTACATATCAATACACAGGACAGAAGGGTAGACTTTAGGGTGTATTAGACAGCCCGATCACACAGCCAATTGTTGGAAGGGAGGCATTTCCTCACAGTAATTGTCTGCTCGCTTGCTGAGGAGAACGCTGCTATTACATGCAGTGATCTCCTCAGCAACATGGGGAGGAGCGATCGCTAAGCCATCGCTCGTCCCCATTCTGTACAACAGTTTGCCGGTGGCAGAATTTTATTAGACAGCACAATCTGCCGCCTGCAAATCCTGATCTTTTAGCATGCTGAAAGATCTGGATTGCCCAATGAAGAAGCGTTTGCTCGTTCATCGTGCAATCGGCATCAGTATTACACTGCAAGATGATCGCTAACGAGCATTACTACGAATGCTCTTTAGCAATCATCAAGCAGAAAATCTGCCCATGTTGTACTAATCCTATAAATAGTGTAAATGTATACAAACGCCAGATTTATCACAGTGTTTCTGACTAGATGATAAATCTAGTGCAGAGTTAGACAACATTGTCAACAGTGGCGTGCCGGGGGGGGGGGCGAGCCGTTCCACGTTTCGGCTCTCACGGGGGAGCCAGCAGTCCCAGAAGCAATGAGCGCTTCCATCAATACAGATGGAAGCGCTCATTGCTGAAGCGCTGACACCCACATACTGCAGCGGGGCAGGGAGCGGAGTGCATAGTTCCCTGCCCCGCCGCTGATCACCGCCATAGGCTTCAGGCCTAGTAGGCCTGAAGCCTATGCGGTAATGAAATCCCGGCGCAGGCGCGCGTGATGGCGTCATTGCGCGCGCCTGTGCCAGGACTCTGCGAGCAAGCGCAGCAAGTAAGTATTTAGCTTTTATTTTATTTATTTTATTTTTCTTTTATGTGCCAACTTTGGGGGACATAAGGGGGCCGGGGTGCTGTAATGACCGACGTCACGCACAGGGAGGAAAACAGGGAAAGCCCTGCCCAAGGGAGAGGGAAAGGTGGTGACCCCTAACTCACCTTGCGGCTGGCACCTGACTGCCCTGACGTCCCTAGACGGGTTCCTCACCCGTGCGGCGATCACGTGCCTAAACCCTGGCTTTCCCTAATATGAGCCCTAGATAGTGAACGGGCTGGTGGGATCGCTAGTCCACACCACTATCACTAAGAGGGAAACACCAGGGAGAGGACAGACAAAACAGACAAACACATACACCCAGGAGGGCGACCACAATAAACCAAAAAGGTCCAACAGGGATCCGGAGGGTAGCGTTCTGGACCAACTACCAGCGAACGCAGCAACACAGCTCCAGAAGGTCAGAATAGATGTCCAGGCAGGAAGCTCTATCTCTGGCAACCAGAGAAGTGTGAGAGAGGAATATAAGGAGGTCTGGGAGTGCTGGACAAGGAACAGCTGAGGAGAAAGAGCTACGGATCCCTGAGTGAGCCAAAAGGGGTTGCAAAGCAAACCCAGAAAGCTACTATAAGGAAAACAGCCCTATCTTAAATAGAGCGTGCAGCCAACCGCTGCGACTTCCTGACCCCGGGTATAACGGAGTCAGGCGTGGTTCTCGATACCCTCGTGACAGGTGCACACAGGAGGACGTATGGGGGGGGGAAATATGGTAGGATACTGTGTGGGGGCAAATTTTATTTTATTTTATGTGCCAACTTTGGGGGACATGAGGGGGGTGCACACAGGAGGACTTGGGGGGGATATGGTGGGATACTGTGTGGGCGCAAATTATTATGGGAGGAATTACTATGTGGGGGGAAAATTACTATATGGGCAATGTGGGGAATACTACTGTGTTGGGGGCAGTGTGAGGGACACTACTGTGTGGGGGCAGCGTGGGGGACACTACTGTATGGGGGCAGTGTGGGGGACACTACTGTGTGGGGGGCAGTGTGGTGGACACTACTGTGTGGGGGGCAGTGTGGGGGACACTACTGTGTGGGAGGCAGTGTGGGGGACACTACTGTGTGGGGGCAGTGTGGGGGACTCTACTGTGTGGGGGACACTACTGTGTAGGGGTCTGGGGGACACTACTGTGTGGGGGCAGTGTGGGGGAAATTACTGTGTGGGGGGCAGCCTGGGGGACTATTGGGGAGGCACTGTAGGGTCTATTCTATTATTTCTGGGGACACTATACAGGGATTATTACCTGGAGCACAATATAGGGTGCTAATATTACTGGGGGCACTTTAGGTGACATTATAACTGCTGTAGACACTATAGGGACATTTGGGGTATTTTATCAAACTGGTGTAAAGTAGAACTGGCTTAGTTGTCCATAGCCGCCAATCAGATTCCACCTTTCATATTTGAAAGCTCTTTTGGAAATCCAGTTCTACTTTACATCAGTTTGATAAATGACCCCAATTATGTCTATTAGGGTCACTATTATTTCAGCAGTATAGTACCTGTGACATTGGGTTGCACAGTGGGCACAGTATTGGGGGTGGCAGCAGGATGACACTGTGGGGACACCAGGATGGGGAGGTTGATGGAAAAATTGAGAAATCTAATGTGTCTGTGTTACAAACTCTGTAGAGACGAGATGTAGCTGAAAGAATTTGTCATGGCGGTCTAACGGAGGAGAAGAGGAAAGAGAAGGTCTACATGACAGGAGAGATGACCAGAGAAATGACCCGCCCCGGGTGCTAAACACCCTGGGCATGCCACTGATTGTCAATAAGCACATTTAGACCACAACGATGACCAGACAATTATCAGATCATTTTACCGATAAAATTGACATCTATGATACAGCTTTGATGCAAAGATGTTCCTTGATATCTTGAACTGAATCAGCCTGAGTCTGCTTGATATGCAAATGAGGACCATCAAAGGGTTCTTGAGGCAGGACACTGATGAAAGGAAGATCTGCCAGGACTTTCACATCCTGGGGCAAGCCTGACCCCCTGCTGGTATTTACTGCCCACACCTGTGTCAGCAAGGACATACATGCTGGGATGGGGGCAGGGTTATATGATATAACTTTCTTTCTGTGTTATTATCTGCACTAACTTAGCTCACAAGTAGGAGCAATGGTGACCTTGGTGACCTCTGGGACAAGACAAGTCTTTCTGGACTCTACAATCAAGAATGTGATTCGCTAAGACCTGCTGGAGAGGAGTGTTCTGAGTACAGAGTAAAACCCATGGCATGTGTGACTGAGAGAGAGAATGGTGTAGCTAGCTCAAGGATCCTGACCCCCTCCAATCCCCTCTCCCATTCCCTTAATTGTATTTAGAATGTAGGTATATCTTTATTTGTAAATAAATCCAACACTGAGTTAAGATACAGTAATTTAAGGCACCCGCAAAGCAGAGCACATTCTACACCTGATAAATGAATGTTTTGTGATCTGTAGCACCTTTACACAGACAAATTATCGGGAAAAGAACATTCGTAGTAACGCTGGTTCCCGATAATATGCTCGACAGTTACCGTGTGCAGTGTAAATGAAGCTTAAATCTATACCAACTATTTGGTTGGCTTATTTTGTGACAAAATTTTATCCCAGAACTGAGATGTTATTTTGGTGTAAAATGTAGCATAGTAGGCCATGCTCCTTTCACTTAAGGCATACCCCATTTTTTGATAAGCCAGACTAGGCATTGATAATTTCTCTAAATATGGAGGCTCTAAATTGCACCGTATTTTGGATTAATTTAGACAAAATTTAGCTGCATTCACGTTATATATATATTAATGTTTTAACTGGGTGCATACAGTGCTGTAAGTATGAGGAGAGGACAAGGCTTCAGAAAGGAAGATGTGAGAAAAGTACTGTAATGTGCTGCTTCTGCAGATTAACATTGTAAAGCTATACGTGGCCTATTTCGCACAAGATCTTAATTTGGTACTGCAGACTGTAATGTTGTATTAGGAATGAAGGTGACACAAGAGAAATACATTCTGGGACAATGTATGCCATGTTTTTCTCAATGGCTCTGGGTGTAGCATTTGCCTCAACTTGTTTCTACTTCTCCTCTCTAAGTCCTCACTATTATTAGGCTTTACCTGCAAATCTAGGAAAAGCACACACACTTTCACAGCAGTTATAACACCACCCAGGCTCGGACTAGCCCACAGGGGTACAGGTGAATCCCCCGGTGGGCCCCATAGTCTCCCACCCCCTGCACAAGTGGCACATAACACAGTAGACTTACTGCACTACATACATATATTCCTCAACCAGCCTATGTTCATATAAAAACTTGATAGATTATTAAAGAAACTCCCCAGTTTATTATTATAGACACGATCAGAGCTGAGATGACCTCTAGGTATAGAGGAAAGCTACTAGCATCCTCTTTTCCCCAGGACCTACCTTCTCAAAGTTGTTGCAGGGACCCGCATATTCAATCAGCTGGTAGCATCTTGCTGCTGTTTAAGCAGATCAAATTTGAATGTATCCGTACAGTGAGCCCAAAAAATTAATTTTACTGGTGGACCCTAGGCACCCCAGTACAACACTGACACCACCACACACCCATGTGTTCTGAAGGAATAAAGTCCTGAGATAGAAAGGTTCTATATCGAAAAAGCACATTTTTCAGGACTGACCTGTAGAATATGTGGGTTCAGTATAAATGGGTCATATTTGCATTACTGGAGGTATTATTATGACATTTAGGCATGGGAGATATTGGGGTATGTCTATGGCATTTCTGAAGAGAAGAGCTTGCTTGCTGCCCTATAACTAGACATTACCTTGCCTATATTCCGCTTGTAGTATTGTAGAGCAATAGTTCTGTCATTCTGATGTCCTGCTATTTAACTGGAACATTCTTGCTCAAAATGTTCTGATAATAAAAGTTTATTAGGGAATTGTTTGGTATCTAATTTGCTTAATACACTAATGTGAACATTGTATTCATTTTTTGTGCTCATGTAGCATACCTTGCTTCAGCCCTATCGCTATATTCCCTTACTGTATAATGAAGTCTGAGAGGAAGAGAAATCAATGAATGGAAAAATCCCTAGGGCCTCCATCCCGCTCCCTCCCATCAGGAGTCTGCTTTACGAATGATCTCAGACACATACTAACACTGATAAATAATATAGCTCCTTCCTTTGTGTGGCCCTCTTCACCAAGGAGAAACCTGATCTTGTCCGTTCAATAACATACTGTAAGTGAAAGCCCCACTAGGGTGGTTTACTGTCTACGTACTGACTATCCTTCATTAGCTTGGACAGAGGCTGATATCTTTATATAACATGCTGTGAGTTCAAGGGTTTCCCAATAAAAAAAAAGCTCATTACCTACATCACCTACTGTTATAGCCATGATTGTGTGTTCTTCCGTTGACACAACCCTATTAACAGTCTGTATTGGGTCTGTGTTTTTCTTCTCAAAACGGCAGATCCCATCAGGGGGAAAAAGAACACCTTCACCTAAGGAGCTTACTGAAATACGGCTATGAACTTACATTCTGATGTCAATTTTGTCATTTTGGTCAAATACAACGATCAGCCATAACAAGTAAACCATGTGCCTAATATCTTGTGCTGCCAAGAGAACTCTCACATATCAAGGCATGGACTCCACGTGGTCTCAAGTCCTGTGGTATCTGGCTCCAATACGTTAGCTGCAGATCTTTTAAGTCCTGTAAATTGTGAGATGTAGCCTTTATAGATTGGACCTGTTTTTCCAGCACATCCCACAGATGCTCGATCAAATTGAGATCTGCAGAATCTGAAGGTCAAGTTAACACCATGAACTTTGTCAAGTTTCTTAAACCATTCCTGAATAATTTTCTCAGTCTGCCAGGGCATATTATCCTGCTGAAAGAGATCACTGCCATTTGTGAATATTGTTGCCATTAAAGGATGCATTTGGTTAGTAGCAATGTTTAAGTCATGTGTGGTACAAGTCAAAGTCACATCCACATGAATATAGACTGTAGTAGATGTCACCTGCAGTCCTATGTAACACCTCAGATAACACAGTGATAACTCTGAGTACAGATAATGTAGTAGATGTCACCTGCAGTCCCATGTAACACCACAGATAACACAGTGATAACTCTCTGAGTACAGATAATGTAGTAGATGTTCCCTGCAGTCCTCTGTAACACCACAGATAACACAGTGATAACTCTCTGAGTACAGATAATGTAGTAGATTCACCTGCAGTCCTATGTAACACCACAGATGACACAGTGGTAACTCTCTGAGTACAGATAATGTAGTAGATGTCACCTGCAGTCCTATGTAATACCACAGATAACACAGTGATAACTCTCTGAGTACAGATAATGTAGTAGATGTCACCTGCAGTCCTATGTAACACCACAGATGACACAGTGGTAACTCTCTGAGTACAGATAATGTAGTAGATGGGTGTGAGCCCCCAGAATTCAGAACACGCACAGTGTGACCTGAAGTCTGGGGCCCAGGATGCGGCAGTGTGGGCCAAATTCTATATCCACCCCCCAACCCTACCGTGAAACAGATATGTGGATGGACATTATTATTACAGTAGAATACAGCACCACATACCTGTTACATCCAGTGACGTCCCCTGCGATGTAGACTCTTCCCTCAGCGTCTTCATCCAGAGATAAGACCGCCATGATACCTTTTTTCAGCCGCTTCTCGTCTCTGCAGAGTTTCACAGAAAAAAAAAGTAGGTTCCTCACTTTACTCTCATCCTCTCCTTCCTGGTGTCTCAACAACTCATCCTGCTGCCCCTCTTTATTATTAATGTAATGGCCCCCCCCTTTATTATTAATGTAATGGCCCCCTCTTTGTTATTAATGTAATGGCCCCTCTTTGTTATTAATATAATGGCCCCCTCTTAGTTATTAATATAATGGCCCCCTCTTTATTATTAATATAATGGTCCCCTCTTTATTATTATTATAATGGCCCCTCTTTATTATTAATATAATGGCCCCCTCTTTGTTATTAATATAATGGTCCCCTCTTTGTTATTAATATAATGGCCCCTCTTTATTATTAATATAATGGCCCCCTCTTTGTTATTAATATAATAGCCCCTCTTTGTTATTAATATAAATGGCCCCCTCTTTGTTATTAATATAATAGCCCCCTCTTTGTTATTAATATAATGTCCCCCTCTTTGTTATTAATATAATGGCCCCCTCTTTGTTATTAATATAATAGCCCCCTCTTTGTTATTAATATAATGTCCCCCTCTTTATTATTAATATAATGGCCCCCTCTTTGTTATTAATATAATAGCCCCCTCTTTGTTATTAATATAATGTCCCCCTCTTTGTTATTAATATAATGGCCCCCTCTTTGTTATTAATATAATGGCCCCCTCTTTGTTATTAATATAATGGCCCCTCTTTGTTATTAATATAAATGGCCCCCTCTTTGTTATTAATATAATGGCCCCTCTTTATTATTAATATAATGGCCCCCTCTTTGTTATTAATATAATGGCCCCTCTTTGTTATTAATATAATGGCCCCCTCTTTATTATTAATATAATGGCCCCCTCTTTGTTATTAATATAATGGTCCCCTCTTTGTTATTAATATAATGGCCCCCTCTTTATTATTAATAAATTGGCCCCCTCTTTGTTATTAATATATTGGCCCCCTCTTTATTATTAATATATTGGCCCCTCTTTATTATTAATGTAATGGCCCCCTCTTTACTATTAAGCTAATGGCCCCTCTGTATTAGTATTGTTATTAATATATTGGCTCCTCTTTATTATTAATATATTGTCCGCCTCTTTATTGTTAATATAATGGCCACTCTACTCTTAGTATGATGTCCTCAGTGGCCCTCCTCTTTCTGTTCCTCCACCAGCCCCTTAGCCCCCAGTGCCTCTGCAATTAGGGTAGGGTACATAAAAAAAAAAAGTATTAATACTTACCTCTCTCCATCACAGCGTATGGCATCCCGGCGCAGGCGGTCACAAACGCCTCACTGTGCCTTCTCCGCCGCGTCATCTCACGAGATCCGACGCAGGAGGTCACAGTGAGGTAATCGATTCGTGACCGAGTCCTGCGTCGCTCTACTGCCTAGTGGCCTGAAGCCTATAAGGCATAACGGAGGGGACGGGAGTCATAGGCTCCCGTGGCCCTCATTGAAATTTCTGCTGCCTGGCGCCCCCTGCAATTTGGGGCCCAGGGCAATGGCCCCCACGCCCTCCCTCCCCACGCTACACCACTGCTGCTGACCCAGTATAGACTCTCCATCTATTAACACAAGCAGTAACCGCCTACTGCAGTAGAAATGCATCATAAGCTGTTTCTGTGTAAATGAGCGAGGCTACAAGGAGAACCACATGGAAAGAGATGTGGTTTTGTCAATGATTAATTACATGTAAAGTTTTCCACTTTGCTTTTCCAGAATTGATTTAGAAACATAAAGGAAATGATTCCCCTTGAATTGATTGAAGATTGTATGCATTGTCCTCACCTCGTGTGACCTGATGTGGGCCCTGCTTTCTAATACACTTCTTCCTGTATTCAATGTTGTAAGTTAGAGATTTGTTAATAGGTTATTACTATCATACCACAGCATTTTTTTTTTGTTCCTAGCACAAGGGTGCAGTGTCAGATTTACACCTCAGGGGCCTGTAGGCACAGATTGCCTAGCATTTCTCATCCAGTAGTGCAGACGTCTCCTTGTTCTTCTCTAGTTGTCCTCCTACAGCACTGTGAAATCCTAATTAACATGTAATTCCCCCCAAATTACAAATTAATTAATACTGTTCATTTTATTCATATGTATACATTCTCCCCTCAAGAGCCTAGTGGTCCTGTAGGATAGGTAAATCCTATCTTCTATAAAGAGCATAAAGGTGCAAAACAAAAATAATAAACCGAGTTGTTGGCACAGAATAAAACTCTACATGTGTCAATGTAATGATGACATATGTGCAGTGGACCGGGACCGCAGGGGCAATGTCTGAGTGTGGGGGCTTGATGGGGGTAGCTGTTGGCACTCATGTTTCTGTAGCTCCCTGGGCCAACGTGCAGTGGCGGGAAGGATAGCACCGGATTCCTTTGGGGTACACTCTGGTGTTGAGGGATCTCCTGCCAGATGTTGGTCGAGGTGCACTTGATAGTACAGGGTTTTAGGTGCAGGAATAGCAGGGTCCCTGAGGTTTGTGACGCCAGCACCCTTGGGTGAAAATGAGGTGGTAAAAGAAAGAGGAGTCAGACTCTTGGTGAGGTATTGACTCTGGTCACACTTAGGCTATTGTAACTTCTGTCTATCTTCCAGGTGTAGAGTATACATCAATAAACTTCTCTGGCCAGGATACATATATTTTCTTTAGATTACTCACAATTTTCCTTCACTAGTATTGTCCACACTGTCCATAGAGGAATACTGCTCCAAATACAGCTTGCACTTCACTGTAGAATGTGAACAGGCACCATAGGCTAACTCCTGTCTCACATTGTCCATAGCCTTAGTTAACATTCTCATCTCCACTAGTCTCTCCTTATTCTCTCTCAACACGCTGGGTCACCGTCACTTGTATTCTTCTCTTGAGCCCTACCCTTGGTCTGCACTCAACTCAGAGAGGTAGCTACTTGTCAGCTCACTTGTCTTCAGGGCTCAGCAGGTCCAACCCTAGCTTTGGTTGGCCGGCTTATTTTGTCTGACTCTGTAGTCTGGCTGAGGCATCTGACCTTTTGGGGTCTGATTCCAGAGGTAGCGTTCCTTGGCTGTGGACTAAACTGATGCTGCCCTTGCTGCACTTCACTTTATAACTTCATCTGCACCGTTCTGCCTCACCCTTTCTATATCCTGTTCCATATATCTCTTTAGCACCAGCACCACCTAGTGGTGACTGATGTGTAGTGGTGATTTACCTCCTTTAGGCCTCTTTCACACTTGCGTTGTTGGGATCCGGCATGCACTTCCGTTGCCCGAGGTGCCCGCCGGATCCGGAAAAACGCAAGTGTACTGAAAGCATTTGAAGACGGAACCGTCTTCCAAATGCGTTCAGTGTTACTATGGCACCCAGGACGCTATTAAAGTCCTGGTTGCCATAGTAGTAGTGGGGAGCAGGGGAGCGGTATACTTACAGTCCGTGCGGCTCCCGGGGCGCTCCAGAATGACGTCAGATGTTCGCTTGTCGATAAATCTGGTCGCCAGAAAGTCCAAGAAAGTGTTGCTATCTGGTTGAGACATTCCTGGGAAACCCTTGCTTTGTGGGGATGAGCATTAGGGTCCATTCACACATCCGTATGTGTTTTGCGGATCCGCAAAACACAGACTCCGGCAATGTGCGTTCCGCATTTTGCGGACCTCACATCGCCAGCACTATAATAGAAAATGTCTAATCTTGTCCACAATTGCGGACAAGAATAGGACATGTTCTATTTTTTTCAGGAACGGAATTGCGGACCCAGAAGTGCGGATCCGCAATTCCGGATCCGGACAGCACATAGTGTGGCCCCATAGAAATGAATGTGCCATAAAATGACATCTATTGAAAAATGCCAGTTGGAAGCCCTGCCATGAGATGCAACACGTGGCCACAGGAAGTCCTGCACTTCTAGAGGTGAGCGACTCTCATATGCGATGGCTCCCCAGATGATCACACCAGCAATTGGGGCAGTGTGCCACTCCACAGCAAGGGTAGGATTGAAGTGCTCACCACGAGGCCTCTATATTTGAAACCGACTATCATGGGATCTCAAACAGAACCTGGATTTGTTGCTAAAGATGATATGGTTACCGTCTGTAGCAGCCCAGGTTTCTAATTGACAACACTGCAAACAATAGAAACGATGGCTGGCTGTGAGTGCAGGACACTGGGTACCATGACACCAAATTTCCTTCTGCTAAGCACCTGGAAATGGTCTGGGCAGAGACAGGAGCGTGTAATGAAGCTGCCACCTATGCCAGGGGCGTAGCTATAGGGGAAGCAGGGGAAGCGACTGCTATGGGGCCCTGACCCAGAAGGGGTCCATCCAGGAGAAGGAGGACTGCAAGATTTTGTCAGGGCCCCCTCAACAGTATTACACAATGAAATGATATACAGTCACAGTATAGACAGTGTAGTAAACGGATGGAACAGCTGCCGGGCCTGGTCTGAGAGAGCGATCTTTACCAGCCACAGGAATGGGGGCAGCATGAAAGGAAGGGGTCGCAAATTTTTTTTTGGGGGAGGGGGGCCCCATTCAAAAATTTGCTGTGGGGCCCAGTCATTTCTAGCTACGCTGCTCATGCTTCTCGGCAGTTCAAACAATTCTCTCTACTAATAGTCTGTCTGGGCCATCTGGAGTCTGGGTGAGCATGCCCTCATGTAACCACTGCTCCCATCTTCCCCTGACAAATGTTCTAAAACAGGGGTCAGCAACCATTGGCGCTCTAGCTGTTATGTGAGTTGAGAGAACATTTTAGCCAATCTGCTTGCTGGAAGTTGTAGTTTCATGACAGCTTGAGTAACAGAGGTTGCTGACCCCTGTTCTAAAAGACAACCTGCAGTCATGAGAGTCCATGGGTATTCCAGGCTTGCGATCTTAGAGCACTTCTTGCCTGCTAATATGTCTGCACCACCTGTCACCAGAGGTGGACTGGCCATGCACCCTGTCACTCTACACTATCCATATTAGCATTTCACATTCTTCAAACACTAGTCTTCAGGATTCCTTGCAGTACACTTGACTGTAAGCATTTGCGAGTTTAGACTGAGAAAGGAGAAAGCCACTGCCAGACGTTTCTAGAGGAGGCTCATCTCCTGCGAGAACAAAAGGATTGGGTGACAATATTCAGTTTGCCTGATCCTTTTTCCCCCCGACATCATCTTTTGGGGAAGAGTCGGGAGCTCCCCATACTAACTAGACTCTCAGCCAAACCTCTGTTTGGCCAACAATACACTTATGTGTTTGGGGGCCTTTAGTCCCAACACAAAACAATGTATCTTTGTTTACTGTGCTGTTGAATGCTACTGTATCTTTTAGTGCCATAGAGTATCCATTTTGGGTTGCCTAGAGGCTGACCATAGTATGACTTTGCTTATGTTACCTGCAGACTTCTGTATCTAGTGGTAGATGTAATAGCAAGTTGGATTAAAATCCACTGGAGGCACCTTAATAAATAAAATAGTCAACCTACATGGGTTTTGCTCTATAGCACTGTACTGTAGATATAAAAACGGGGAGAATACCTCCATAATATGGCATCTGATGAATCACGCTATATATTGATAATTAGACTTCTATAGGTGCTGTATTACATATAGATCCATGCAATGTGTAGCATGTGCATGAGCTCTAAGCTGCAAAGGATGCAAATGGGCTTTTTCCACATTTCTGTACCAGATAGTTAGTGCAACTATGTGACGCTGATTTCACATTTTGATCTCTCCTAAAAGTATGATAGGTACCTTAAAGGGGTTCTGCACTTTGTTTAAACTTATGATCTATCCTCTGGATAGATCATCAGCTTCTGATCGGCGGGGGTCCGACACCCGGGGCCCCCCCCCCCCCCTCCTGATCAGCTGTTTGAGAAGGCAGCGGTGCTCCAGCAGAGCTGCGGCCTTCTCACTGTTTCCCGCCGGCTGAGTGAAGTCACGACTTGTACCAACTAGCCTGGGCGGGGCTAAGCACCAAGGGAACGGAGCTTAGCCCCGCCCAGGCCAGTGATACTAGTCGTGACGTCACTGGGCCTGCGGTAAACAGTGAGAAGGCCGCGGCGCTGCTGGAGCACTGCTGCCTTCTCAAACAGCTGATCGGGGGGGGGGGGGGGTCCCGGGTGTTGGACCCCCGCCGATCAGATGCTGATGATCTATCCAGAGGATAGATCATCAGTTTAAACAAAGTGAAACAAGAAAAACAAAACATTACAGTATCTGCTCAGGAAGGTTTGCCTTTAGTTTTTTCTGCATGGACATTTTCATGCTGCTGCAGAGAGCAGTTATACAGATATCCTGCAGGAGGAGAAGTGTCTCCTTTCTCCCAATCTTTGGCTGGGGACTGACTATGCACAGGGCCGGTGCAAGGATTTTTGCCAACACAAGCGAACCTACATTTTGTCCCCCCCCCCCCCCCCACCTCGCAGATCACCTGGCCCTGGTCCTGTCTGGCTTCTCCTCTGTGTGGTCCTGGTATCTTCTCTCTGCTTCAGACAATCGCTGGTTTGAGGACCGTATTTTTTTGCCCTATAAGATGCACCTGCCCATAAGACGCACCGAGGTTTTAGAGGAGGATAATAAGAAAAAAATATTTTCCATTACACCTCAGGTCAGACTAGCAATCAGACCCCCAATGTTAATCAGACCTCAGATCAGACCCCCAATGCCTCAGATCAGACCCCCCTGTCAGCCATTGTCCCCCCATGTCAGCCATTATCCCCCCATGTCAGCCATCATGCCCCCATGTCAGCCATCATGCCTCATGTCACATTTCTCCCCCGCCATGTCAAATCACCCCCCTTTGTCACATTTCTCCCCCTCAATGTCAATTTTTTTCCCCCTCCAAACCATGTCACATCACCCCCTTCGTGTCACATCATGATCACATCATTACCCCCTATTGTGTCACATTTCAGTCACCCCCCCATGGTGCATCATCCGACCCCCCCCCCCCCCCTTGGCCGGCCCTGGCCCCATCCCCATGTCACAGACTACAGACATTGTCCCCCCTCCCATCATGTCATGGTCACCCACCCCCCTCCATTAATTTTTTTTAAAACACATTTATGACGTGCGCTCTGGCGCTAGTGCGCTCATCACCTACCCACCTGTCCTGCTGCTACTGCAATCTGGCTGTGTGTGAGTCAGACTCACAGACACAGTCAGCTCGAGTCCCTGCTGCCGCCCGCCGCCACTGGCCAGTCACTCCCCCCTGGCCTGAACCCATGACCATGTTGCCGTGCTGCTGGGCCCGTGCCGTTCTGTAAGTGAGGGCCAGGGCCGCACGGCGCACGCAGGCTGGGGCGGGCGCCGACGCAACTCACAGGTAAGTGATTTAAAAAAGAAGTTTCATTTTTCCGCCCTCCCCCAGGGTGCGCCCTAAGGCAGCCGCTTGTTCTGCCTCATAGTAGAGTTGGCCCTGACTATGCACCAGCATGAGCTCACAGACAAATAGGATGTCTGGGAAAAGGTGGAGGCTTAACACTGCATTCACTTCAACACACTAAGAGCACTGCGAAAGAGCTGGAGGCTTCAAAACCTCCTTACAAAACCACCCCCTGTATGTGTGCAGGTATACTATACAGTACTAGGCCACTGACAATACAGAAAGCACTACCCAGCTTTCCCGGGTGCCTGATTGTCAAGTTTTCCTATATAGCCAGGAGGGATTTCTCACTGTCTGTCTATGCAAATTTGACATTTATCAGTGTCAGAGGCCTGGATTATAAGTGTTGTATGGGGTGAGGTTTGTTTGCAATGTATTTTGTGACACAAAATGTGTGAAGTAATCACAGAATTCATTTTGTCTTTACAGAAATATTTTTGTCGCACAGAATGTTACTTTATGACAGTTCATTTCCGTCATTTTGTCACACATAATGTTATTTTGTGACACTTTGGTTAGTTTGTTTGACTGACAGATATGTCATTTTGTCACACAGAATTTTAGAGATTGTAGCACAAAATGTCATTTTGTCACACAGAATATAATTTTATGGCACACAATTTCATTTTGTCACACAGAATGTCCTTTTGTTGCATAGAATGTCGTTTGTCAATGTCATACACAGAATTCATTTTGTCGCGCAGATATTAGTCACACAAAATGTCACTTTATCGCACAGAATGTCATTTTGTGGCACAGAATGTGCTTTTGTCACACAGAATGTCATTTTGTTACACGGAATTTTGTTGCACAAAATCTTATCTTGGGATGCTAAATGTCATTTTATGACACAGAGAATTCATTTTGTTACACAGAATTCAATTTGTCACACAAATGTACCTATGGTGCACAGAATGTCATTTTGTGACAAATTTAATTTTGTCTATACAAAATGCATTTTGTGTCACAAAATGCACCGTGAACAAATGGTGCCCCATTGTTTTGTGGCTATGTACACATTGATTATATAATGCTACCTTTACATTATGCAAGTAACCCAGGTTTCCAAGGAAAATGAAAGGCAAATCTGCCTAGCTATGGCACTATTTAGGAATGGGGAGGGGGATTTATCTTAGTAGATTTAGTATTCAGCAGACCATATTACAGATCCACATGGTGGTAAAATCAAAGGCAAATTTGCCTAGCTATGGCACTATTTAGGAGTAAGGAAAGGAATTTATTTAGTAGATTTAGCATTCTACATCTATTGCAGCTCATGTGGAGTTAACCCAGCTTTCCCAGGAACCTGAAAGGCAAATTTGCCTAGCTATGGCACTGTTTAGGAGTAAGGAGAATAATTTATTTAGGTAAACTTTTTATCAGTCCTTACTACAGGTCCATATAATTTATATTTATTTTACTCACTTGTATAGAACCAACATATTACACAGCTCTTTATAGGAAATATCATCATTAATTTGTTACCCAGCTTTCCTTGGACCCTGAATTAGAAATCTATCTAGATGTGCTACAGTATGGAGGATTTGTCACTGAGATTCTTACTCCGCTTTTCCAGGCTCCTGGCTAGTAAATCCAGTTATTCTACAATGGCATTCTGTAGTTTGGGAAAGCTGGGTGACAATATCTGTGTGGTGGTGTTGGGGGCATATTAGTTATATACAATACTGTACACATAATGCTGCGCTGATAAGCTGAAATCTATCATATGGTACCAGGGCAACATCTGTTTTCACCAATGCAGCTGCACATTGTTGTCACCCAGCATTTCCAGGACCCTGAACAGCAAGCTAGTCTAGCTATATAAAGGGATTTATCACTACATAACAAATTTGGAATTCAGCATCTGGAAAAGCTGGGTAACAACCCCTGCAGAGATGTAATGGAGTCTACACTTGATACATACATTCTGTATGCACCACATCCATAAACATAATATCAGCCGTTATTATATATACCTTATATGTAGTTTGACCTCTAGCATACCTCTACATGCTACCCAGCATTCCAAAGCTGTTAAAAAGCAAATCCGCACAATTATACAGTGAAGGGAGGAATTATCACTGCATAACCAGCTATTCCATTGTATGAACTATGGGCGGCACTATGAATATACTACAGCTGGTACTATGGCTGGTGCTGTTACCACATCTATTTTGTACTATTAGTAAATAGGAGATTCCTTCCAACAAAATGACCGCACTCTGACACAAATTATGCAGCCTAAACCCAGCCCCTTGTACTAAACTTTCTGGCTCACGTGCACTAGCATCAGAGGGGGTAGAGGGAGGTGAAAAGATGCCCCAGAGAGATCATTCACCATCAGCTAGTGTGATAAATCTGGTGGATCCATAGACTGTCTAGTACCAAGATGCAACTTCTTGACCTTTTTAGCAGTGTCTGCTTGGTTTAAAGCCTTTTTACTGACAAATTTACAAAATGTAGCATTCATTTGTGCATTAATTACAGGGCGATTCTCGGTCTAAAGTCTAATTTTATTAGCTGCTGATTTCACAAGATTAATAAAGGGTTCCCACTTACTAAGTAATCAGTATTAACATGCCATGGTAAAGGTGTGCAATTACAACCAGGGTGGTCACCCAGCTCTCCTAAAGTCGTAAGTCAATACAAGGCAGAGGAATGGCCGTGTAGCTTAGCAACTTTGGGCTCTAGGAAATTTGGGTGCCAGATCCTCACATCTGAGAAAGTGGTTATCTTCGTTGAATATCCTAAAGATATACAGGGTAGTAATAGCTGCTGATTTCACAAGATTAATAAAGGGTTCCCACTTAATTTTATTTATTACAAAGTTTTATTTTATTTATTACAAATTTTATTCATTAGATAATTTCCCAATCACTGATGAAAATTACTGATCAAACACTGTCTGTGTGAATGCAGCCTTAGGGCTTATGCACATGAACGTTGTTTGGTTCCACATCCGAGCCGCATTTTTTGTGGCTCGAGTGTAAACCCATTCACCTCAATGATCCTGGAAAAGATGTGGACAGCACTGCGTGTGCTATCTGCATCCGCTGCTCCAATTATGTGGGGCCGCAAAAAAAAATAGAACTGTCACGACTGTGACTGATCCAGACAGGTCTGGGAGGAGAAGGTCGCAGCGACTTGCTACTCGCGATAGCTTGTGAGTTTGCTCCATGGTTCAGGGTATGTCATCCGGGTTTTGCCTTGTGAACCTTTTTGTCCTGACTGGGAGTTTGTAGGCATCCTTCTCAGGTGAGTCCTGTCTGCCACTCCCAGCTACTATATTAGTTTCAGTTTCACTTGCAGTCATTGCCAGATATAGTCCTTACTTCCAGTTCTATTCTGACCTTTGAAGGAGATCGTTTGATGGTGTTGCTGTGGAGCTCTTGTCCGGCGTGGACTGTCATGATTGGGATCGCCTTCTCTGCTCGTGACTGGATAAGTCTATCTCTGCTATAGTTTGTTTGTTGCTGTCTCCCCCTGCTGTTCTCCTAGACATGAGTGATGGTGACTAGTGCTCCCATCGGCCTTTCCCCACTCTAGGCTTGTTAGGGTGACTGAGGGTTTAGGCATCCTGCTCGCCGCACGGGTTCACACCCCGTCTAGGGTATCAGGGCAGACAGGTGCCAGCTTACACGACTGCTGCTGGGATAGCGGTCGTGACAGTATATCTGGCCTTTTAAAAAAAAAAAAAGTGACATTTCTTTTTTTTTTTTTTTTTTGCTTGTTGTTTTGCTTTGTATTTTTCTGTTCCACTATGGATCCAGTTACGGTTTTGGCGAAACAATTACAGGGATTATCCCTTGAAGTGGCAGGATTAAAAGCAACAGTGCTGCTGCAGCAGCAGCAGCCATCCTTGGGTTCCACCGTTGCTACGGGAAACCAAGGTACTCCTGAGCCAAAAGTGGCTTTACCTGATAGGTTCTCATGAGGGAGAGACCAATTTGTAACCTTCAGAGAAGCTTGCAAATTGTTCTTCAGGTTACGCCCTACATCCTCCGGCGGTGAGGAACAACGGGTGGGCATTGTAATTTCTCTCCTGCAAGGAGATCTGCAGGCTTGGGCTTTCTCCCTACCATCAGACTCTCTGGCCTTACGATCAGTGGAGGAGTTTTTTGAAGCCCTGGGTCTCGTATATGATGACCCGGACAGGGTCTCACTGGCTGAGTCTAAGCTACGTAGACTTCGGCAAGAGAACCGGTCTGCTGAACTATATTGTTCCGAATTCCGTAGGTGGGCTACTGATACGTTATGGAACGACTCTGCCCTTAGGAGTCAGTTCTGCCAGGGGTTGTCTGAAAAATTTAAAGACGCGCTGGCGGTATACGAGGTCCCTGGGTCTCTGGAGGCTGCTATGTCTCTGTCCATAAGAATCGACAGACGACTCAGGGAGAGACTATTAAATTTTACGGAGGCCTCTATAGGGCAGGGATCGGTTTGTTATGATCCAGTCGAACCAATGCAAATAGGGGGCGCCACTAGACGGGTGAATCCTCCTAAGTTCCGCCGTAGGTCAGAGGTTTGTTTTCGTTGTGGGGGGAGGGGTCATTTTGTAAAGGTTTGTCCCTCAGAACCCAAGAGACCACAAACAAAGGAGCCGCCGGAAAACTAGAGTCCCCAGATTGTGCGGAGGATAACAGTCTGGGCGTATTCGTTTTCTCCATACGCATGTCTCAGTTTTTGTTGTCCGCTACCGTTGAGGCGGGCAATAAGACGGAGATCTGTTCCGTCTTTTTGGACAGTGGGGCGGGGGTCAACTTGGTGGATTCACGGTTTGCTCAGGCTCTGGGTTTTACTCCGGAACCGATATGCAGAACTATTCCTGTTTTTGCCATCGACTCCTCCCCTCTTACTCAGAAAGAGTTAACTCAGATCATCCATAATATCCATCTGCAGGTAGGGGACCTCCATAAAGAGCATATCTCTTGTTATGTTCTGGACGGTCTTCCGGCTCCTATGGTATTGGGGCTTCCCTGGCTGGTGACTCACAATCCAGTGGTGGATTGGCAGGCCGGGGAGATTGTGGAGTGGAGTGAACATTGTAAGGACAACTGCTTGAGTAGTAGGTGCTCTACACTCTCTGTAACATCTTTACCTGCCTTTCTGTCTGATTTTATGGATGTGTTCTCTGAGAAGGGTTGTCAGGGGTTACCACCTCATCGTCCATATGATTGCCCGATTAATCTATTACCTGGGGCAAAACTACCTAAAACCCGGTTATACAATCTTTCCGGCCCGGAGAGGAAGGCTATGAAAGATTATATTTCGGAGAGTTTGGCTAAGGGACACATCAGACCCTCTTCTTCACCTGTGGCTGCAGGGTTCTTTATCGTTAAAAAGAAAGATGGGGGCCTACGTCCTTGCCTGGATTTCCGGGAATTAAACCGGATAACTATCCGAGATCCCTATCCTCTTCCTCTCATTCCCAACCTCTTTAATCAGGTTGCTGGTGCTAAATGGTTCTCCAAAATGGATCTCAGAGGAGCCTATAACCTGGTTCGCATCAAAGAGGGGGATGAGTGGAAGACGGCTTTTAATACTCCGGAAGGGCATTATGAAAATCTGGTCATGCCATTTGGTCTTACTAATGCGCCTGCGGTATTCCAACATTTTGTCAACGATATTTTTAGTCACCTTATCGGGAGATTTGTTGTGATATATCTTGATGACATCCTGGTCTATTCCCCGGATCTGGATACACATAAGATCCATGTGAGACAAGTGCTGCAGATATTAAGGGCCAACAAATTGTTTGCTAAGTTAGAAAAATGTGTGTTCGCCGTAAAAGAACTGCCATTTCTGGGGTATGTGTTGTCAGATTCAGGTTTCCGCATGGATCCAGAGAAAGTCCGGGCGATTATAGACTGGGATCTGCCTGAGAACCTGAAGGCATTGCAACGCTTCCTGGGGTTTGCCAATTTTTATAGAAAGTTTATAAAGAACTATTCCTTGGTGGTCAAACCACTGATGGACATGACCCGAAAGGGATCCGATTTTTCCAAATGGTCACATGCAGCCAAAACTGCCTTTGCATCTCTGAAGGAGAGATTCACCTCGGCCCCTATTCTCGTACAGCCAGATGTCTCGCTTCCTTTTATTGTAGAGGTTGACGCATCTGAGGTGGGGGTGGGAGCGGTACTATCTCAGGGCCCGTCCCCTGGTGAATGGCGTCCATGTGCTTTCTTTTCGAAGAAATTGTCTACTGCAGAAAGGAACTATGATATTGGCAACAGGGAACTTTTGGCTATTAAGTTGGCTTTTGAGGAGTGGCGTCATTTTTTGGAGGGGGCGGTTCATCCCGTCACATGATAACTGATCACAAAAACTTATTATATCTGGAGTCTGCTAAACGTCTCACCCCTAGACAGGCTCGGTGGTCGTTATTTTTTACTAGGTTTAATTTTGTAATACAGAAAAAATATTTGTAAACTGGGATTATTTAAAACGTAACCTTTACTAGGTCATTTAAAATATAAAGTCACACTAGGTGAGAGACGACAAAGACAACAATAAATTCCTCCGCTGCATCAATTCATATTCATATTCCGTTAAGAACTAATAAAAAGAAAAGATGGGTGGATCTCACCTCGTCTGGGCGGGGTCCAACTGTGAAGGATGGTCCTGGCGATGGTATAGCCGCGGACCAATGTGACCAGGTGCTGTTGTGGTATTGGCACAATATATATCCTAGAAGGCCCTATTGTGGCTTTCCTGCCTGCCTAGGGGGATAGGGACTCAAGCCTGCCTACCACAATGGAGCACCCGCCCCGACAGGGGCGACCCCACACCGAGCCTTTCCCTCAGTATGGGTCTGTATACCTAATAAGCCCTAATTATAACGCCCTACATGCCATGTTTCTGTCACTTCTGGACATCATCAGGGGACTCCGTATGTATATTCAAGGGCAACTACAAATAAAAGTTATAAACAGACACTCAATACAGGTCACCAATTAATGAGCACCGCATACAAGGTGGCTAGTTAACAGCCACAATTTACTTACTCAGAATCAAGGTGAGTTTGGCCTCGTATTCTTTGGACAAGGAAAAGGATAGCTCTTGTCCTCACTGATGCAGGGGAAGTGTCCCTTGTCAGTCCATGTCTCACCCAACATAACAGTAGTTTGGGTGAGCATTGAATGGTCATTAGCCGCCTCCTCTTATACCTCTACCTCCGCTACGTGTACGCCCCCCGTGATCAATTGACTCACCTGTCCAGGTATCGTGGAACGCATGTATTTCAACGTGGAACGCACGCCGCTCGCGTGCGTTCCACCGGACCGGAAGTCAGCGTCACATGATGCGGCTAAACCGGAAGTGAGGTCGGAGCCTAAGTCAGAGCGTTGCTGTTGCATAGCAACTGCTAGGCTCATGACACTTGGCCTCCGTAGCAGGCACTTGATACCTTGCCTGTCATTTTCATAAATGCACAATCGCATTACAGATATTATTTGGCATTACCACTGTGTATAAGCTCCTCCCCTTTCAAACACTGACCGATTCTTAGGCCAGAAAACCTGAGCATGATCATATTATAATGCTATTTTTTAGGTGATTCCACCATCGCGTCCTTTGCGCTCATGGTTTAAAGGGTGACAGCATTAGAACTGGAGATCATTATCCAGTAAAAAAAAGCCCACTCCTTATCAATTGCACTATATGTAAACACAGTGGGATGTATCCACCATCATAACCCATATGCTCAGATGGGACAGCGTCTAGTCTGTGGATCATCCTGAACACTTATGGGGGAGGGGCGGAGGGATGGAAGAGGGGAATGGAAGCCGCGGTTAGCGGATTCCCTCTCTGTTATTTACATTCTTGTCCACTTTTAAAGTGGACAATTATGGAGGGATATTTGCCGTGCCCCTCCTCTCATGGTATGTGCCCAATCTATGGACGCATGAGATGGGATGATGGACAAGAATGTAAATAACAGAGAGGGAATCCGCTAACCGCGGCTTCCATTCCCCTCTTCCATCCCTCCCCCCCCCCCCCCATAAGTGTTCAGGATGATCCACAGACTAGACGCTGTCCCATCTGAGCATATGGGTTATGATGGTGGATACATCCCACTGTGTTTACATATAGTGCAATTGATAAGGAGTGGGCTTTTTTTGACTGGATAATGATCTCCAGTTCTAATGCTGTCACCCTTTAAACCATGAGCGCAAAGGACGCGATGGTGGAATCACCTAAAAAATAGCATTATAATATGATCATGCTCAGGTTTTCTGGCCTAAGAATCGGTCAGTGTTTGAAAGGGGAGGAGCTTATACACAGTGGTAATGCCAAATAATATCTGTAATGCGATTGTGCATTTATGAAAATGACAGGCAAGGTATCAAGTGCCTGCTACGGAGGCCAAGTGTCATGAGCCTAGCAGTTGCTATGCAACAGCAACGCTCTGACTTAGGCTCCGACCTCACTTCCGGTTTAGCCGCATCATGTGACGCTGACTTCCGGTCCGGTGGAACGCACGCGAGCGGCGTGCGTTCCACGTTGAAATACATGCGTTCCACGATACCTGGACAGGTGAGTCAATTGATCACGGGGGGCGTACACGTAGCGGAGGTAGAGGTATAAGAGGAGGCGGCTAATGACCATTCAATGCTCACCCAAACTACTGTTATGTTGGGTGAGACATGGACTGACAAGGGACACTTCCCCTGCATCAGTGAGGACAAGAGCTATCCTTTTCCTTGTCCAAAGAATACGAGGCCAAACTCACCTTGATTCTGAGTAAGTAAATTGTGGCTGTTAACTAGCCACCTTGTATGCGGTGCTCATTAATTGGTGACCTGTATTGAGTGTCTGTTTATAACTTTTATTTGTAGTTGCCCTTGAATATACATACAGAGTCCCCTGATGATGTCCAGAAGTGACAGAAACATGGCATGTAGGGCGTTATAATTAGGGCTTATTAGGTATACAGACCCATACTGAGGGAAAGGCTCGGTGTGGGGTCGCCCCTGTCGGGGCGGGTGCTCCATTGTGGTAGGCAGGCTTGAGTCCCTATCCCCCTAGGCAGGCAGGAAAGCCACAATAGGGCCTTCTAGGATATATATTGTGCCAATACCACAACAGCACCTGGTCACATTGGTCCGCGGCTATACCATCGCCAGGACCATCATTCACAGTTGGACCCCGCCCAGACGAGGTGAGATCCACCCATCTTTTCTTTTTATTAGTTCTTAACGGAATATGAATATGAATTGATGCAGCGGAGGAATTTATTGTTGTCTTTGTCGTCTCTCACCTAGTGTGACTTTATATTTTAAATGACCTAGTAAAGGTTACGTTTTAAATAATCCCAGTTTACAAATATTTTTTCTGCATGATTTGGGTGTAACTTTATACCACGTATAACTAACACTAAGAATGGTATACACAATTTGTTTTATTTTAATTTTGTAATAACCTATCGCCCGGGGGCAAAAAATACTAAGGCGGATGCATTGTCTCGAAGTTTTCCTGGTGGGGGTGATGTTGAGGTACCAGAGCCCATTTTGCAAAAGGGGGTGGTGGTCTCTGCATTACACTCAGGTTTAGAGGGGAGGGTGTTGGAAGCTCAGGGGGACGCCCCGGCCTCCTGCCCCTCGGGTAAACTGTTTGTGCCAGAAAATTTACGCCTGGAGATACTAAAAGAACACCATAACTCCACACTGGCAGGACACCCAGGTAGTAGGGCAACCTCTGAATTAGTGTCTCGTCGGTTCTGGTGGCCTAAGTGGCGCCAGGAGGTGTTGAATTTTGTGTCTGCATGTGCTACCTGTGCTCGTTCTAAGGTAGATCATACTCGTCCGGCAGGGCGTCTTTTACCTCTAGCCATCCCCAACAGGCCTTGGACGCACCTATCAATGGATTTCATTACGGATCTACCAGTATCAGCGGGGAAAACTGTTATTCTTGTAGTTGTTGACAGATTCAGTAAAATGGTGCACTTTATTGCTCTTGCCGCATTGCCTAATGCTAACACACTGGCTCAGGTTTTTATTGACCACATCGTGAAGCTTCACGGGGTCCCTTCCGATATTGTTTCGGATCGTGGTACCCAATTCGTTTCTAAATTTTGGAAAGCTTTTTGTTCTCGTTTAGGGGTTCATCTGTTGTTTTCTTCATCTTTCCATCCACAGTCCAACGGTCAGACTGAACGTACCAATCAAAACCTAGAGACATATTTGAGATGCTTTGTTTCCGAAAATCAGGAGGAATGGTCATCTTATTTACCGTTAGCTGAGTTTGCCATTAATAATCGTCGTCAAGAATCCACCGATAAGTCACCATTTTTTGGTGCGTATGGTTTCCATCCTCAGTTTTGTACGTTTAGTGAGGGGGGGCCGTCTGGGATTCCCGAGGAGGAACGATTTGCGTCTTCACTTTCTTCAGTGTGGCAGAGTGTGCAAGAAAGTTTGAAGAGAATGGGTGGTAGATACAAACGTGTGGCTGATAGGAGGCGCTCTGAAGGTCCGGACCTTGGGGTGAATGACTTGGTGTGGTTGTCTACCAGAAATATCAAATTGAAGGTTCCCTCATGGAAATTAGGTCCGAGATTTATTGGTCCTTATAGGGTAATTAAGATCATTAACCCGGTGGCTTTTCGTCTGGAGCTACCTCAGACTCTAAGGATCCATAATGTCTTCCACAGATCTCTGCTTAAGAGATATGTAGAACCTCCTGAACCATTGCCACTACCGCCTCCACCGGTGGTTGTTGATGGCAGTCTTGAGTTTCAGGTAGAAAAGATTGTTGACTCACGATATGATCGCCGCTCTCTTCAGTACCTGGTGCACTGGAGAGGTTATGGTTCCGAAGAGAGAATGTGGGTTCCAGCTTCAGAGATAAAAGCGGACAGACTCATTCAGGCTTTTCATAGCTCCCATCCGGAGAGGCCTGGTCTTGAGGGTCCGGGGGCCCCTCGTAGAAAGGGGGGTACTGTCACGACTGTGACTGATCCAGACAGGTCTGGGAGGAGAAAGTCGCAGCGACTTGCTACTCGCGATAGCTTGTGAGTTTGCTCCATGGTTCAGGGTATGTCATCCGGGTTTTGCCTTGTGAACCTTTTTGTCCTGACTGGGAGTTTGTAGGCATCCTTCTCAGGTGAGTCCTGTCTGCCACTCCCAGCTACTATATTAGTTTCAGTTTCACTTGCAGTCATTGCCAGATATAGTCCTTACTTCCAGTTCTATTCTGACCTTTGAAGGAGATCGTTTGATGGTGTTGCTGTGGAGCTCTTGTCCGGCGTGGACTGTCATGATTGGGATCGCCTTCTCTGCTCGTGACTGGATAAGTCTATCTCTGCTATAGTTTGTTTGTTGCTGTCTTCCCCTGCTGTTCTCCTAGACATGAGTGATGGTGACTAGTGCTCCCATCGGCCTTTCCCCACTCTAGGCTTGTTAGGGTGACTGAGGGTTTAGGCATCCTGCTCGCCGCACGGGTTCACACCCCGTCTAGGGTATCAGGGCAGACAGGTGCCAGCTTAGGGTTAGTCAGGGGTGGCCATACTATTCCCATCCGTAGATAAGGGTCCCCCTTCCCCTCCGTCTGGTGTGACACGACTGCTGCTGGGATAGCGGTCGTGACAAGAACATATCCTATTCTTGTCTGTTTCACAGACAAGAATAGGCATTTCTATTATGAGCCACCCATTCCGTTCCACAAATTGCGGAAACCGTATTTTGCAGGTCCGCAATTTGCGGACCGCAAAACATGGCGTGGTCATGTGCATGAGCCCTTAAGCCTCATTCACATTCCCGTGTCTGTTTGATATTCGTGAAAAATTCAGTCCATGTTTCATCCACGAAGGATCCGTGTTTGGTTCACGTGTCCCTGTTTTGCCCTCTGTGTGTGAGCATTATTCCATGGACACTGGCTCAGCTGAAAATTAATTTCAAAAGCATCTCCTACAGTGGCGTTGCTAGGGCTGGTGTCACCCGGTGCAGTAGAAAAAGGTGTCACACATATATGGGGGCTATGGGGGTGCTACTGCCGTAGGGGGGCATCCGTTAGCTCAGCAGACCCCCCCTCAAAGCTTAGAGCCCCAGCACCCCTTTTCCCCCCTGCTGGCCGCAGCTCACCTAGTTCAGGTGCACCCCACTTTCACTGGCTGGCTGACGAGACACCAAATGCTGTTCAATTTCTTCTGGTGACCCCTTCTATGTGTGGTCATCATGTTCTGACCTGTGCGGACGAGTCACGAAGGGGACGTCCATCAAGCTCCGCCCTGCCGCCGCGCCGCTGACGTCCTTTCACGTGCTTCACTGAGCCTGCCGATCGACCCAAGCGGTAATGGGGGAGGGGTTTGGATAGTAAACAGACCGCTGACGTGGGAGGAGGGCTAAGAAGACAGATCGCCGATAGGGGGGTGATTGCTAGCAGTCAGATCGCTTACCGGGCAGTGGCAGATCTAGAGCCTGGTCTCGGGAGGGGCACTTCCAGATTATTTTCTGTCCGCCGCCACAAAACAATGGTACTTATAGAACAGACTACAACTACACAGTGTATCAGTATACTGTATATTGTGTGGCACAGTGTAGGCTATATGTGTATAACAAACATATTTCACATGAAAACTTACAATTACTTGGCTTGACCCTTCGGGGATCTCGGACACCACTTTAACACTTTGGCTGGGGGGCTCGGTGGCGCTGATGTTGTGTTTTATCCTAATGAGAAAGATTTCATAATAAGGATTTGCAGAAGGGGCAGAGGGATAGCAGAGCAGGCAGAGGCTGGTGCTGCAATTAGGGGGTCATACCATGGGGGAGTAATAAAGCCCACCATAATGCCCCCCCCCAGTAGAAGTACTTCTCCTTATAATGTGACAGTTCAAAAAATACCCCCTTGTAATGCACCCAGTTGAGCTAATGTCCCCATAGTGCCCCCATAATGTGCCAGTATAAAATACCCCTATACAGTGCCCCCAGTAAATGCCCCCATAGTGCTCCTCTCCCTCCTTCCTTCTAGTGCCCCCATAATGTACCAGCATAAAATGCCCCATATAAAGTGCCCGAGTAGATCCCTCAGTGTCCCCCATAATTTGCAACTATAAAGAACCCCTTCTTAGTGCCCCCCGTAGATGACCCAATGGTACTCCTCTCCCCCCTTCACCATAGTACCCACCATAATGTGTCCCAGTATAAAATGCTACTGTACAGAGCCCCCCATATAAAATACTCTTTCTTTGTGGCCTCAGTAGATGCCCCTATACACTGCGTGCAGAATTATTAGGCAAATGAGTATTTTGACCACATCATCCTCTTTATGCATGTTGTCTTACTCCAAGCTGTATAGGCTCGAAAGCCTACTACCAATTAAGCATATTAGGTGATGTGCATCTCTGTAATGAGAAGGGGTGTGGTCTAATGACATCAACACCCTATATTAAGTGTGCATAATTATTAGGCAACTTCCTTTCCTTTGGCAAAATGGGTCAAAAGAAGGACTTGACAGGCTCAGAAAAGTCAAAAATAGTGAGATATCTTGCAGAGGGATGCAGCACTCTTAAAATTGCAAAGCTTCTGAAGCGTGATCATCGAACAATCAAGCGTTTCATTCAAAATAGTCAACAGGGTCGCAAGAAGCGTGTGGAAAAACCAAGGCGCAAAATAACTGCCCATGAACTGAGAAAAGTCAAGCGTGCAGCTGCCAAGATGCCACTTGCCACCAGTTTGGCCATATTTCAGAGCTGCAACATCACTGGAGTGCCCAAAAGCACAAGGTGTGCAATACTCAGAGACATGGCCAAGGTAAGAAAGGCTGAAAGACGACCACCACTGAACAAGACACACAAGCTGAAACGTCAAGACTGGGCCAAGAAATATCTCAAGACTGATTTTTCTAAGGTTTTATGGACTGATGAAATGAGAGTGAGTCTTGATGGGCCAGATGGATGGGCCCGTGGCTGGATTGGTAAAGGGCAGAGAGCTCCAGTCTGACTCAGACGCCAGCAAGGTGGAGGTGGATTACTGGTTTGGGCTGGTATCATCAAAGATGAGCTTGTGGGGCCTTTTCGGGTTGAGGATGGAGTCAAGCTCAACTCCCAGTCCTACTGCCAGTTTCTGGAAGACACCTTCTTCAAGCAGTGGTACAGGAAGAAGTCTGCATCCTTCAAGAAAAACATGATTTTCATGCAGGACAATGCTCCATCACACGCGTCCAAGTACTCCACAGCGTGGCTGGCAAGAAAGGGTATAAAAGAAGAAAATCTAATGACATGGCCTCCTTGTTCACCTGATCTGAACCCCATTGAGAACCTGTGGTCCATCATCAAATGTGAGATTTACAAGGAGGGAAAACAGTACACCTCTCTGAACAGTGTCTGGGAGGCTGTGGTTGCTGCTGCACGCAATGTTGATGGTGAACAGATCAAAACACTGACAGAATCTATGGATGGCAGGCTTTTGAGTGTCCTTGCAAAGAAAGGTGGCTATATTGGTCACTGATTTGTTTTTGTTTTTGAATGTCAGAAATGTATATTTGTGAATGTTGAGATGTTATATTGGTTTCACTGGTAAAAATAAATAATTGAAATGGGTATATATTTGTTTTTTGTTAAGTTGCCTAATAATTATGCACAGTAATAGTCACCTGCACACACAGATATCCCCCTAAAATAGCTAAAACTAAAAACAAACTAAAAACTACTTCCAAAAATATTCAGCTTTGATATTAATGAGTTTTTTGGGTTCATTGAGAACATGGTTGTTGTTCAATAATAAAATTAATCCTCAAAAATACAACTTGCCTAATAATTCTGCACTCCCTGTAGTGCCTACCAATAATGTGCCAGTGATAAGTGCCCCCAATAATGTGCCAGTAATAATTGCCCCCATAGATACCCCCCAATAATGTGCCAGTAAAATGTGCCCCCATAGATGCCCCCCAATCATGTGCCAGTAACAAGAGGTTATACTTACCTCCATGTCAGCCATGCGATGCAGGCCTCTTCCGGCCTGTGTCCCGCGCTGTACGGCTCAGGCGGCGCGATGACATCATTGCGTCGCCTGCATCGGCCTCTGGTAGGCTGCCGGCCTAGTGCCGGCAGTCTATCAGAGGAACAGGGAAGGGACACACCTCTCCCTCCCCTGCCCAGCCACAGCATCCATCTGTATCGCTGTCCTGAGGACGGCGATACAGATGACTATGGAGATGAGCGCTTCCACAATGGAAGCGCTCATCTCCCTGTGCCCTGCCGCCGCCGCACCCCCCTCGCAACGCCACTGATCTATCAGTGGTCTGTGAAAAACAGATGCAGCATGGATGCTATCCATGTTGTGTCTGAGATTTTCACAGGCCCGAGGACTTCAATGGGCATTTGGTTCGCATGACGGACAAAAGTAGTGCATGCCTCCATGATTTTTTTCTCTTTCACTTTATTTTAATGTGTCTGTTCGCACATCAATATTTTCTTACTGACGGTGGGTCACGGTCAGTTAAAAAATACTGATGTGTGAATGGACACATTAAAATAAATGAGTGCGGACAGAACTCATCAGTGAAAAATGGAAATGTGAACGTGGCCTCAGACAGGATGAGTAAATCTGCCCCAATTTGTTTCTTTTTAGACTTATTTTTGTTCGTTCAGATGCCTATCAGTAAAATATTCCAGGTCATTTCTGATCCTGCCATGTCTATTTCAGGTGACAGTATTCTTCCACTCATGAAGCCTATTCATCTCAGTTATTCTGTTCATGGCAGTTGACTTATCTGTATAAGAGGGTAAGTGGCTATTTCTGTGTGGTAATATTATGTTAGTGTACTCAGGAAATTTTTCGTCGTTGTTTGATTTGTTTGCAGTGGCGAGTGGTATTTTTACTGTAAGAACAGTACACTTTGCGATGGCTGCTTCGCCTTCTCAGGAAGTGACGCGAGAATCTCTGGCCAAGTTACTTTTCGGAGAGGAAACCCAGTTAACCATGTGTTTTCCCCCTGAGATCTGCACAAAGCAGCGCAGAGTTGAATCACGTTCTCATTCTCACGATAGGGTTAAAGGAAGTGCGCATGACAGGTCTAAGAGAGTTCATAAGATGGTGGCGGAAGGGTGTCCTTATTCCCTGCTCTGACTGCTGTCCCTGACCCGTGCATGTGCGGTGTAGCCAGCTCCCATTATACACAGCTTCCCCGCATCAAACACACACAACGATTAGTCCTTTGCCTAATGAAAAAGATATATTTCTTCTTTCTTTCAATAAAACCTTTTTTACAGCAGTAAAGAGCACCAGCGGGGGAAGGGTGGGCGGGTTGGACATATTCATGGCAGAGAATAACATGGGGGAATAAAAGAGGGACTGTACAATACCGAATTATAAGAAATTGAGAGATTAAATTTAATACATTATATGATTTTGTGCTGTTAACAGAGGCAAAACACAAAACAACCTTTTTTACGCCCCCCTATGCTATTTATAATACTAGTGCCTTCCTGTGTGGAAAAGGGGTCTCTAGACCACCTCTAACATAAGGACGGGGGCGTCTGCTACCTCAGTGCCTATATTTCTCCATCCCTTGCTGATGTGGTCTGAGCTATATATTTGGTAAACTCCACTTGTCATGACTGATCATGTAGACATTTTGCTGACTACTGATACTTTCAGAACTCTCCCAGAACTATGTGATCACTAATGACAAGCAGAAGCTTTCAGGACACGTCCATTATAGTGGAATATAAAGCTGTATGACAGAACTTATTACCAGCCACTTTCTAAGTAATATGTACTGATGTCTGGGGCAGCCAATGCAGGAAATCAGGAAACTTGTGCCCACATTTTTCTAATAATAAAATGTCTCTTACGTAATACATGTGTGTTTGTTTTTTTTGTTTGTTTTTTAATAATCGGACAACCTCATCTAAAACACAGGAATACTGTTGAGAAATACTCTTTTAGGCCTCTTTCACACTTGCGTTGTCCGGATCCGGCGTGTACTCCACTTGCCGGAATTACACGCCGGATCCGGAAAAACGCAAGTGTACTGAAAGCATTTGAAGACGGAACCGTCTTCCAAATGCGTTCAGTGTTACTATGGCACCCAGGACGCTATTAAAGTCCTGGTTGCCATAGTAGGAGCGGGGAGCGGGGGAGCGGTATACTTACAGTCCGTGCGGCTCCCGGGGCGCTCCAGAATGACGTCAGAGCGCCCCATGCGCATGGATGACGTGATCCATGTGATCACATGATCCATGCGCTTGGGGCGCCCTGACGTCACTCTGGAGCGCCCGGGGAGCCGCACGGACGGTAGGTACACTGCTCCCCCGCTCCCCGCTACACTTTACCATGGCTGTCAGGACTTTAGCGTCCCGGCAGCCATGGTAACCATTCAGAAAAAGCTAAATGTCGGCTCCGGCAATGCGCCGAAACGACGTTTAGCTTAAGGCCGGATCCGGATCAATGCCTTTCAATGGGCATTAATTCCGGATCCGGCCTTGCGGCAAGTGTTCCGGATTTTTGGCCGGAGCAAAAAGCGCAGCATGCTGCGGTATTTTCTCCGGCCAAAAAACGTTCCGTTCCGGAACTGAAGACATCCTGATGCATCCTGAACGGATTTCTCTCCATTCAGAATGCATTAGGATAATCCTGATCAGGATTCTTCCGGCATAGAGCCCCGACGACGGAACTCTATGCCGGAAGACAAGAACGCAAGTGTGAAAGAGCCCTTAGACCTTATTCACACATCCTTGTCCATTTTGCAAAAACCTGGACTGTTTTGCAAAAGTTTTGCATCTGCAAAGGTCCTAGGTCAGGACTAGGGATGAGCGAACCCGAATTTTGGGGTGTCCGTGACACGGACCCGAACCCGAACATTTTCGTAAAAGTCCGGGTTCGGGTTCGGTGTTCGGCTCTTTCTTGGCGCTTTTTGAAAGGCTGCAAAGCAGCCAATCAACAAGCGTCATACTACTTGCCCCAAGAGGCCATTACAGCCATGCCTACTATTGGCATGGCTGTGATTGGCCAGTGCAGCATGTGATCCAGCCTCTATTTAAGCTGGAGTCACGTAGCGCCGCACGTCACTCTGCTATGATCAGTATAGGGAGAGGTTGCAGCTGCGACGTTAGGGCGAGATTAGGCAGATTAACTCCTCCAAAAGACTTCATTCTGTGATCGATCTGCAGCTGTGGATCATTGAAGTGCTATTATTGACTTGCTCACTTTTTTGAGGCTGCCCAGAGCGTTTTTAGATCACTTTTTTTCTGGGGTGATCGGCGGCCATTTTGTGACTTGTGGTGCGCCAGCACAAGCTATCACCAAGTGTATTTAACCATCGATAGTGTGGTTATTTTGTGCTATATCCTACATCAGCTGCAGGCTGAGCCTGTGTCACCGAAGTGCATTTAACCATCAACAGTCTGGTTATTTTTTGGCCATATACTACATCAGCTGCAGGCTGAGCCTGTGTCACCGAAGTGCATTTAACCATCAACAGTCTGGTTATTTTTTGGCCATATACTACATCAGCTGCAGGCTGAGCCTGTGTCACCGAAGTGCATTTAACCATCGATAGTCTGATTATTTTTTGGCCATATACTACATCTGGTGCAGGCTGAGCCTGTGTCACCCAAGTGCATTTAACCATCAACAGTGTGGTTATTTTTTGGCCATATATTACATCAGGGGCAAGTTGAGCCTGTCACCCAGCGCCTAAAAAATAGACCTGACATTTCTATTCAACCAAATCTGTACTGTTTTAGCTGGTCAAGTTATTTGTAGTGACCGTAAAAGCACACTTTTTTTTCTGGGTTGAAAAACCATTCCCAAATTTGCCATTCTCAAAATAACTAGTTTCTGGTATTTGAGGCCTACTTGAAATCTATCCCAAACAGAATATCTTACATTGAAGCTAGTGATAGTGTCATTCAGAAAAACCTAAGACACACGCTAGCGTGCTGATAGAAATCTGATTCTGTGATTAAACCTATACCTGTCACACAGCGCAAAAAAAAACAGGCCTCACATCTCTATTTAACCAAATCTCTACTGTTTTAGCTGGTCAAGTTATTTGTAGTGACCGTAAAAGCACACTTTTTTTTCTGGGTTGAAAAACCATTCCCAAATTTGCCATTCTCAAAATAACTAGTTTCTGGTATTTGAGGCCTACTTAAAATCTATCCCAAAAAGAATATCTTACATTGAAGCTAGTGATAGTGTCATTCAGAAAAACCTAAGACACATGCTAGCGTGCTGATAGAAATCTGATTCTGTGATTAAACCTATACCTGTCACACAGCGCAAAAAAAAACAGGCCTCACATCTCTATTTAACCAAATCTCTACTGTTTTAGCTGGTCAAGTTATTTGTAGTGACCGTAAAAGCACACTTTTTTTTCTGGGTTGAAAAACCATTCCCAAATTTGCCATTCTCAAAATAACTAGTTTCTGGTATTTGAGGCCTACTTGAAATCTATCCCAAACAGAATATCTTACATTGAAGCTAGTGATAGTGTCATTCAGAAAAACCTAAGACACACGCTAGCGTGCTGATAGAAATCTGATTCTGTGATTAAACCTATACCTGTCACACAGCGCAAAAAAAACAGGCCTCACATCTCTATTTAACCAAATCTCTACTGTTTTAGCTGGTCAAGTTATTTGTAGTCACCATAAAGGCACACTTTTTTTTCTGGGTTGAAAAACCATTCCCAAATTTGCCATTCGCAAAATAACTAGTTTCTGGTATTTGAGGCCTACTTGAAATCTATCCCAAAAAGAATATCTTACATCGAAGCTAGTGATAGTGTCATTCAGAAAAACCTAAGACACACGCTAGCGTGCTGATAGAAATCTGATTCTGTGATTAAACCTATACCTGTCACTCAGCGCAAAAAAAAACAGGCCTCACATCTCTATTTAACCAAATCTCTACTGTTTTAGCTGGTCAAGTTATTTGTAGTGACCGTAAAAGCACACTTTTTTTTCTGGGTTGAAAAACCATTCCCAAATTTGCCATTCTCAAAATAACTAGTTTCTGGTATTTGAGGCCTACTTGAAATCTATCCCAAACAGAATATCTTACATTGAAGCTAGTGATAGTGTCATTCAGAAAAACCTAAGACACACGCTAGCGTGCTGATAGAAATCTGATTCTGTGATTAAACCTATACCTGTCACACAGCGCAAAAAAAAACAGGCCTCACATCTCTATTTAACCAAATCTCTACTGTTTTAGCTGGTCAAGTTATTTGTAGTGACCGTAAAAGCACACTTTTTTTTCTGGGTTGAAAAACCATTCCCAAATTTGCCATTCTCAAAATAACTAGTTTCTGGTATTTGAGGCCTACTTGAAATCTATCCCAAAAAGAATATCTTACATTGAAGCTAGTGATAATGTCATTCAGAAAAACCTAAGACACACGCTAGCGTGCTGATAGAAATCTGATTCTGTGATTAAACCTATACCTGTCACACAGCGCAAAAAAAAACAGGCCTCACATCTCTATTTAACCAAATCTCTACTGTTTTAGCTGGTCAAGTTATTTGTAGTGACCGTAAAAGCACACTTTTTTTTCTGGGTTGAAAAACCATTCCCAAATTTGCCATTCTCAAAATAACTAGTTTCTGGTATTTGAGGCCTACTTGAAATCTATCCCAAAAAGAATATCTTACATTGAAGCTAGTGATAGTGTCATTCAGAAAAACCTAAGACACACGCTAGCGTGCTGATAGAAATCTGATTCTGTGATTAAACCTATACCTGTCACACAGCGCAAAAAAAAAAACAGGCCTCACATCTCTATTTAACCAAATCTCTACTGTTTTAGCTGGTCAAGTTATTTGTAGTGACGGTAAAAGCACACTTTTTTTTCTGGGTTGAAAAACCATTCCCAAATTTGCCATTCTCAAAATTGTGGTGAACGGGAACAATGAGGAAAACATCTAATAAGGGACGCGGACGTGGACATGGTGGTGTTAGTGGACCCTCTGGTGCTGGGAGAGGACGTAGCCGTTCTGCCACAGCCACACGTCCTAGTGAACCAACTACCTCAGGTCCCAGTAGCCAGCAGAATTTACAGCGATATTTGGTGGGGCCCAATGCCGTTCTAAGGATGGTAAGGCCTGAGCAGGTGCAGGCATTAGTCAATTGGGTGGCCGACAGTGGATCCAGCACGTTCACATTATCTCCCACCCAGTCTTCTGCAGAAAGCGCACAGATGGCGCATGAAAACCAAGCCCATCGGTCTGTCACATCACCCCCATGCATATCAGGGAAACTGTCTGAGCCTCAAGTTATGCAGCAGTCTCTTATGCTGTTTGAAGACTCTGCTGCCAGGGTTTCCCAAGGGCATCCACCTAGCTCTTCCCCAGGGGTGGAAGAGATAGAATGCACTAACGCACAACCACTTATTTTTCCTGATGATGAGGACATGGGAATACCACCTCAGCACGTCTCTGATGATGACGAAACACAGGTGCCAACTGCTGCGTCTTTCTGCAGTGTGCAGACTGAACAGGAGGTCAGGGATCAAGACTGGGTGGAAGACGATGCAGGGGACGATGAGGTCCTAGACCCCACATGGAATGAAGGTCGTGCCACTGACTTTCACAGTTCGGAGGAAGAGGCAGTGGTGAGACCGAGCCAACAGCGTAGCAAAAGAGGGAGCAGTGGGCAAAATCAGAACACCCGCCGCCAAGAGACTCCGCCTGCTACTGACCGCCGCCATCTCGGACCGAGCACCCCAAAGGCAGCTTCAAGGAGTTCCCTGGCATGGCACTTCTTCAAACAATGTGCTGACGACAAGACCCGAGTGGTTTGCACGCTGTGCCATCAGAGCCTGAAGCGAGGCATTAACGTTCTGAACCTTAGCACAACCTGCATGACCAGGCACCTGCATGCAAAGCATGAACTGCAGTGGAGTAAACACCTTAAAAACAAAGAAGTCACTCAGGCTCCCCCTGCTACCTCTTCTGCTGCTGCTGCCTCGGCCTCTTCTGCTGCTGCCGCCGCCTCGGCCTCTTCCTCCGCCTCTGGAGGAACGTTGGCACCTGCCGCCCAGCAAACATGGGATGTACCACCAACACCACCACCTGCGTCACCAAGCATCTCAACCATGTCACACGGCAGCGTTCAGCTCTCCATCTCACAAACATTTGAGAGAAAGCGTAAATTCCCACCTAGCCACCCTCGATCCCTGGCCCTGAATGCCAGCATTTCTAAACTACTGGCCTATGAAATGCTGTCATTTAGGCTGGTGGACACACACAGCTTCAAACAGCTCATGTCACTTGCTGTCCCACAGTATGTTGTTCCCAGCCGCCACTACTTCTCCAAGAGAGCCGTGCCTTCCCTGCACAAACAAGTGTCCGATAAAATCAAGTGTGCACTGCGCAACGCCATCTGTGGCAATGTCCACCTAACCACAGATACGTGGACCAGTAAGCACGGCCAGGGACGCTATATCTCCCTAACTGCACACTGGGTAAATGTAGTGGCGGCTGGGCCCCAGGCGGAGAGCTGTTTGGCGCACGTCCTTCCGCCGCCAAGGATCGCAGGGCAACATTCTTTGCCTCCTGTCTCCTCCTCCTCCTACTCAGCTTCCTCCTCCTCTTCTTCCACCTGCTCATCCAGTCAGCCACACACCTTCACCACCAACTTCAGCACAGCACGGGGTAAACGTCAGCAGGCCATTCTGAAACTCAAATGTTTGGGGGACAGGCCCCACACCGCACAGGAGTTGTGGCGGGGTATAGAACAACAGACCGACGAGTGGTTGCTGCCGGTGAGCCTCAAGCCCGGCCTGGTGGTGTGCGATAATGGGCGAAATCTCGTTGCAGCTCTGGGACTAGCCGGTTTGACGCACATCCCTTGCCTGGCGCATGTGCTGAATTTGGTGGTGCAGAAGTTCATTCGCAACTACCCCGACATGTCAGAGCTGCTGCATAAAGTGCGGGCCGTCTGTTCGCGCTTCCGGCGTTCACACCCTGCCGCTGCTCGCCTGTCAGCGCTACAGCGTAACTTCGGCCTTCCCGCTCACCGCCTCATATGCGACGTACCCACCAGGTGGAACTCCACCTTGCATATGCTGGACAGACTGTGCGAGCAGCAGCAGGCCATAGTGGAGTTTCAGCTGCAGCACGCACGGGTCAGTCGCACTGCGGATCAGACACACTTCACCACCAATGACTGGGCCTCCATGCGAGACCTGTGTGCCCTGTTGCGCTGTTTCGAGTACTCCACCAACATGGCCAGTGGCGATGACGCCGTTATCAGCGTTACAATACCACTTCTATGTCTCCTTGAGAAAACACTTAGGGCGATGATGGAAGAGGAGGTGGCCCAGGAGGAAGAGGAGGAAGAGGGGTCATTTTTAGCACTTTCAGGCCAGTCTCTTCAAAGTGACTCAGAGGGAGGTTTTTTGCAACACCAGAGGCCAGGTACAAATGTGGCCAGACAGGGCCCACTACTGGAGGACGAGGAGGACGAGGATGAGGAGGAGGTGGAGGAGGATGAGGATGAAGCATGTTCACAGCGGGGTGGCACCCAAAGCAGCTCGGGCCCATCACTGGTGCGTGGCTGGGGGGAAACACAGGACGATGACGATACGCCTCCCACAGAGGACAGCTTGTCCTTACCTCTGGGCAGCCTGGCACACATGAGCGACTACATGCTGCAGTGCCTGCGCAACGACAGCAGAGTTGCCCACATTTTAACGTGTGCGGAATACTGGGTTGCCACCCTGCTGGATCCCCGGTACAAAGACAATGTGCCCACCTTACTTCCTACACTGGAGCGTGATAGGAAGATGCGCGAGTACAAGCGCACGTTGGAAGACGCGCTACTGAGAGCATTCCCAAATGTCACAGGGGAACCAGTGGAAGCCCAAGGCGAAGGCAGAGGAGGAGCAAGAGGTCGCCAACGCAGCTGTGTCACGGCCAGCTCCTCTGAGGGCAGGGTTAGCATGGCAGAGATGTGGAAAAGTTTTGTCACCACGCCACAGCTAACTGCACCACCACCTGATACGGAACGTGTTAGCAGGAGGCAACATTTCACTAACATGGTGGAACAGTACCTGTGCACACCCCTCCACGTACTGACTGATGGTTCGGCCCCATTCAACTTCTGGGTCTCCAAATTGTCCACGTGGCCAGAGCTAGCCTTTTATGCCTTGGAGGTGCTAGCCTGCCCGGCGGCCAGCGTTTTGTCTGAACGTGTATTCAGCACGGCAGGGGGCGTCATTACAGACAAACGCAGCCGCCTGTCTACAGCCAATGTGGACAAGCTGACGTTCATAAAAATGAACCAGGCATGGATCCCACAGGACCTGTCCATCCCTTGTGCAGATTAGATATTAACTACCTCCCCTTAACAATATATTATTCTACTCCAGGGCACTTCCTCATTCAATACTATTTTTAATTTCATTTTACCATTATATTGCGGGGCAACCCAAAGTTGAATGAACCTCTCCTCTGTCTGGGTGCCGGGGCCTAAATGTGTGACAGTGGCCTGTTCCAGTGGTGGGTGACGTGAAGCCTGATTCTCTGCTATGACATGAAGACAGATTCTGCGCTGACATAAGGCCAGATTCTCTGTTACGGGACCGCTCTCCTCTGTCTGGGTGCCGGGGCCTAAATGTGTGACAGTGGCCTGTTCCAGTGGTGGGTGACGTGAAGCCTGATTCTCTGCTATGACATGAATACAGATTCTGCGCTGACATAAGTCCAGATTCTCTGTTACGGGACCTCTCTCCTCTGCCTGGGTGCCTGGGCCTAAATGTGTGACAGTGGCCTGTTCCAGTGGTGGGTGACGTGAAGCCTGATTCTCTGCTATGACATGAAGACAGATTCTGCGCTGACATAAGGCCAGATTCTCTGTTACGGGACCTCTCTCCTCTGCCTGGGTGCCTGGGCCCAAATGTGTGACAGTGGCCTGTTCCAGTGGTGGGTGACGTGAAGCCTGATTCTCTGCTATGACATGAAGACAGATTCTGCGCTGACATAAGGCCAGATTCTCTGTTACGGGACCTCTCTCCTCTGCCTGGGTGCCTGGGCCTAAATGTGTGACAGTGGCCTGTTCCAGTCGTGGGTGACGTGAAGCCTGATTCTCTGCTATGACATGAAGACAGATTCTGCGCTGACATAAGGCCAGATTCTCTGTTACGGGACCTCTCTCCTCTGCCTGGGTGCCTGGGCCTAAATGTGTGACAGTGGCCTGTTCCAGTGGTGGGTGACGTGAAGCCTGATTCTCTGCTATGACATGAATACAGATTCTGCGCTGACATAAGGCCAGATTCTCTGTTACGGGACCTCTCTCCTCTGCCTGGGTGCCTGGGCCTAAATGTGTGACAGTGGCCTGTTCCAGTGGTGGGTGACGTGAAGCCTGATTCTCTGCTATGACATGAAGACAGATTCTGCGCTGACATAAGGCCAGATTCTCTGTTACGGGACCGCTCTCCTCTGTCTGGGTGCCGGGGCCTAAATGTGTGACAGTGGCCTGTTCCAGTGGTGGGTGACGTGAAGCCTGATTCTCTGCTATGACATGAATACAGATTCTGCGCTGACATAAGGCCAGATTCTCTGTTACTGGACCTCTCTCCTCTGCCTGGGTGCCTGGGCCTAAATGTGTGACAGTGGCCTGTTCCAGTGGTGGGTGACGTGAAGCCTGATTCTCTGCTATGACATGAAGACAGATTCTGCGCTAACATAAGGCCAGATTCTCTGTTACGGGACCTCTCTCCTCTGCCTGGGTGCCTGGGCCTAAATGTGTGACAGTGGCCTGTTCCAGTCGTGGGTGACGTGAAGCCTGATTCTCTGCTATGACATGAAGACAGATTCTGTGCTGACATAAGGCCAGATTCTCTGTTACGGGACCTCTCTCCTCTGCCTGGGTCTCGGGGCCTAAATGTGTGACAGTGGCCTGTTCCAGTGGTGGGTGACGTGAAGCCTGATTCTCTGCTATGACATGAAGACTGATTCTGCGCTGACATGAAGCCAGATTCTCTGCTATGGCATGAAGAGACTGATTCTCTGCTGACATGAAGCCAGATTCTTTGCTATAGCATGAAGAGACTGATTCTCTGCTGACGTGAAGCCAGATTCTCTGCTATGGGACCTCTGTCCAATTGATATTGGTTCATTTTTATTTTTTTTATTTTTATTTTAATTCATTTCCCTATCCACATTTGTTTGCAGGGGATTTACCTACATGTTGCTGCCTTTTGCAGCCCTCTAGCTCTTTCCTGGGCTGTTTTACAGCCTTTTTACTGCCCAAAAGTTCGGGTCCCCATTGACTTCAATGGGGTTCGGGTTCGGGACGAAGTTCGAATCGGGTTCGGATCCCGAACCCGAACATTTCCGGGAAGTTCGGCCGAACTTCTCGAACCCGAACATCCAGGTGTTCGCTCAACTCTAGTCAGGACATTTCTTTTTTTTTTTTTTTTTCCACGGTTGATCTATTTTTGTGTCAGGAAAGCTTTTTTTTTTTTTACACAATTTTGATACATTTTCTATGCAAGAGATCAGTAAAAAACTAACCTAACATGGATGTGGGTTTTCACAGACCCATAGACTTGAATGGGCCTGCTTGGTTCACAACATGGACCAAAGTGGTGCGTGCTTCTATTGTTGTTCACCTGACCTATAGTCCATGGAAAAACGTGGATGTTTGAATGAACACACACAAAAAAAAATAGATCTTTGTGCTGTCCCCTTCATCTCTAAACTCCTGGAGCATCTGATCTTCTCTTGCCTCATCTGCTATCTCTCTGCTAACTCTGTCCTTAATCCATTACAGTTTGGTTTCCACACTTGACTAAGCTAAGTACATTAGGGACTACTCTCTGCTCATTCTTCTGGATCTCTCGCAGCATTGGACACTCTAGACCAGGTATGCTCAACCTGTGTCCCTCCAGATGTTGCAAAACTACAACTCCCAGCATGCCCTGGCAGTTGTAGTTTTGCAACTGCTGGAGGGCCGCAGGTTGAGCATCACTGCTGTAGACCATCATCTCCTACTCAGCATGCTGCAATCTATTGCAGTTAAGGACACTGCTCTCTCTTGGTTTTCTTTCCTATCTCTCTGACTGCTCTTACAGTGTATAATTTACTGGCCATACTACTTCTCTCCCTCTTGCTGTTGGGGTTCCTCAGGGTTCAGTCTTAGGTCTTCTTCTCTTTGTACACACCCAAAATCGGACAGACTATCAGCATATTTGGTTTTCAGAACAATCTCTATGCTGATGACACCCAACTATACACTTGATACTGTGACATCAACCCTGCTGTACTACAGAACACCAAGTGACTGTCTATCCGCTGTTTTTAACATCATGTTCTCTCTCTATCTAAAATGGAATATATCAAAAACTGAGCTACTTGTGTTTTCACCATTTACTAACCTACTTAAAACCGATATCTCCCTCTCATTGTGTGCCACTGCCATAATACCTAGTCAGCACGCCCGCTATCTCGGTGCTATGTTTGACACTGAACATTTCTTTACCTTCTATATGAATCTCTTGCCCGTCTGCACCTCAAAAACATCTCTAGAATCCGATCATTTCTTACTGTGGAGACAACGAAAAACCCTTATTGTTGCCCTGATCCATTCCAATCTTGATTACTCATTACTAATCGGTCTCCCCCTCACCAGACTTTCCCCTCTCCAATTTACTGTAAATGCAGCCAGACACATCTATCTGTCTAACCGCTACTCCGATGCCTGTCCTGTGCCAGTCATTGCACTGGTTGCCCATACAATACAGGATTCAATTTAAACTTCTCATCCTCACCCACAAAGCTCTCCACAGTGCTGCACTCCCTAAATCTCCTCCCTCATCTCTGTCTGCCATCCTACCCATGCTCTCTGTTCAGCTAATGACTCCAAACCTTCTCCAAGTCTTCTCCAGATCTGCACCAGTTTTCTGGAATGCCCTACCCCAAGCAATTAGGTTGATTCATAACATCCACAGTTTTAGGCGCTCCCTAAAATCACATGTTTTTAGGTTAGCCTATAACACCCTCTAATCTACCTTTCCTTCATTCACACACACACACACCCTTCAGCATCATTCTTCTGAACCTGATACATTATCCTCACTTCATGCACTCAGAAGCACTGCAGATATCAGATGGTGACGACTTTTTACCCTCTGTGTCACCCGTATCTCCTCATAGATTGTAAGCTCTTGAGAGCAGGGACCTCACTCCTCTTGTTTTAATTATTGACTTGTTTGTTGCAATGTTATTTATGACCCGATTGTAAAGCACTGATATGTTGGAGCAATATAAATAAAAGTGTTTCTGAATGAATCTCAAAGTAAGGCTTGACTTCCTCCTTTACAAAATCCTCTTCGAGTCCTGTGATAGAAAGATATTATTTTTGTCACTTGTTTCCTTCAAAAGAAACACAGGAAGGATAGGGACAATCAACGTCAATAAAACGGTGAATGCAAAAGTTGTATTTCTGCTTTCCTCATTAGGAGGTGGTCTTAGATCTCTAGTGACATCTAGTGGCTATGCTTGGTAACACTTCCAGCCTCAGTCTGAAAATAATTCTCAACTTTGAGGAGCAATCATACCATTTCTTTTAGAAACACTAAATAATAAATTAAGGAATAAAAACTAAAGTCATAGCAGTACAACAGGGGTTCATTGGACATGATTGCAATGATTTCCCGAGATAGCTTCCACTGACATAACAGTTATGTTTAAGTAGATTTAAGCAATTTTCCTTGAAAGAGGCCAACCATCTTGTTTTAATCAGCTTTGCCACCTTCAATATGTGCAGGCAACATCTAATTACTACTGGCACTGCCATCCCCTGCATTTTGCTGGTGGAGATGACTGCAGAACTGGATCAGAAGTGGAGAGGCTTTTGCATTTGCTAATGCTAATTTATTTTATAGATTAGATACATTTCATTGCCTGCTACTTATCCACTGTTCCACTTTTATTTGTAATGAGATAATTTAATATTTTTAAAAATTAGAAAATGAGCACGGGGCATCATAGAATAGAAAGGGTAGATTCACATGACTGTGAAAAAAACTGCTGTTAAAAACAGCAAATCTGTCAATTTTTAACTGCGATATATTCATATATTCACTTTTTGAGAAACCACCATTAAAAACTGTCCTTGTCAGGGACTGTTGGGTCCTGAAAATTCTAAAATAGAACATGTTCTATTTTTAACAGCCATTATTCATGGCTTGTTAAAAAATCCAAACAGCCGTGTGAATCAAGCCTTAGACTGAAGTGATTCTGAAAGTGCCAGTAGAATACATGGAGTGACTTTTTTTTGGAAAAAAAATTATATATACTGTATATTTTTCTTCACTGCTGTAGGTCAGCTTTAATTGATGTCGCACCAATGTCGCGCAACAATTTTTATAATGATAGTCTATGGTGTCGCACTGTGACATGTGACATGCTGCGACTGCGACAGTCACAGAAAAATCCATCTTGGATGGATTTTTGGCAACCGTCGTGTCACAGTCACAGTATATAATTATAGAAATTGTTGGGACAAAATGTCACTCAACACATGTCGTCGTGTAGCCCTAACATTAAAGGGGCAAGGTGCTGTGGAGGTCACTGTTAAAGAGGCGTTCACTGTGGATGTTACTGTTAAGGGGGCAGGCCGCTGTGGTGGTCACTGATAAAGGGACAGACACTGTGGAGGTCACTGTTAGTTATCAATGTTTTAGGGTCCATTCACACATCCGTTTTTTCTTTCCTGATCTGTTCCGTTTTTTCAGGAACAGATCTGAACCAGATCTGGATTCATTCATTTTCAATGGGTCCTGGAAAAAAACGGACAGCACAATGTGTGCTGTCCGTTTCCGTTGTTCCGTTCCGCATGTCCGTTTAAATATAAAACATGTCCTATTCTTTTCCTGAAAAATCCGATCCTGGTACAATACAAAGTCAATGGATCCGCAAAAAACGGATGACATACGGATGTCATTCCGTATGTCATCCGTTTTACACGGAATCCGTTTTTTTTTTTTTAAAGAAATCCAAACAACTTTATTTGCTTATTGAAATTTATACATGTTTCCGTTTTTTGCGGATCCGCAAAAAACGGATGACATACGGATGACATACGGAAACATTTTCAGGACAACGGATCCGCAAAAAACGGACAGAAAATCGGATTATAGAAAAATACTGACGTGTGAATGTAGCCTTAAGGGGGCAGGGGCCACTATTAAAGGGGCAACTGCTGTGGAGGTCACTGTCAAGGCAGCGGGGTACTGTGAGGTCACTGTTAAGGCAGCGGGGTACTGTGATGTCACTGTTAAGGCAGCGGGGTACTGTGAGGTCACTGTTAAGGCAGCAGGGTACTGTGAGGTCACTGTTAAGGCAGCAGGGTACTGTGAGGTCACTGTTAAGGCAGCGGGGTACTGTGGAGGTCACTGTTAAGGCAGCGGGGTACTGTGAAGGTCACTGTTAAGGGGGCGGGCCCCTGAGGAGATTACTGTCAAGGGAGTGGGGTGCTGTGAAACTCAGTGTTATAGGGGCGGGCTGCTGTGAAGGTCAAAGTTAAGGGGATGGGCTGCTGTGGAGGTCCCATTTTAAAGTGGCGGGGCACTGTGGGGGGGGGTCAGTGTTAAGGGGTGGAGGACTGTGGAGTTCACTGTTAAAGGGGCAGGGTGCTGTAGAGGTCACTGTTATGGGGGATTTAGTTAAAGGAAATTGTGGAGTCCGCACACCTTGTATGGTGGTGGGTGCTCGCAGAGGACTTGAGTCGCAGAATATGTAGATAATCCACGGCACACCAATGTCTTTTTGTTTGCAAATTTATTATAGGTACAGAAAATTCAAAAGAATTTTCAATATATGACTAATCGCGCCATATTATGGGGGATACTGTCGATATCTTTTAACAACACACACAAACCATAAATGAAATATACTCGTGCGAAGCCGGGTCCTTCTGTTAGTATAATATATATTATTATATTATTAGTATGTGATTTTAAAAAAGTTTGATGGCTCTGTCCTTTTAAAATGTCTCCACTGCTCTGATGCTACTGCTCACGCCCTCCCCAGTGGTTCTGCAGCATTATCAAACTGTTCATTGTTCATGTGACACCACATCCAGTTACTGTCCTCAGCGGTGACATGTCATTTATGCACACGTGACCACTGAGGCCAGTGATTTGCGGCAGCCGTCAAGTGAACTATAAGGGTCCATTCACACGACTGTATTTTTGGTCCGCATCCGATCCAAATTTTTTATGGATCAGATGCAGACCCATTCATTCCATTCACCGTGTGCTGTCCACTAGTGTTGATCGAGCACCAAAGTGCTCAGGTGCTCTGGTGCTCGACAGAGCACCCGAGCACAATGGAAGTCAATGGGAGAACCAGAGCATTAAGCCAAGCACCCCCTGCTCTGAAGAGGGAATAAACCTGCTATGGGTACTACCCTCTGTAGCGGAGGCAACCGTATCCTGCTCCTCCTCCTCATCATCATCCAATTCACGATGAGAAGACGAACTGAGGGTGGTCTGGCTATTACCCTGTGTACTGTCTTCCCCCATTTCCACCTCTTCCACATGCAAAGCATTCGCTTTTATTGTCAGCAGCGAGCGTTTCAGTAGACACAGAAGTGGGATGGTTACGCTGATAATAGCGGCATCGCCGCTCACCATCTGTGTTGATTCCTCAAAGTTGTGTAAAACCTCACAGAGGTCAGACATCCATGCCCACTGGTCACTTTTGAAGAGCGGAAGCTGATTGGAAAGGCGACGATTATGTTGCAGCTGGTATTCAACTACTGCCCTCTGCTGCTCACAAAGCCTGGCCAACATGTAGAACGTCAGGTTCCAGCACGTACTCAAGTCGCACAACAGTCGGTGAGCTGGCAATTGCAAGCGCTGCTGCAGCGTTGACAGACCGACAGCAGCTGTAGATGACTTTTGGAAATGGGCACACAAGCGGTGCACCTTCACCAGTAGCTCAGGCAAATTGGGGTAGGTTTTGAGAAACCGCTGAACCACTAAGTTGAACATGTTGGCTAGCTATGGTATGTGTGTGAGCTTGCCGAGCTCCAAAGCCACCACCAAGTTACTGCCATTATCAGACACAACCATGCCTGGTTGTAGGTTGAGTGGCGAGAGCCACAGCTCAGTCTTGTCTATTATCCCCTGCCACAGCTCTGCGGCGGTGTGCTGTTTGTCACCTAAGCAAATTAGTTTCCGCTCGGCCTGTTGCCGCTTCCCCACTGCAGTGCTACACTGCTTCCAGCTACCGACTGGTGCTGCAAGATGAGAATTTAGAGGTGGAAGTGGAAGTGGAGGAGGAGGAGAAGGGGAAGTTGCAGCCACTAATGTAGGTGGTGGTGGAAATCCTGATGGAAGTAGGGCCCACAATCCTTGGCGTCGGTAGCACCTGTGCGACCCCAGGGTACGACTTGCTCCCGGCCTCCACAACATTCACCCAGTGTGCAATCAGGGAAATGTAGCTTCCCTGGCCAATAGCACTTGTCCATGTGTCAGTTGTTAAGTGGACCTTCCAAATAACTGTGTTGGTCAGGGCACAGGTGATGTTACAGGACACATGGGTCTGTTCAGATGAGCGGTGATTTTCAAATCGCAGCATGTTCTATATTCTGCATTTTTCACGCAACCCAGGCCCCATAGAAATGAATGGGGCTGCGTGAAAATCGCAAGCATCTGCAAACAAGTGCGGATGCGGTGCGATTTTCAAGCATGGTTGCTAGGAGATGATAGGGATGAGTAACCCCCGTCCCCATCAAAGTCTATTCACTGTATTTTCCCTTATAACATTGTTATAAGGGAAAATAATAGCATTCTTAACCCCTTAAGGACACGGCCATATTTCACCTTAAGGACTAGTCCATTTTTTGCAAATCTGACCAGTGTCACTTTAAAACGCTTTTACTTATCCAGGCCAATCTGAGATAGTTTTTTCATCACATATTGTACTTCATGACACTGGTAAAATGGAGTAAAAAAAAATCATTTTTATTTATAAAAAAAATAGCAAATTTACCAAAAATTTTGAAAAATTATCAAATTTCCAAATGTCAATTTCTCAGCTTTTATAATAGATAGTCATTCCTCCAAAAATAGTTATTATTTTACATTCCCCTTATGTCTACTTCATGTTTGGATCATTTTGGGAGTGGCATTTTATTTTTTGGGACATTACAAAAAGTTTAGAAGCAAATCTTGAAATTTTTCTGAAAATTTCTAAAACCCACTTTTCAGGACCAGTTCAGTTCTGGTCACTTTGTGAGGCTTACATAATAGAAACCACCCCAAAATGACACCATTTTACAAACTACACCCCTCAAGGTATTCAAAACTGATTTTACAAACTTTGTTAACCCTTTAGAATTAATGGAAAATAGAGATAAAATTTCAAAATTTCACTTTTTTGGCCGATTTTTCATTTGAATCCATTTTTTCCTGTTACAAAGCAACGGTTAACAGCCAAACAAAACTCAATATTTATGGCCCTGATTCTGTAGTTTACATAAACACCCCATCATGTGGTCGTAAACTGCTGTACGGGCACACGGCAGGGCACAGAAGGAAAGGAATTCCTTACGGTTTTTGGAAGGCAGATTTTGCTTGACTTTTTTTACACCATGTCCCATTTGAAGCCCCCCTGATGCACCCCTATAGTAGAAACTCCAAAAAAGTGACCCCATTTTGGAAACTACGGGAAAGGGTGGCAGTTTTGTTGGTACTATTTTAGGGTACATATGATTTTTGGTTGCCTAATATTACACTTTTTGTGAGGCAAGGTAACAAGAAATAGCTGTTTTGTCACCGTTTTTATTTTTTGTTATTTACAACATTCATCTGACAGGTTAGATCATGTGGTATTTTTATAGAGCAGGTTGTCACGGACGCGAAAATACCAAATATGACCTTTTTTTGGTTATTTGTTTCAGTTTTACATAAAGAATTTAAAAAAAAAATTCTTTAGTGTCTCCACATTCTGAAAGCCATAGTTTTATTTATTTTTTGGGCGACTGTCTTGTGTAGGGACTCATTTTTTTTTTGGGATGAGATTACGGTTTGATTGGCACTATTTTGGAGTGCGTATGACTTTTTGATCGCTTGCTATTACACTTTTTGTGATGTTTATTTTTATTTAATTTTTTTATGGTGTTCATCTGAGGGGTTAGGTCATGTGATATTTTTATAGAGAAGGTTCTTCGGACGCGGCGATACCTAATATGTATACTTTTTTTTATTTACTTAAGTTTTACACAATACCAGCATTTTTTAAACAAAAAAAATTATGTTTTAGTGTCTCCATATTCTGAGCCATATTTTTTTTTTTTTTTTTGACGATTGGCTTAGGTAGGGGCTCATTTTTTTGCAGGATGAGGTGACTGTTAGATTGGTACTATTTTGGGGGGCATACGCCTTTTTGATCACTTGGTGTTGCACTTTTTGTGATGTAAGGTGACAAAAATTGCATTTTTTTTTACACCATTATTTATTTTTTATGGTATTTATCGGACAGGGTGGATCATGTGATATATTTATAGAGCCGGTCATTACGGACGCGGCTATACCTAATGTGTGTTTTTTTTCTGTTTTTTATTATAAAATAAGGGGAAAGGGGCGTTTTTTTTTTCTTTTTTTACTTTATTAATTTTTTTACTTTATTAATTTTATTAAAAACGTATTTTTTTTAACTTTTTTTTTTTCTTTATTTTATTTCTGATGTTCACTTTTGGGAGTCTGATCCCCTCTGCAATGCATTACAATACACAGTGAGTAGTACACAAACAGGTTGCCTAGGAGACCCAGCCTGAGGCTGGATCTCCTCGGCTGCCATAGAAGGCAGGTCCCGATGCCGTGCAAGGCATTGGGCAGCCTCTGCACGGCATCAGGCTGCCTTCTGAGTCATTGAGTCCCCGCCACAGCAGCGCAGGGACTCGATGCGCTCCCTGAAACACAAACCCCTTCTATGCCGCGATCGCCGATACGGAGGGGGGGTCACAGGACCCCCCTCGGCATTGACCCAAGGTGCCTGCTCAATGATTTGAGCAGGCACCTTGTTCCGATCACCACCCGCCGCACGGCAGTGATCAGAAATACACAGGGCGTACAGGTATGCCCTGAGTCCTTAAGTACCAGGACATCAGGGCGTACCTGCTGTGTCCTTAAGAGGTTAATACAGAATGCTTAGTAAAATGTGCCTTGAGGGGTTAAAAAAAAAAATAATTAACACACCTCATTCACTTGATCGCGTCTTCTTTCAGGACCTGCAAAAGGACCTTTGATGACGCAGACCTTTTAATCGCGCTCACCACTTCACTCAGCAGGACCTACGCTGACTTCACCACGCTCACCACGTGGTGAGCGCGATTATGTCAAAGGTCCTTTTGCAGGTCCTGAAAGAAGAAGAAAGAAGACGATGCCGGCTGCACGATCAAGTGGATGAGGTGAGTTATGTTTTTATTATGTTTTAACCCTCAATTGACATTATACTTAGCATTCTGTATTAAAGAATGCTATTATTTTTTATTATAACCATGTAATAATGGAAAATAATAAAATCTACAGAACACCAAACCAAAACCCGAACTTCAGTGAAGAAGTCCGGGTTCGGGTCTGGGTACTACATACAGTTTTTCTCACACACAAACTGAGCATCGGAACACAATCACAGACAAAACTGACTGCCTACTTGCGCGGGTTTCCCGCAATGCACCCTGAACACATCTGGCCCTCACCCACGACGCCCGTGTGAAGGGGGACTAAGACTAAGCCGAACAACATGTATATATAGTACCCGATGTCTTTATAGCACCCGATGAGGTGTTCCGGCCAGCCAATCACTGTAATACCAGTAACCAACATGGCTACGGCATTACAGTGAGTGCCAGCACTTCCCCGCACGTTTATTGGCTGCGTAGCAGCCAACAAACGTGCGGGGAGGAGTCTCGAGCATCGCGCTCGAGCACACACGGTGTTTGTCGATGTGCCGAGCATCGAGATGCTCCAGTCAAAATGGTGTTCGGCCGAGCATACTCGCCCAACACTACTGTCCACATCTCCGTTCCACGGCCCTGCAAAAAAGATTGAACATGTCCTATTTTTGTCTGTTTTGCGAACAAGAATAGGCATTTCTAATGTAGGGCATAATGTGCGGGACTGCAAAATTCGGGATACATAACAGCCTGTATCCGTGTTCTGCAGATCCACAATATGCGGTCACCAAAAACGGATACGGTCATGGGAATGGACCCTAAGCGTGATGTCAAGGCCACAAATCCAGTGGGGATGGGAGCGGCAGTAAGGGAGCAGCTTCACATTTTAAAAGCTGAGTAAGGGTTTTAAGTATATTCTTTTTATATATATATATATATATATATATATATATATATATAAATACAGTCCTGATCAAAAGTTTAAGACCACTTGAAAAATGGCAAAAAATCATATTTTACATTGTTGGATCTTAACAAGGTTCCAAGTAGAGCTTCAACATGCAACAAGAAGAAATGAGAGTGAGACAAAACATTTTTTGAGCATTCAATTAATTGAAAATAACGATTAAACTGAAACAGGCTGTTTTTCAGCTGATCAAAATTTTAGGGCCACATGCCTTTAAAAGGCCAAATCTGTACAAAGATGTGGATTCATTATCATTTTCTATCAGGTAGTCACACGTTGTGATGGCAAAGGCAAAAAAAACTCTCCCTTTTTGAACGTGGTCGGGTTGTTGAACTGCATAAGCAGTGTCTCTCACAGCGCGCCATCGCTGCTAAGGTTGGACGCAGTAAGACAGTCATTTGGAATTTCTTAAATGATCCTGAGGGTTATGGAACAAAAAAGTCAAGTGGAACACCCAAAAAAATTTCATCAGCACTGAGCCGGAGGATCCAATTGTCTGTCAAGACACTGGACGATCCTCGACCCAAATTAAGGCCCTTACTGGTGCTCACTGCAGGCCCATAACCATCAGACGGCATCTGAGACTGAAAGGCTTCAAAAACCAAAAACGTCTTCAAAGACCTCGTCTCCTTGAACGCCGCAGAACTGCTCGTTTGGACTTTGCAAGAGAGCACCAAACATGGGACATTCAAAGGTGGAAGAAAGTTTTATTCTCTGATGAGAAAAAATGTAACTGTCACAGCCTCTATCTCTGGCTGTGACCTTCCGTTCTTGCTTGTTCGACGCTCCTCGCTGAAGTTCTGTTCCTGTGTATTATTTGTGGTTCTGTATGGGTTAACTCCCCTGTGTTCCTATTAGGAGTTAATCCTCTGTCTGCTCCATGGGTGTGGTCTCTCTGCTGCACCCATGGAACCTGTATATAAGGCTGAGGTTTCCTCAGTTCTGGGTCAGCTCTCCTGGTGTGTGTTGTCTTGTCCTGCTCTGTTCCTGGTTTGTACTCTTTCTCCCATGCTGCTGACCCCATGGGATCCGTGTCTGTCTGTCTGCCTGCCTATGCTCTGTGGGTTTTCCTACTTGTTCATTTACGTCCTTTCCCGTCCTCTTTCCTGCTTGTATCTGTTCTGCCAGTTATGTTTTAGTTTCTTTGTGTTTATTCTGATGTCTGTGTTCAGCAAGCCTTTGCAGCAGAGTGGCATGACGAGGCCATGCAGTTTACTACTGGTGGAGCAAGTCCTTCTCTGCTCATTGCCACTCCTGCTCCCTTGCGTGAACTCCTGCTTGTATCATTAGTTGCCCTGTTTTGTATTTACCTGTCTGTTATGTTTGCCTATGTGCCGTCGGTACCTTCTGGTACCTGTTGTCCATTCGTTCCTGCTGTCACTGTCTAGTTCACGCTCCAGAGTGGACCCTGGCAACTTCCTGCGGCAAAGTCTAACCCTCACCATCTAGGGCTCTAGTGAATACCAGGAGTTGCTTAGTCACGCCCCTCTGGAGTATTACTAGACAGTGGCGCAGTGGGGGTTTTCTCCCACTGTGCTGACGGTACATAGAGCTCATGTTTTCTCTGTGCTGCCTGTCATGTTTTTTGTCTGTGCAATAAACTCTTATGTGTCTGTACCTGATTTCCGTTTGTTTATTGCATGACGACGCGGTGGTCTCTCCTGGGACCTCCAACTCGTGACAGTAACCTTGATGGTCCTGATGGTTTCCAACGTTACTGGCATGACAAGCAGATCCCACCTGAGATGTTTTCTACGCGCCACAGTGGAGGGGGCGCCATAATGGTCTGGGGTGCTTTTTCCTTCAGTGGAACAATAGAGCTTCAGGAAGTGCAGGGGCGTCAAACAGCCACTGGCTATGTCTAGATGTTGCAGAGAGCATTCCTCATGACTGAGGGCCCTTGTCTGTGTGGTAACGACTGGGTTTTTTAACAGGACAACGCTACAGTACACAATGCCCGCAGGACAAGGGACTTCTTCCAGGAGAATAACATCACTCTTTTGGCCCATCCTGCGTGTTCCCCTGATCTAAATCCAATTGAGAACCTTTGGGGATGGATGGCAAGGGAAGTTTACAAAAATAGACAACAGTTCCAGACAGTAGATGGCCTTCGTGCGGCCGTCTTCACCACTTGGAGAAATGTTCCCACTCACCTCATGGAAACGCTTGCATCACGCATGCCGAAACAAATTTTGGAAGTGATAAACAATAACGGCGGAGCTACTCATTACTGAGTTCATGTTTGGAAGTTGGATTTCTGTTTTGGGGGGGTTTAGTTTTTTTTTGGAGGTGTGGTCCTAAACTTTTGCTCAGCTGAAAAACAGCCTGTTTCAGTTTATTCGTTGTTTTCATTAAATTAAATGCTCAAAAAATGTTTTCTCACTCCCATTTCTTCTTGTTGCATGTTGAAGCTCTACTTGGAACCTTGTTAAGATCCAGCCATGCTAAATATGATTTTTTAAGTGGTCTTAAACTTTTGATCAGGACTGTATATGCTTTATCACACCTTTCCTACTAACCATTTACTTATTGTTCTTTCAAAAAATGTCCTACCTTTTTTTCCCTCATCATATATGGTATGTACTGTTGTTTTATCTATAAGGCCTGAAGACACCAGTCCAGTCTTGAAACATGTAGCTTGAGTACAAATACTGAGATGTGTAGATGTGACATTACATGTCCATGTCTGTTTTGCAGAACATCAGACCGCTTTGCGTCCACGGTTTGCATTCACAAAGGTCCAAAGTCAGGATGTGTCCCACAAGAAAGATCTTTTCTCCAAAGAACAGAACAATGCACTTACTGATTCATGTGAGGTACGGGTAATGTCGGTGTCTCAGGTACCTTTTTAGAGTGAGTTCGCACACAGAGGTTTTTTGAATGATAGAGTCAATGAAAGAGGAGGATATACTGTATGGGGGCAGCCACAAGGAGACGTTATACTGTATGGGGGCAGCCACAAGGAGACGTTATACTGTATGGGGGCAGCCACAAGGAGACGTTATACTGTATGGGGGCAGCCACAAGGAGACGTTATACTGTATGGGGGCAGCCACAAGGAGACGTTATACGTTATACTTTTATCTGTCATTTTTCACCATTTCGGGTATCTGTAACTAGTCGATTGACTTCTAGTAACAAAAACATTACAGGGTTAATTCTGTACCAGAATGAGTGGTTTATAGTAATCTTGTGTATCATCTCCTACTAGAAGGTGTATTGCAGGCTGTAAGCAGAAGAGTTGGTGGCGCTCCTGTCCTGCGCTGCGCAGCCTCGTCTGTCATCTGATTCAGATGTCAGTGGGCGGAGCCTGCATGGAGGAGCCGGGGTAGCCGCTGCGAGCAGCAATTGGTATAGAACCATGCTGGGGCGGGCGGACGCAGATTTTGAAGTGGTCAGCGCACATGACCGCTTCTATGATGTCACAAAATACCGCGGTAATTAGGAAACACCGATATCGCCATATCGCCGTTTTTTTAATACCGCAGTATATCGTGATACCGGTATATCGCCCAACCCTATTCCAGGAGTGGTCTAATTGGATACTGAGTCTTATCACAAGAGGGCGTAAAAGTGCTTTCCCTGCTGCCCTATAAAAAGGTTCTCAGGGGTTACTTTTGGGTAATGTACCACTAGGTGAGAGATAGTTGACTGTTAGACATGCCTCTACAACGCACTAAACATTTTGCCTGGTTGATAGACTTTGAAGGGGGCTGTTAGGAGATGTTGGGAGCAGTGGTTGCATGAGGGCATGTACACACCATGAACAGGCTTCAGGGAGCCAAGCTGTCACGGTGGGGAGTCCCCCCACCGTACAATGGGAACTGTTACTAGGCCAGACAACAATAAAGGGAGCAGGCCACAACCTACAGCCGCCCTAATCCTGACCCTGAACTCCTGACCGCATGGGCAAACCCTGAAGGTGGGAGGGCTCATGCACTGGAACCTGGATCCTGCTGACCCTGACGGTCCCCGGCATAGGGATCAGGAATAGGAGACAACCGGTTTCTCAGGGACTCAGACGAACCGGAGTCTCTAGCTGCCTAATAACAGGTGGAAGCGAAATGACCATATGCAGCATCTAGATCGGCAAGTAAGAACACCGGAAAACTCACTTACCTGCTGCTGCCACCACGACTGGAACCCGTGCATAAGTACAGGTGCCCACACACCAAATAGGACACCGTACAAACAACACCACACACAGGAATCCAGCATACCTGATACTGCCTGGACCCTATGCCGCAAGGAGCACAGCAGCCCCAGGCAGCACTGCATACAGACTAATGGTTAACCCCTCCGGGAAACCAGCCCAGCCCCCTCACGGAGGTATCAACATACAGGGTAACGTATAGCATACATGCAGGGGCCAACACCAACAACAGCCCAGACATGTAACAACCAACAAAACACTACACACACCCAGAACATAAACCCAAACCACACATACAACAAGTGAGGGTAAAGGTACAAGGAGGGTACAAAAGGGAGGACAATTTATGTTCCATAAGAAGGGCCCTCAAGGACTGGGCAGAATACCTGGGCAAGGAGCAAAGCCCCAACACCAAGCAAGGCTGTAGTACCACTGCACCCAGCCAGCAAGCCACAGGTTTATATCAAGCTTGCGGCCACACCCAGGAAACACCTTAATTCCCACTAGCCAAAAGATTAACCCCTTGCTCACCAAACAGCAGGGAGGCACACCTTAAAGGGGAAGTGAACGTGCAAACCACAAACTACACGTTGCCCCTGGCAACCAGTCTGCACGGCAACCGCGTCACGGTCAAACACCAATATGACAATTTCTTTGTCCACCACCCAGACACAGGTGGCACCTTTATTGCACATCCCTGTCCAGGGTTGCCAATCCGAATTTTTCTTTTTTCTGGACAACTTATGCCAAAATCAGGGACAGCCAACATTTTTTACGGACAAATTGGAAAACCATAATGGATGATAAAGATTATTAATTAATCCATGTCTATAGCTCAATATACTGATAAGAACTTATTACCAGCATTTACTGTGAGCTGTAAAATGATGATAATTACCACCAAAATAATCTAGTCAAGTACCATCAGCCTCAAAAATTTCACGGACACGTCTATTTGTTGTCACGGACACAGGAAAAAAGTAATCTATTTTTACAGACTGTCCAGAAATTTCTGGACAGTTGGCAACCCTGCCCCTGTCTTGGTTTTATGTCACCCATTACATGTACTGCCATTGTCAGACAGCCACCGTCACCTTCATTTGCAGTGGCGTCTTGAACGAGAAACCTGGGCTGCTACAGAACTGAACCGTATAATCTTTAGTGATGAATCAAGGTTCTCTGGTATCCTACGATGGTCGGGTTTGAGTATGGAGGCCTCGTCGTCGTAAGGGCTTCAATCCTGACTTTGCTGTGGAGTGCTATTTTGCCCCAACTGCTGGTGGGATGATCTGGGGAGCCATCGCAAGTGACAATGGGTCACCTCTAATAGTGATACAAGGGACACTAACAGCTCAGCGATAGGCGCAGGACCACTGCCGTCACATGTGTTGTCTCTCATGGCAGGGCTTCCAACTGGCATTTTTCAGCAGGATAATGCTGGTCCACACACAGCAAGGGTCTCCCAGAGTACAACACTACATTGGCCTGCCGAGTCACCAGATTTATCGTCAATCGAGCATTTGTGGGACCAGCTGGGATGCCAGCTTCTGCAATCTACAAGTGCAATGGATCTACAAGCCCAGCTGCAACATCTGTGAGCAAAAGTGATGCCAGATAACATACAGAACCTGAATGCCTCCATGCCTACCCGTTTCTTATCTTGTATCCAGGCTAGAGGCTGCCTAACAGAGACCTTGAGCCTCCTTTCAATAAGCATTCCTTTCTCTCTAATATTGTAATCACTTCAATATATCATTACATTCACACATTGAACGTTTCATTCCATTCCAACAACTCCTTCTTGGTGCGTTATTATTTTTGTCAATGAGTTTATACTGTATATAAAATAGGCTCCTAATGTGGGAAAGTAGGAGATAGAGTCATAAGATATCTCTCAGGACTTGCTAGAGCATGAATGATTTTGTAGTGTAAGACTTCCTAAAACACGGACACCGACAATTTGCGTTCCGCATTTTGCAGACCTCACATCGCCGGCACTCTCATAGAAAATGCCTTTTCTTGTCCGCAATTCCGGAACGGAAGTGCGGATGCGGACAGCACATTCCGGCCGTCACCCCCAAAGAAATACCTATTCTTGTCCGCAATTTGTGTTTGGGGATCTCTCCTTACCGGGTCGTGATATGGTCACGCTTCATTGATGACATTTTTGTCACCTGGAGCGGGACCGAGAGAGAATTCAAGGGGTTTGTGGTCAGTCTCAATACAAACACGATAAACTTGAGATTCATGTCAGTAATTGAGAAGGACTGTTTAACGTTTCTAGAAGTTTGTATTCAGAAAGGAACATCAGGACAGATTGAGACTAGCATTTACCGTAAGCCAACCTCAACTAATTCCCTACTGTGATGGGAAAGCAACCACCCAAGACCACTTAAAACGTGGCATTCCCACTGGGCAGTATCTATGTCTTAGACGGAACTGCTCAGAAGAGACTGAATTCACTAAGCAAGCGGGTGACCTAAGAAGGAGATTCCAGGAATGTCGGTACCCTGACAGGGTCCTACATACAGCATATTAAAAGCGCACGTGGTCAGAAGCGTTCTGATGTATTACACACAACCAACCGCCCCAAGAAAGAGACCGCAAACGTCATCAGAGTGATAGGCACGTTTGACACTGCTTCCACCCAGGTCCGGAACACGATCACAAAACATTGGGAGACTCTTCTAATGGATCCCGATTTAGGGGATGCCCTGAATTCATATCTATCCATTACCTATAGGAGAGGCAAGAACCTGAGGGATCGGCTGGTACATAGCCATTTCACCAATATACCAAGCCCTAGGACTTGGCTTGAGAACCCAGTTAAAGAAGGCTACAGATGTGGTAATTGTAGCTTCTGCGACTATGTACAGACAGGCAAATTCTTTGTCAACCATGATAATGGATATAGCCACCACATTAATGGCTTTATCAACTGTCGCACCATGGGAATTGCCTATCTCATCACTTGTGAATGCAGTATACAATACGTCGGCAAAACGAGAAGAGAGGTTCGCCGTCGCATTGGGGAACACCTTAACGATGTGTGTAACAAAAAGGAAACGTCGGTGGCAAGACACTTGAATGAATGCCACCAAAGTCGGATGAACACACTTAAATTCAAAGGTATTGAACTGGTCACCAGATCCCCCAGGGAAGGCGATTGGGACAAACGGATCCTGCAGAGGGAGACCTGGTGGATCTATAAATTGAATACCCCCTGCCCAAACAGATTAAATGAACAACTAAACATTGGCTGCTTTATCTGAGAACCATATCCATTGACTTTGTCACCTGTTCATAATCCACTTTATAGAATACGTTCCATGCCATCCCTAATAACAGTACAAGGTTAGCATGCCTTGTTCTGTTATACGGCACCATCATGGATCATTTAGTGAATGTAGAAACATCCTTCTTGGCCCGCTAGACTGTTCTAGCATTATGAGCGTAAGATCTCACACTTAGGCCTCATGCACACGACCGTTGTTGTACTCCGTGTCCGTTGCTCCGTTTTTCGTGATTTTCTGCGGACCCATTGATTTTCAATGGGTCCGTGGAAAACTCGGCTAATGCACCGTTTGCCATCCGCGTCCGTGATCCGTGGTTCCAGTCCGTCAAAAAAATATAACCTGTCCTATTTTTTTTGCGGTAAACGGTTCGCGGACCCATTCAAGTCAATGGGTCCGCAAAAAATGCGGATGCACATTGGAAGCCTTCTGTATGTCATCCGCATGCGCTTTTTTTGCGGATCAGTTGCCTGGCAACCTGTCTCCAAGTCCGTTTGGCAATAAAAATGTTTTAAAAAGTACAGGAAGTTTAAACTACCAGATTGGCAAGCCTTGTGTGGTGATTTGGCAGACACATAATTTTTGGCTGTAATAATTTGGATATTTTTCTGTACCACCAAAAAATGCCAAGGTGGAATGTTGACAAACTCATCACTCTTGTTCATGAAAGGCCCGAGCCGTGGAACACAAGGTCCCCTGTGTATCTGGACCGTGTGCGCAAGGAAGAATGCAAGGAAGAATGCAAGGAAGAATGGGATAAAGCGGATCACCGAGGTCGTGCAGAATTAGTTAAGTGCAAGCTATGTCGTTTTGGTGTTCGGTCCTTGTGTTGTCCCTAATGATTTTGCAGCTACTTCAATGAGTTCAGAATCATGTTCCTTTTGTGGCCAGGCTTAATTGTGTAGTGCAGGGATGCTCAACCTGCGGCCCTCCAGCTGTTGTTAAACTGCAACTCCCACCATGCCCTGCAGTAGCTGTAGGCCTGCTGGGAGTTGTCATTTTGCAACAGCTGGAGGGATGCACGTTGAGCATCCCTGCTCTAGTGGTACAGTACAAAAGTTTGGACACACCTTCTCATTCAAAGAGTTTTCTTTATTTTCATGACTATGAAAATTGTAGATTCACACTGAAGGCATTTAAAACTATGAATTAACACATGTGGAATTATATACATAACAAACAAGTGTGAAACAACTGAAAATATGTCATATTCTAGGTTCTTCAAAGTAGCCACCTTTTGCTTTGATTACTGCTTTGCACACTCTTGGCATTCTCTTGATGAGCTTCAAGAGGTAGTCCCCTCAAATGGTCTTCCAACAGTCTTGAAGGAGTTCCCAGAGATGCTTAGCACTTGTTGGCCCTTTTGCCTTCACTCTGCGGTCCAGATCACCCCAAACCATCTCGATTGGGTTCAGGTCCGGTGACTGTGGAGGCCAGGTCATCTGGCGCAGCACCCCATCACTCTCCTTCATGGTCAAATAGCCCTTACTTTCAAAGTTTTCCTAATTTTTCGGCTGACTGGCTGACCTTCATTTCTTAAAGTAATGATGGCCACTCGTTTTTCTTTACTTAGCTGCTTTTTTCTTGCCATAATACAAATTCTAACAGTCTATTCAGTAGGACTATCAGCTGTGTATCCACCTGACTTTTCCTCAACGCAACTGATGGTCCCAACCCCATTTATAAGGCAAGAAATCCCACATATTAAACCTGACAGGGCTGTGAAGTGAAAACCATTTCAGGGGACTACCTCTTGAAGCTCATCAAGAGAATGCCAAGAGTGTGCAAAGCAGTAATCAAAGCAAAAGGTGGCTACTTTGAAGAACCTAGAATATGATATATTTTCAGTTGTTTCACACTTGTTTGTTATGAATATAATTCCACATGTGTTAATTCATAGTTTTGATGCCTTCAGTGTGAATCTACAATTTTCATAGTCATGAAAATAAAGAAAACTCTTTGAATGGGAAGGTGTGTCCAAACTTTTGGTCTGTACTGTACATTTGGAGATTAACAAGTTGCTGCAGAAAATAATGATGTCTTCCTCTCAGCAGCCTACCAGCTTCCAGCAGCCTACATATCCACCCCATGGTCCACCTTTGCCAGGACCAACTTTCCGTGGGTCCCAAGACCGCAACCCCCCCTTGCCCAGTCCATTAATGTGGGCATGTATTCTGCTGGGGCACCAGATCCGGCACAGGTACGCCCAGGATCTTCCTATGCCCCTGGTCCCTTTACTCGAGAGTTATTTGAAATGTAAATTATATATATTTATTTTTATTTTGTCTGAAACATTTATATGCATTTGGCATATACAGCGGAATTAGTTTTATTTTTTAAGGGGTGATTGCTTGGGTTAAAGTAAAACATAGAAAAATGTCAATTGGCTTATGTTCTTTATTCTACAACAAATTAGAACACTACTACAATTTTTATCAAAACAGAGACACACACAATACTTCAAGTACGATCACTTTATTAGGCTACATAATTGGTTAATGATTAATATTTAAATGAGGTATTAGAAGGTTTTTGGAAGCATATATAAAATTTCAACATTATGTTTTTAAAAGCAGACCAACATAAGAATCTTTATTATTTAGATTATCGATTATTACATTTTGGATCGAAAAACCTCAGCCGGCAAGCCCACGTCAAGGGTTCTCATTCTCTTGCGAGTCCCTACACTCAACTGCGACATAAATAACACAAGCTATCTAGAAAACAATAAACAAAACTATCGAGCACAGAAGAAATTAAACACTGCCACTAATCGCGTCCCTCTGCCATGGCAAGGACCCCTCTGGGCTTAAAAAGTAGTCTGCATAGAGTTCCCGAACTGCAATGCCTGCAGTCCCAGGTCATCTATGCAGGGTCCTATCCAAACCCAAACCTGTTGACGGAGGAAAATCTTCCATGTCAACAGAAGAGGAATCCTCGTGAATCCTGGTGAAGTTGTGTAGAACAACACAAGCTTGAATCACAAGGGTAGCATTCTCCGGATCCATCTGTATAGATGACAAAAACACCCTCCACTTGCTAGAGAGTATCCCGAAAGCGCACTCAACATACCGACGGGCACGAGTCAACCGGTAGTTGAAAATACGCCTCCTGACATCCAATCCACGGTTTGGAAAGGTCCGCATAACATGGTGAGTCAATGCAAAGCCTTCATCCGCCACGATGACAAATGGAGCCAGCGGACCAGCAGATCCAGGCAGTCTTCTGGACTCGGCAGAGCAAGCTGGTTGGCACGAAGCCGCTTACCCATTCTAGAAGCACTAAAGATGCGTGCATCTGCTGTTCTTCCATAGGCCCTGATATCAACCATTATAAACTGGTAGTTACTGTCAGCAACAGCCATAAGCACTACCAAAAAATGTTGCTTATAATTGAAGAATCGAGACCCTGAGTGAGGAGGCTTCTTCACACGGATGTGCTTGCCATCCATTGCCCCAAGGCAGTTGGGGAACTGCGCTGAACGATTGAAGCCCTCAGCGATCCAAATCCAATCGTCCGTCTTGGGCTGTGGCATCACCGTCTCTCGGAGTTGGTGCCAGTGTGACGCACAATCCGAGAAATGGTTGAGGTTCCCAAAAGAAACTCAAAATGCAGGGATGCAAATGAGTTCCCAGTTGCAAGGAATCTGTTGATAAATACAGAAAAAAAACATATCAGTAACCAGCTTAAATAAGTGCTTAAAAAATACATTATTTTTGGCTAATGTTTGATATGAGACATATGGCTACAACTCACCAAAACACTTTCCGAAATTGCGGTGTGGGCACTACTCACACCAGCTATGCTACAGCAACTGTGTTTACGACATTGAAATGCAGAATGTATGGGCGAATGAAAGGATGATGTGAACACTCTGCATGATGATGACATTAGGCAAACAAACACAAATAGTTTACCTGTTTAAAATACACGACTACCTTTAACCAGGCCATGTTATGTGTCACTGATTTAATACCAAAAATATATTATACAATTGTACAAACATATTCGGGCCCAAGAAAGGTAATTTAGCCCAAAAATAAGCACATGTCTAACACCAGCCATTTCCTGAAAAAATGAACAGATGACATAAGCCATGCACATTACTGTTTGAACTATGAATAAAAGATATAGCTTACCTCAACGTGACAATGAGCCTTTCCTCTGGAGAAATGCTGCACCTCATATTGGTGTCCATGAAGGTAAGGACAGTACATAGAGACGACAGCAAACTACCCAGTGCAGTACAACTTCTTCCTCAGAGTCATCCGCCATGGTTAAACTAAGACGCAACAAGGAAAAAGCAAAGAACAGCAAAGCAACCAAACGCACCTCTGTACCCTGTAAAGACTACAGAAAATGGCCACCTAACAAACCACAGGTGAACAGCATTTATACCTGTATCCTGGGTGTGAATATAATTTTTTTTATTTTATTTGTCTGTTTTGGACCATTCCTTGTTTTTTGCGGTCCGCAAAAAAAACAGAAGACACACGGAAACACAACGGAACAAAAAACGGAAACTGATCATGGAACACCTTTCTGCGTGTGCATGAGGTCTTATTCTACTAATCTACACCTACAGCCAAACTATGGGTCATACAATTGTTACCTTTTTTTCTATACCTTTGTTATTTATGCCGCCTATATAGCCTGCTTTTTATCAACACATACTGCTATCTAATAATAAACCAGCCCAAAATGTCCCCTTTTGCCTTAATAGATAGTGACACTCAGTGGCGTAACTAGAGTGTTATGGGCCCCAGTGCAAACTTTGGATCGGGGCCCCCCCCCCCCCCTTTTTTACAAAGAAGCGGCAGATTTTCTTACGAAGGGCTCTTTCCCTTGTGGTTAGTCCGCTGCGTGAATGAGGGCCAAGCTCCATTCCGGACAGCAGAGACACGGAGCAGTAACATGATTGATAATGCTCCGTGCCTCTCTGTGACCTTTTTACTACAAAATCACAGTGAGATAAAGTTGTCACTGTGAGTTTGTAGCAAAACGATCATAGAGAGGCACAGAGCATTATCAATTATGTTACTGCTACGTGTCTCTGCTGTCCGGAGCGGGGCTTGGCACTCTTTCACACAGCGGATTAGCCACACGGGATCCGCTTGTGTTAAAGAGCCCTAAGCCCAATGCATGGCTACACTAACCCAGTCCTAATAAAATCTGGTCCTACCTCATCCAGGGTGTCGCTGGCTTCGGCGTGATATCCACTGGATCCAGAACAAGGTCCCTGTGGTGATAGAGAAAAAAATGAATAATCACATAAGGAAGGGATGGTGACTGCCCCTATGAAATCACCAGCAGGGGGCGCTGTGCTGGCCTGGTAGACTGAGCTATGCCAATGTATAGCAGGGTAATTTAGGACATTTCCCCTAAGTGCTACCACACAGTACTAATGCCCACATTGTGGCCCCTCACAGTACTAATGCCCACCTTGTGGCCTTTCACAGTAATTAAGCCCACCTTTGTTCCTGTCACAGTAGTTATGCCCAGATATGTGCCCCCTAACAGTAGATATGCCAAATATGTGCCCCCTAACAGGAGTTATGCCAAATATGTGCCCCCTCACGGTATTTATGCCAGATATGTGCCCCCTTCACAGTAGTTATGCCCAGATATGTGCCCCCTTCACAGTGGATATGCCCAGATATGTGCCCCTCACAGTGGATATGCCCAGATATGTGCCCCTCACAGTGGATATAGCAAGATATGTGCCCCTCACAGTAGTTATGGCCAGATATGTTCCCCCTCACAGTAGTTATGACCAGATATGTGCCCACTCACAGTAGTTATGCCAGATTATTTGCCCCTCACAGTAATGACCAGATACGTGCCCCCCTACAGTGGTTATGCTAGATTATGTGCCCCTCACATTAGATATGCCCACATATGTACCCCTCACAGTGGTTATGCCAGATTATGTGCCCCCCCTCACAGTAGTTGATATATGTGCCCCCTCATAGTAATGCCTTTATATGTGCCCCCCTCACAGTAGTTATGACAGATTAGGTGCCCCCTCAGTAGAGATGCACACTTTTGTGCCCCCCCTTCCCCTTTGCCCCCAGTCTGCAAAAAAAAAAAAAAAACATACTTACCCTCTTCCCTGATGTTTCACTGCCACACTCACATCGCGCTGCTGGCTGTACTGAAGGCAGTTTCCCGGGCCTTTAGAGCTCCTCCCACAGCCAGCAGCGCGATGTGCGGCAAGCAGAGGGAGCGCTAGAGCTCCTGCTTCACTGATGATCTGGAGACAGCCCGGCAGTGACAAGAACTGCCGGGCCGAGTGTATATGAGTGAGTGCGCGCGTCCCCCCTCTTCCTCCTCCCCCTCTCTGCGCAAACCTCCCCCACCTTGCCTCATAATATTAAACGTGTAATGGAGCGCCCTGACGGGGCTGGCATTGTCACTGTACTTCATGCCGGGCCCCGTCACAGCTCTTCATTACATGTTAGTACAGCGGGCCCCCTCCCCCCGCCGGGCCCGGTCGCAGTCGCACCCCCTGCGACCGCGATCGTTACGCCCCTGGTGACACTCCATCTGGAGTATCTATCTTGCTATGTAGCGATGCGCTGATGAGCGGCTAGGAGCACGGCGCTCTCAGCACATCGCCAAGGCGGCGCCCCCGTGAGTGTCCTTCCCGGCCGTCAGTGACGCTCCGATGACGTCACTGGGTTTCCTCTATGTGCGCTTATATGCCGGGCGGTGTGACGCGCCGGCTCACACTGCACGTGTCGAGGATGCGCCACATGCCGTCCTCTAGGCCTACTGTGGACCATTGGACCAACTAGTAACCAGTTGGGGGTGTCTTCTCAGTAGCCATAGGACATCTCTCAGGGTCTCTGCTTTTGTACCACTAGATCCATTTCTAGCTGTCCACATTAGGCATTCTTCTTTAGATACTTTAATGATAGAGTGGGGGGGCCATTGGTACACACCAGCGACAGGTGGTTTTCACCCCCCTCCTCCAGCTCTTTTTCCCCTGATGAGTCTGGGGCTTTTCTAACTACAGACGAAACGCGTAGGGATCCTTTCTGCCATAGGGGGCTCCTATTAAGCTAAACACCCTTAGGCAGGGACGTCCAGGGCCTCTAATAGCGTAGGGCTAGGTCCTGGATGGGCCACCCGGGGTCGGGTCATAGGGCATTCTAGGCCTGACAGGGATTTCTAGGGACAGTAAGGCTTTACTGGACCATGTTCGCACTAAAGGCTCATCCCTGGTACTATCGGACGACGCCCAGGTGAATCCCATCTACTGGTAAGACCGTTCTTTTCTATTGTTTGGAGTATACACCTGATTTTGGGATTTTGTGCGACCTGTATATGTGGGTGTGACCGTGCCTGTCTCCTATGCTCGGTCCCCCAAAGCAATATTACTTGCCTTCTGTTGATTTTTTTTTTGTGTCACGATTGTGGTGTGAACACACTTAGCACTATATGTTATGTTTGTATCTTTTTATCTATGTCTATTAAACGTAAAGTTTTAGATTACACTACCTCCGGTTCCGTCAAGCTTTATTTGTTGTGGTAGTTGGCTAGAGTATCTCATTATATTTCTCTCCTTTTTGGGCATCTTCTTTGTGTATTCTCAAGAATAAGACATGTTCTATTTTTTTCCGGAGCTGCGGACCGGAAGTTCGGGCGCGGTCCGGAAATGCGGATGCGGAGAGCACATTGTGTGCTCTTTGCATCCATTCCGTCCCCATAGAGAATGAATGGGTCCGCACCCGTTCCGCAAAATTGCAGAACGGATGCGGACCACAATTGCGGACGTGTGAATGGAGCCTTATAAGTCTGCACCCCTCTGTATTCTATACTGATCTGATCCGGCCCCTGGGCTGTAATCTTCTTGTATTATGTAATGCTGCATTTCTATTTGCATTCCATTCTGCAGTTAATTCTTCTCATTTGCTGTTCTACTTTCATGTAATGTCAATGAAAACTACATAGTTTAGGCTAGAAGTAGGCTCAAAAGTAGTCTTTGCAAGAGCTATTTCAATAAAACAATGATCCTCAGGATTATTGAGACCCTGCACTGCTAAAACTCAGATAAGCTTAATTACCCCTGCAGAATTTCTTTCTACAAATATTTTCACATTTGCATAGCAATTTTCTTCTCACTTGAACTCCCACAAGAGTTCCTTCTATCATGAAATCAGATATGCATATTGTATATTTTAGGGTGGTACCGGCCAACTGCTTAATGTGCATGGGGGCCCCTGACTGCAGATGTCTGGAGAGATAAGGATTGGGCAGGTGGATTTCATCTGCCCATTTCTCGTGTTCTTGGGAAGCTAAACTGCTGCCAGAGGTGAAAGTCAGCAGCTAGTGTTAAATTCCCCTGCAGCACCTACAGGGGAAATGATGCCCACTGGAATGAATAGGCTGTCCATGTTATAGACAGATATGCTGCATGCTCCTCCTTTTAGACACTCTTCACTTGATAATCCCTACTAGGTCAAATTTATATTTATGATAGATAAATGGATGGATGGACAGAGTCAGACATATAGTAAAAGCCACCACAATGCAACAGTACTCTGCAAACATAGAATATATGCATTCATTGTATTACTCCCTATATAAAGTGAATATGAGGTACTTAGCAACTATATTTTGATCAACATTATTTGCCCATTCACCACAGCAAGGTGACCTCTTTTGGATGGGAACCTACTCTATATGATACCTCTCTTTGTGTAGATTAAATATATATATAGATGTTAGGTCTGTGATCCGTGCAAACCGCCCCCTCCGGGTGCTGCCCCCTGTGGGTGCAGATGTTGTGCCACTCACCATGCCATCTGGTATCCTGGTTGCTGATGTCCTCTATATGCTCCTGTGTGATGTTCCCTTAGGGAGAGGGCACATTCTCACCTATGACCTCCTAAACAGCCAGTCGCATGCTGCCAAATGATTCAGCATTTCTAGTTTAGTTCTGTTTGTGTTTCAGTTCTATAACTAGTCTGTCTACCCAGTCTGTGCTCCATTCTAGTTCCCAGCATGCCTACCTTGTGTGTGCTTTGCCACTACCGCGCCTGAAAGTCCATAATGTGTCTAACCATAACCATGTCAACTGCTAACCATGTCAACTGTCCCAGCACTGCCAGGATCTCAAAAAACAGCTTTCAAGCCTTTGTGACATAGCAAGGGGTTTTGTTTGGGAAGGCAGGTATTTTCCTCCCAACATGGGCGGCTGGGCTGATTTCCAGCACGTGAGATCAAATACCGGACCGGAGTTTAAGTGCCGGTCCGGATTTTGGCAGCACCTGGCTGTCCTTTAAATAGGCAGCTGGGCTCAGAATTAAGGTCTCTGTTTTGGGATCTGAGGCATGGTGCCATGCTAGAGGGCTAAGAGCAGCATGTGGGGAAACAGGCCCCCTAAAGCGTCCGCTTACCCTGCCTACCAGAGCGAACCCTCACACCTTATTGATGTTTCAGACTGTGTCTGTGGTTTTCCTGTGTTTCTGATGAGTTTTTATACCCTGAGCTCCTGGTACTTGCCCCGAAGTCCCTGACCCCAGCAGTTCAGCTGCCAACTACACTGGGACTATCCCAAGAGGTAGCAGTCTGGTTTTTAACCCACAGCGAAGTCCAGATCTCTGTTTAGGGATTAAAGGATGAATACTGGGGAAATTCCAGAATAACACCCTTAGGGTTAGCCCTATGCCAAACCAGTTAGTTGGCACAGTGGGTTCACACTCACTGATCCGTAACATTAGATATAATGCACACACAAATGTGAATCAAAAATATATCTTTTAATCTTCCAAGAGGTATTTATACATGATTTTGTCTCAGCAAAAGAATTGAAAATAAATAATAATAATTCATAATATCAAGAGTTGTTTCTCAGATGGATGATGATGATGACGTTTTGCTCATGGTGACCTTTTTCAAGTCTCATTTGTGTATAATAAAATAGGGAAAGGGTAAGAAGCATGGAAAAGATTCTGGAAAATGGATGAAAAAAATGATATTAAAAAGGAAAATAATAACTGTGAAAAATGGAAGACATATTACGTATAAGTACAAAAATATGTATGACAAGCACAAGCAGGGTGAATGTCGCAGGTGTGTGCAATGGAGAAAGGGAAGGGGTAAACATAGGGAGGTACTTGGTATACATGGATGCAAGTAGTCTCTCCTATATATATCCTTTGTTCATACCGTTTACTTTCCCCTACCTGCATCCATATATACCAACTGCCTCTCCATGTTTACTTCTTTCCTTTCTCCATTGCACACACCTGCGACATTCACCCTGCTAGTGCTTGCTATATATATTTTTATACTTATACATGATATGTCTTCCATTTTTCACAGTTATTATTTTCCTTTTTATTTTATTTTTATTTATTTATTTTTTTGCCCATTTCCCACAATCTTTTCCATGCTTCCTACCCTTTCCCTCTTTTATTATACACAGATGAGACTTGAAAAAGGTCACTATGACCGAAACGTTGTCATCATCATCCATCTGAGAAACAACTCTTGATATTATGAATTACCTTTATTTTCAATTCTTTTGCTGAGACAATGGAAAATCATGTTAAATACCTCTTGGAAGATTAAAAGATATATTTTTGATTCACATTTGCTGTTCACTGAATCTACCTAATACTGGAATTGGGTTGAAGAACCATTTCTAGTCGCACCGCACTACTATTAGGTATCCGTGACATGAAATGTTTAATATAAAAGCAATATATCATTGGCATACCAGGTGAAATTAGGGGTGCAGACATATACATTTCGGAATAATCGGATACATTTTTACTATTATACAGTATATATATTGAATTTCCACTGTTTTACGAAAATATGGCAACCAGAAAATTGTGCAACTATAGAAGAAAAATGCAGTGTAAAGGAATTCACCATTGCTGATTATGGGGAGTGTTAGTTGGGAGGGAAATTATTGTCCAGTAAGTCAGAATGTGGATGCATTCCAGAACCGAGATACAATACAAATACAACTCTCAGTTAAACTCTAACAATACTTCATCACTTGCTATATAAACACTATAAACTCCTTCAATAGATTTTCACATAATATGACTTGTCATGTGTGGGACGTAACCAGCATCAGGAATGTAATGGGCACGGGAAGGGTGCCATGGTTAATATACCTAGAATTATAAAAAACGCATTTCCTGACCACGATTAGTTTATGTCAATATTAATAGAATAACTTCAGCCTGAAAAGATACACACAAACTCAGCTCCATTTATTGAAATACATTCAAATGACACTTTATTGGTTATAGAAAATGTTATATATTTCATGTGATGAATTCAGAACTCTATGAAATGAGATGCCCATATGGAAAATATTGTAGTTGTATGCTCAATGGCGCCTTTTGTTTTAAACATCATGTATGTTATTCCTTAAAGTGGTTTTCTGGGATTTCTACAGATATGTTCATATAGTTACATCTTGCGCCATGATGTTTTTCAGTTTGCACTCTGACTGTTTTTAATATGTAGCCAAATCAATCTGATTCATTACTCCTGGTGCTGAATCCAACCAAACCCATGATGCACTTCTCCTTTCTCTGCCACAGCTCTGCTCCATGTTACGACTGTAGACAAGGTAGATCTCAACTAGTTGATGGTCCCTACGCTATTTAAAGAGGACCTTTCATCGGTCCAAGCATTGTGAACTAAGTGTCATGATCTGTACAGCGGCGCCCAGGGATCTCACTGCACTTACTATTATCCCCGGGAGCTGCTCCGTTCTCCTGCTATGCCCTCTGGTATGTTCGGTCACTTGGTTATAGTAGGAGGAGACTGCCCTTGTTCTCCTGGGCGTCTCCTTCTCCTAGGCTGTAGCGCTGGCTAATCGCAGCGCAGAGCTCACAGCCTGGGAGAAAAAAAACTCCCAGGCTGTGAGCTCTGCTCTGCGATTGGCCAGCGCTACAGCCTAGGAGAAGGAGACGCCCAGGAGAACAAGGGCAGTCTCCTCCTACTATAACCAAGTCCCCTAAGTCTCTGCCTACTATAACCAAGTCCCCTAAGTCTCCTCCTATAACCAAGTCACCGAACATACCGGAGGGCATAGCAGGAAAAAGGAGCAGCGCCCAGGGATAATAGTAAGTGCAGTGAGATCCCTGGGCGCCGCTGTACAGATCATGACACTTAGTTCACAATGTTTTGCCAGATGAAAGGTCCTCTTTAAGTGCAGAGATGGGCAAACAACAAAGACAGACAAACACAAAACCAGAGTCATATGTAATTGGGTCAGAACCAGACAAGCTATGCAGTACACAATGATAGACAGAGAGTGGTCAGAAGACAAGCCAAGATCAGAACCAGATGGACAACTCCGTACCAAACGAGAGACAGAGAGTGGTCAGAAGACAAGTCTGGGTCAGAGGAATGAGCAATCCAATAAGCACAGGAGCAAGGAACCAGAAACACAGCTAGTGAGTCCGAGACTATCACTAGCACTGGTGCATAGTGTATGATCCATGGCACTGAGTCCCTGGATCAGAACTGCACAGTAATAGAGAAGCTGAGCAGTCAGCCCACTGCTAATCTCCCCCAGCATGCACCTGCTGCAAGGAGAAACAGAGCATTGCATCCTGTTGCTAAGAATGCTTTTGCGTCATCAGGGGTCGTGGCTCAGCAGCGTGTCTCGGGGTGGCCGCCGAGAATGAGGATCTCACCGCTGGAGCCTGAACAGGTAAGTTTCTTACACCCTAACAATGCACAACTACTTTATAGCTCCTCCCACCCATTTATTTACATAGACACTCCCCTATCACTGCCTCTAACACCACCCATCTAGTTTACAGCTCCTCCCACCCAGATAGTTACATAGACACTCCCCTATCACTGCCTCTAACACCACCCAGCTAGTTTATAGCTCCTTCCACCAGCTAGTTACATAGACACTCCCCTATCACTGCATAAAAATCACAGGGGAAAAAAAACATCCTGCACGATATAATAAATGAATATGCGGATGTGCATGGGTAAATTTTTTAAAGAAAAATCACAGAAAATAATGCAGAAAATATATTGGCTAAGAGTCTCAGATTTTATCATATCAGAGTGAGGGTTTAGTCCATATATAATGTTTGCATCTATTGTGCATTATTTTCTGTGATCACTGCCCCTAACAATGTCGAGTTGGTTTATAGCTCCTCCCATCCAGCTACTTACATAGACACTGCCCAATCACTGCCCCCTTACAACACCCAGCTAGCTTATAGCTCCTCCCATCCAGCTACTTACATAGACACTCCCCTATCACTGTCCCTAACAACACCCAACTAGTTTATACCTCCTCCCACCCAGATAGTTACGTAGACACTCCCCTATCACTGTCCCTGTATGGCAGTGTTTCTCAAATAGTGGGTGCGTGCCCCCCAGGGGGGGCGCCAGGCTCCGTGAAGGGGGGCTCGTTCAGGGCCGGCCTTTGGGGTGTGCGAATTTCTTCTGTATAATGCCGGCAGGCAGGCCGGGCGGCCGGCGCGTCCCTCAGTGATGTCACGTGCCTGCGCCGCCTGCTTTATGAATGAAGCAGGCGACGCAGACAAGTGACGTCACTGAGGGACGCGCCGGCCGCCCGGCCCGCCTGCCGGCATTATACAGAAGATATACGGTACTATTAGGAGGGGGGCATGTTTAATAACTTTAAACGGCGGCGGCGGGCACACGGAATCGGTGGATGGCACAGTTAAGGGGTGGGGGTCTGTGGATGGCACTGTTATGGGCTGGGGGGGGGCACTGTGGATGGCACTGTTATGGGGTGGGGGGTCTGTGGATGGCACATATATAACAGTGCCAGCCACAGATCCCCCTGTAACAGTGCCAGCCACAGATCCCCCCCATAAGTGTCCGTCATCCACAGATCCCACCATAAGTGTCCGTCATCCACAGATCCCCCCCATAAGTGTCCGTCATCCACAGATCCCACCATAAGTGTCCGTCATCCACAGATCCCCCCCAAAAGTGTCCGTCATCCACAGATCCCCCCATAAGTGTCCGTCATCCACAGATCCCCCCATAAGTGTCCGTCATCCACAGATCCCACCATAAGTGTCCGTCATCCACAGATCCCCCCATAAGTGTCCGTCATCCACAGATCCCCCCATAAGTGTCCATCATCCACAGATCCCCCCATAAGTGTCCGTCATCCACAGATCCCCCCATAAGTGTCCGTCATCCACAGATCCTCCCCATAAGTGTCCGTCATCCACAGATCCCACCATAAGTGTCTGTCATCCACAGATCCCCCCCATAAGTGTCCGTCATCCACAGATCCCCCCCATAAGTGTCCATCATCCACAGATCCCCCCCATAAGTGTCCGTCATCCACAGATCCCACCATAAGTATCCGTCATCCACAGATCCCCCCATAAGTGTCCATCATCCACAGATCCCCCCATAAGTGTCCGTCATCCACAGATCCACCCATAAGTGTCCGTCATCCACAGATCCCCCCATAAGTGTCCGTCATCCACAGATCCCCCCATAAGTGTGTGTCCGATCCACATTTCTTTCTTTTTTTATTCTCTTATACGTTAATAAGGATAGTGTTATACAGAGGTGTACTTATAACAATTTTATAGACAAATGATACTATTTACAGTCGCGCGGGGGGCGCGAAATGTTTTCTACTTCCTAGGGAGGGCATGACAGAAAATAATTGAGAAGCACTGCTGTATGGTCATAACATCATAGGAAAAAAGAAAGAGCTTCATGGACATGGTCATATGACCACATCCCAGAACTGAAGAAAGGAGCAATTAAGGTAAAAGAAATACATTACAAAATTACAGCTACCTTCAGAAATGATTATTTTAAAGGATATTGATGAAAACCGGAAAAAAATATATAAAATAGCCTAAGTACGTTGCCTTTTGTGCGTCGTAGGTCCCAATCGTGAAGTGGGTACAGTTCACATTAAAAAGTGCATTTTTCAGTCGGACCGCGCTGCTCTACGGAACAGAAGATTCCTCACTCAAGACTCATTCAGATGTTGGTGGATATGGGAAAGCCACCTTCTCCTCCTCTTTCCAAACTTCTGTCAAAGACCAAAAGTAGCAACAAAGTAGCAACAAAGCTTCGTCAGGGGCATCTGGATGCCCCTGACGAAGCTTTTCGGAGCGAAACCCAGGTCGGGTGTATGATCTTTTATATACTGCTGATTATTGTTTTAACCCTGTGAGTATAATAAACCCTTTCCAGTGTCAACCTATGTGACGGTGCTTCACTATTGTTGCTACTTTTGGTCTTTGACTCTTTGACAGAGGTTTGGAAAGAGGAGGAGAAGGTGGCTTTCTGTGGCCTGGATGAAAACTGGAAGCCTCCTTTAAATTTTTATTGACATGATGTAATGGTTGGGTAATCTAAATCTCTATTAATGCACAATTCTATAGGCATCAAAATGGACTGAATCTATACTATATATATAAAAAAAAAAAACATGCTGTATTCTCAATCTGACATTATAATGTAGTATGTAGTGTTGGTCGAACACAATGGAAGTCAATGGGAGAACCCGATCATTAAACCAGGTACCCCCCGCTCTGAAGAGTGGAGGGTGTCTGGTTCATAGGAAAAGGTCAGAAATTGATGGTAACACCACTGAAATGGTTCGGGAACAGCATGGGGAGGATGTCTGGATGCATCTTGGACTCCCAGGTCGCTGCTGGGAATGATGTTGTCCGAGTAGTACGCCACTGTTACAGACTGGCAATAATCCGCACCAAACCGAAGATAAAATCGATTTTAGAGGAAAAATTATTAGGAAACATTCTTTCCTGTATATTTACTTGTATATAACGTGCAAGTGCTGCCAAAAATTACAAGCAAGAGGCACTCCGATACAACCTGTATATCACATAAAGGAGGGCATCATACACACCCTTGAAAAATTATGATTGATGGCCTGCTGGTGACCCTTAAAAACATTAGGGGTGAGGGCCTGCTGCTGAGCTGACCATCTAAAAAAGTTTGTGGGCGTGGGCCTGCTACCAAGCTGACCATCTAAAAAATTATGTGGGCGAGGGCCTGCTGCCGAGCTCACCATCTAAAAATTTAGAGATGAGGGTCGGCTGTTGAGCTGACCCTCCTAAACATTATGGTTGAGGGCCTGCTGGTGACCCTCAAAAACATTATGGGTGAGGGCCTGCTGGTGACCCTCAAAAACATTATGGGTGAGGGCCTGCTGGTGACCCTCTAAAACATTATGGGTGACGCAGGGGCGGATTAAGTGCATGATAGGCCGGGGGCTGTCTACCCAACTCGGGCCCCTCCCTCCATTTTAGTTTAGTTTTTTTTTCTATATGAAGAGGCTGTAGTGCTTCATGAGCGCCACAGTCTCTTCCTAGGCCATATGACATCATATTCATCGTTACATGGCCTAGGTGCAGCTCAATTCCATCCGAGTGATTGGGGCTGAGCTGCAATACCAAGCACAGTGCTATCAAATGACAGTGCTGAGCAAAGAGGCTGCGGCGCTTACTGGAACATCGCTGACTTCTCAAACAGCCTATTGGCTAGGGTGCCAGGAGTCGGACGCCCACCAATCTCATATTGTTGACCTATCCTGAGGATAGGCCATCAATATATAAATCCCAGAGAACCCTTTTACCTTATGCTATTTGTAGTGTTACATAGGACTGCAAAAATACCCAGGAGCCATACCGTATTTTTCGCTTTATAAGACGCACCTGAATGTAAGACGCACCCCAGGTTTAGAGGAGGAAAATAATAAAAAATATTTTCAACCAAAAGGTGGGCTAAAACATGTGCAGTACATGGGTGCATACCTATGGATGAAGGGGGTTATAGTCATATAATATAAACACTGTCCAGTGTACCGTAATTCACCTGTGTTATAACCCCCCTCATCCATAGGAATGCACCCATGTACTGCAGTACATGGGTGTGTTCCTATAGATGAGGGGGCTTATGGTCACATTTAATATACACAGGTCAATTATGGTACAATCCCTGGACAGATTTAATATTAAATGTGACTATAACCCCCCTCATCCATAGAAATTCACCCATGCACTGCTGCACATGGGTGTATTCCTATGAATGAGGGGGGTTATAGTCACATTTAATGCAAACAGGCCAATAATAGTGCAGCTCCTGGACAGTGTTTATATTAAATGTGACTATAACCCCCTCATCCTAAAGAGTGCACCCATGTACTGCAGTACATCGGTGTATTCCTATAGATGAGGAGAGGTTATAGCCATATGTAATACGTATTTGTCCAGGTCGGCCCTTGAGCTCCCCTTCTTTATATCCAGGCTGTCACTCACCAAGTCTCAGGTAGAGACAGTCCCAGGGGAAAGCAGTGCTGACTCGGGGTGACGGAGGGTCAGTAGTTACGAGCAGTTGGTAGTGGCGAGCGTTTGGCAACTGACTAAACTAATTGGTGGAGGCGGCAGAGCGGCAGTTCCCGCCGTGCTCACCACCAATCAGCTCAACATACAGGGCAGCAGTGACGGAGCACATCACAGTAGGGGAGGGAGGTGTGGTTCGGAGGCCATATTTATGGGCATGTTCGCTTTATAAGACGCATTGACTTCTTCCCCCCATTTTGGGGTGAAAAAGTGCGTCTTATAAAGCGAAAAATACGGTCAATTATAATAAAAAAAAGACTTGGAGGAGAAGATGAGACGCAGCTCACAGTAGTGAGCCAGCTCTACATATAATAGAATACAGCACCACATACCTCTTACTTCCAGTGATAGCTCCTGTCAGGTAGATCTTCTCTTTCCTCTTCTCCTCTGTTTCCCCAGAACGCCATGACTAATTCTTTCAGCCGCATCTCGTCTCTACAGAGTTTGTTACACAGACATGTTAGATTTCTCATAATTGGGGTCATTTATCAAACTGGTGTAAAGTACAACTGGCTTAGTTGCCCATAGCAACTAATCAGATTCCACTTTTAATTTTCAAAAGGAGCTGTCTAAAATTAAAAGAGAATTCTGGTTGCTATGGGCAACTAAGACAGTTTTACGTTACACCAGTTTGATAAATGCCTCCCAAATGTCCCTATAGTGTCTACAGCAGTGTTTCCCAACCAGTGTGCCTCCAGCTGTTGCAAAACTACAACTCCCAGCATGCCCGCACAGCCAAAGGCTGTCCAGGCATTCTGGGAGTTGTAGTTTTGCAACAGCTGGAGGCACACTGGTTGGGAAACACTGGTCTACAGCAATTATAATGTGCCCCAAGTAATAACATCCTATATTTTGCTCCAGGTAATAATGCCTGTATAGTGTCCATGAAAAATAATGTCCCCTAATATGTCCTTGTAATAGAAATGCCCCTATAAATCCTACCCAATAGCAACATCCCCCACACTACCCCCATATAGTAGTTTTCCCCCACACTGCCCCCACAGTATTAATTTCTATACACTGCCCCCACAGTGTTAATTTCTCCACATTGCCCCCACAGTATCAATTCCCCCCGCGGTAGTAATTTCCCCCCACACTGCCCCCACAGTATTAATTGTCCCCCACACTGCCCCCACAGTATTAATTTCCCCAACACTAGTAATTTGCCCCCATGTAGTAGTTTGCTCCCCATGTAGTAGTTTTCCCCCCACTGTCCCTTCAGTAATATTCTCCTGTGCCCCCCAGTAATGTCCCCCAAAGTTGGCACACAAAAAATAAATAAACAAAAGCTAATACTTACCTGTGTTCCGGTCAGCGCTCACTCGTAGATGTAGGCAGGTGCGCTACGCACACACGTCAGTGAGTTGCGTCCGGGCACAAGCGATGCCGGGCTCGGGGCAACAGACCCAAACGCCCCAATTATAATCCGCCACTGGGGTGACGGCCCGCTGCTGAGCTGACCCTCTAAAACATTAGGAGCGAGGGCAGCCTAATAAGCATGTTGATATGATGGAGGAGGAGGAGGAGAAAAGGGGGATTGAACCATATACCCTTTTTTGTGGTGGAAGGGGTGCATGGGAATACAGTGTATTCAATACACCATAAAAGCCACATTTAGAGTGCCTTTATGTTCAGCCGCTTTCCTCTGGTGGAGTAGAGAAGTCAGGGGCAATCCAGGCCTTGTTCATTTTTATAAGAGTCAACCGGTCAGCATTTTCAGTTGACAGGCGGATGCGCTTATCAGTTATTATGCCCCCAGCAGCACTAAATACATGCTCTGAGAAAACGCTGGTGGCGGGGCAGGCCAGCACCTCCGAGGCGTAGAGAGACAGTTCGTGCCACGTGTCCAGCTTGGACGCCCAACAGTTGTAAGGCACACAGGGATCACTGAGGATGCTGACACAGTCTGCTACGTACTCCTTCACCATCTTCCAAATTTTTTCCCTCCTTGTGACACTAGGCCGTGCGTCAGGTTGAGGGTGCTGGCGGGGTGTCATAAAACTGTCGTAGGCCTTGGAGAGTGTTGCCCTGCCTCTGTTGGAACTGCTATGCTATCGTCTCCCCTCCTCGGTTGGCCAAGGAACTACGTATTCTGCAGCCAGCGTTGTCAGCTGGAAATTTTTGGAGCAATTTTCCACAAGGACCTTCTGGTATTGCACCATTTTTCTTGTCCACTCCAGCACAGGAATGAGAGATGAGAAGTTCTCTTTGTAGCGGGGGTCAAGAAGGGTGAACAACCAGTAATCGGTGTTGGCCAAAATGCGTACCACGCGAGGGTCACGGGAAAGGCAGCCTAACATAAAGTCAGCCATGTGTGCCAGAGTCCCAACAGACAAGACTTCGCTGTCCCCATCAGGAGGATGACTCTCAATCTCCTCATCCTCTTCCTCCTCTTCTACCCATCTATGCTGAACAGATGGAATAAAACTTCCATGGGTACTACTCTCTGTAGCGGAGGCAACCATCTCCTGCTCCTCCTAATCATCATCCAATTTGCGCTGAGAAGACCAAATGAGGGTGGTCTGGCTATCACCCTGTGTACTTTCTTCCCCCATTTCCACCTCTTCCACATGCAAAGCGTCCGCCTTAATTGTGAGCAGAGAGCGTTTGAGTAAACACAGAAGTGGGATGGTGACGCTGATAATAATAGCTTTATCGCCGCTCACCATCTGTGTTGATTCCTCAAAGTTGCGTAAAACCTCACAGAGGTCAGACATCAATGCCCACTCATCGCTTGTGAACAGCGGAAGCTGACTGGAAAGGCGACGGCCATGTTGCAGCTGGTATTCCACTACTGCCCTCTGCTGCTCACAAAACTTGGCCAACATGTGGAACGTCGAGTTCCAGTGTGTGCTCACGTCGCACAACAGTCGGTGAGCTGGCAATTGCAAACGCAGCTGCGGCATTGCCAGACCGGCGGAAGCTGTCGATGACTTGCGGAAATGGGCACACACGCGGTGCACCTTCACCAGTAGCTCAGGCAAATTGGGGTAGGTTTTGAGAAACCACTGAACCACTAGGTTGAACACGTGGGCTAGGCATGGTATGTGTGTAAGCTTGCTGAGCTCCAAAGCCGCCACCAAGTTACGGCCATAATCAGACACAACCATTCCAGGTTGTAGGTTGAGTGGCGAGAGCCACAGCTCAGTCTGGTCCCATATCCCTTGCCACAGCTCTGCGGCGGTGTGCTGTTTGTCACCTAAGCAGATCATTTTAAGCGCGGCCTGTTGCCGCTTCTCCACTGCAGTGCTACACTGCTTACAGCTACTGACTAATGGCTGACTGGTGCTGCAAGAAGATAATTCAGAGATGGAAGTGGAGGAGAAGGCGGAGGAGGAGTAGGAAAGGGGGGGGGTTGCAGCCACTAACATAGGTGGTGGCGGAAACCCTGATGGAATTGAGGCCCGCAATCCTTGGCGTCAGTAGCACCTGTGACATCCCAGGGTACAACTCACTCCTGGCCTCCACAACATTCATCCAGTGTGCCGTCAGGGAAATGTAGCGTCCCTGGCCAAACGCACTTGTCCATGTGTCAGTCGTTAAGTGGACCTTCCCAATAACTGCGTTGGTCAGGGCACAGGTGATGTTATGGGACACATACTGGTGTAAGGCAGGGACTGCACACCGTGAAAATTTTGGCGGCTGGGGACAGAGTACTGCGGGACAGCCGCCGTCATCAGGCTGCGGAAAGCCTCAGTGTCCACAAGCCTAAATGGCAACATTTCCAGGGCCAGCAATTTGGAAAGGTGCGCATTTAGTGCTATGGTCTGTGGGTGGGTGGCTGGGTATTTGCGTTTTCGTTCAAAGGCCTGAAGTATAGATATCTGTACGCTGCGCTGGGACACAGAAGTGGATGTGCTAGCTGATGGTGCTTGCGAAGGTTCAGGTGCATGGCGGGAGGCATCCGGGGCCTGTGTCTTGGACAGGGGATTGGCCAGCACGTAACACAGGGGAAGAGGAGACAGTGGTGTGACTCACAGACACTGGTTGTGGACCCAGGCATTCGGCCCACCTTTTAGGGTGCTTTGATGCCATGTGGCGGATCATGCTGGTGGTGGTGAGGTTGCTAGTGTTCACACCCCTGCTCATTTTGGTACTGTGCATGTTGCAAGTGACAATTCTTTTTTTGTCCGCACTTTCCTCCAAAAAGCGCCAGACTGCGGAACACCTACCCCTTGGCAAGGGGGGTGCTCCGGGGAACAGTTGCAGGCCTGTATGGTGTAGACCGATGTCTCCCTTTTGCCACCCCACTGCCTCTTCCAGCCTGTTGCGGTGATGTAGATCCCTCCCCCTCTGTACTGCTGTCCTCGCTTGGCTTGCCACCTTCCCAGGTTGGGTAAGTGACTTCATCGTCCAGCACCTCCTCTTCCACTTCCTCACTCTGGTCATCCTCCTGACTTGTTAACCTAACAGCAACCTCAGTTATTGACAACTGTGTCTCATCCTCATCATGAACCTCTTGAGACACTAATTGCGGTTGACTTATTGGCAACTGTGTCTCATCATGGCAGCAGGCACAGTTTCACCATGTCCAGGGCCACGGCCTCTGCATGCACCAACAGCAGCACGGCCACTTCCCCATCCCTTACAGCCCCCCTTTGCGCATATTAAATGGTATATATGCTTGCAAGTATGTCACACATACAGTAGCGCAGGTTTTGAATGTGTATGCGCAAATAACGTACACAGAATGTCACAGATATTATTAGGATGCACACACGTTAAACAGGAGGTATAGCGCAAGTAATGTCGCTGTCACAACCGCCTAATAAAAAATTACACTGAATGAATGTCACTGATATTTAGGATGTACAAACGCTATACAGGAGGTATAGCGCAAGTAATGTCGCTGTCACTACTGCCTAATAAAAAATAACACTGAATGAATGTCACTGATATTTCGGATACGCAAACGTTATACAGGAGATGTAGCGCAGGTAATGTAACTGTCCGCAGAGGACACCGTCTACAGAAAATGTACACTGGATGTCACAGATATTTTTAGGCTGCGCACACGTTAGACACGAAATGTAGCGCAGATAATGTCGCTGTCACCAGCGGTGAAAAAAATGACACTAAATGTCACTGATATTTTGGATGCGCTAACGTTATACTGGAGATGTAGCACAGGTAATGTAACTGTCCGCAGCGGACACCGTCTATGGAAAAAGTACACTGGATGTCACAGATATTTTTAGGCTGCGCACACGTTAGACAGGAGATGTAGCGCAGATAATGTCGTGGCTGCAGCGGCAAAACAATTGCAAGCTATTTAGCACAGGTTGCGCTAAAAATATATATTGCTGCCACACACAACAATAGTCCTTAAAAGGACTTTTCGGTCTATAACAAGTATAAAAACGAAAATATTCCTATTTCACTCCCTACACTATCTCTTCCTTCTACTCTCCAGCATTCCCTGACTAAGACTGAGCCGAACATGTGTCATCGGGTGCTATATAGCACCCGATGACGCGTTCCAACCAGCCAATCACTGTATTGCCAGTAGCCAACATGGCTACGGCATTACAGTGAATGGCAGTACTTACCTGCACGTTTATTGGCTGTGTAGCAGCCAACAAACGTGCAGGGAGGAGACTCGAGCATCGCGCTCGAGCACACGCGGTATTTAGCCGAACACCGCGATGTGCCAAGCATTGCGATGCTCAGGTAAAATTAATGTTCGGCCGAGCATGCTCGCCCAACACTAGTATAGTATGCTATTTTTAGGGGGCTCCACCACCCCGCTGTGACTTGGCAATGTTCTCTTCAATGAGGACCAGTACTCCTCGAGAAACTGATCCCAGAAATACATAGCCACTGAACTAAAATATTATGCAGGTCGGGATGGTACTGGTATTTGGATCTGTATGGCGGTAATACAGGGAGTGCAGAATTATTAGGCAAGTTGTATTTTTGAGGATTAATTTTATTATTGAACAACAACCATGTTCTCAATGAACCCAAAAAACTCATTAATATCAAAGCTGAATATTTTTGGAAGTAGTTTTTAGTTTGTTTTTAGTTTTAGCTATTTTAGGGGGATATCTGTGTGTGCAGGTGACTATTACTGTGCATAATTATTAGGCAACTTAACAAAAAACAAATATATACCCATTTAAATTATTTATTTTTACCAGTGAAACCAATATAACATCTCAACATTCACAAATATACATTTCTGACATTCAAAAACAAAACAAAAACAAATCAGTGACCAATATAGCCACCTTTCTTTGCAAGGACACTCAAAAGCCTGCCATCCATGGATTCTGTCAGTGTTTTGATCTGTTCACCATCAACATTGCGTGCAGCAGCAACCACAGCCTCCCAGACACTGTTCAGAGAGGTGTACTGTTTTCCCTCCTTGTAAATGTCACATTTGATAATGGACCACAGGTTCTCAATGAGGTTCAGATCAGGTGAACAAGGAGGCCATGTCATTATATTTTCTTCTTTTATACCCTTTCTTGCCAGCCACGCTGTGGAGTACTTGGACGCGTGTGATGGAGCATTGTCCTGCATGAAAATCATGTTTTTCTTGAAGGATGCAGACTTCTTCCTGTACCACTGCTTGAAGAAGGTGTCTTCCAGAAACTGGCAGTAGGACTGGGAGTTGAGCTTGACTCCATCCTCAACCCGAAAAGGCCCCACAAGCTCATCTTTGATGATACCAGCCCAAACCAGTAGTCCACCTCCACCTTGCTGGCGTCTGAGTCGGACTGGAGCTCTCTGCCCTTTACCAATCCAGCCACGGGCCCATCCATCTGGCCCATCAAGACTCACTCTCGTTTCATCAGTCCATAAAACCTTAGAAAAATCAGTCTTGAGATATTTCTAGGCCCAGTCTTGACGTTTCAGCTTGTGTGTCTTGTTCAGTGGTGGTCGTCTTTCAGCCTTTCTTACCTTGGCCATGTCTCTGAGTATTGCACACCTTGTGCTTTTGGGCACTCCAGTGATGTTGCAGCTCTGAAATATGGCCAAACTGGTGGCAAGTGGCATCTTGGCAGCTGCACGCTTGACTTTTCTCAGTTCATGGGCAGTTATTTTGCGCCTTGGTTTTTCCACACGCTTCTTGCGACCCTGTTGACTATTTTGAATGAAACGCTTGATTGTTCGATGATCACGCTTCAGAAGCTTTGCAATTTTAAGAGTGCTGCATCCCTCTGCAAGATATCTCACTATTTTTGACTTTTCTGAGCCTGTCAAGTCCTTCTTTTGACCCATTTTGCCAAAGGAAAGGAAGTTGCCTAATAATTATGCACACCTGATATAGGGTGTTGATGTCATTAGACCACACCCCTTCTCATTACAGAGATGCACATCACTTAATATGCTTAATTGGTAGTAGGCTTTTGAGCCTATACAGCTTGGAGTAAGACAACATGCATAAAGAGGATGATGTGGTCAAAATACTCATTTGCCTAATAATTCTGCACGCAGTGTATACACTGCTCAAAAAAATAAAGGGAACACAAAAATAACACATCCTAGATCTGAATTAATTAAATATTCTTCTGAAATACTTTGTTCTTTACATAGTTGAATGTGCTGACAACAAAATCACACAAAAATATGGAAATCTAATTTTTTAACCCATGGAGGTCTGGATTTGGAGTCACCCTCAAAATTAAAGTGGAAAAACACACTACAGGCTGATCCAACTTTGATGTAATGTCCTTAAAACAAGTCAAAATGAGGCTCAGTAGTGTGTGTGGCCTCCACGTGCCTGTATGACCTCCCTACAACGCCTGTGCATGCTCCTGATGAGGTGGCAGACGGTCTCCTGAGGGATCTCCTCCCAGACCTGGACTAAAGCATCTGCCAACTCCTGGACAGTCTGTGGTTGGTGGATAGAGCGAGACGTGATGTCCCAGATGTGCTCAATTGGATTCAGGTCTGGGGAACGGGCGGGCCAGTCCATAGCATCAATGTCTTCGTCTTGCAGGAACTGCTGACACACTCCAGCCACATGAGGTCTAGCATTGTCTTGCATTAGGAGGAACCCAAGGCCAACCGCACCAGCATATGGTCTCACAAGGGGTCTGAGGATCTCATCTCGGTACCTAATGGCAGTCAGGCTACCTCTAGTGAGCACATGGAGGGCTGTGCGGCCCTCCAAAGAAATGCCACCCCACACCATTACTGACCCAATGCCAAACCGGTCATGCTGGAGGATGTTGCAGGCAGTTGGAGGATGTTGCTGTCACGGGGTTCCGAAGGTGCACTCGGTCCCCCATTGCCCGCAGAACTGTTGCTTAGCTTTTGGAATGAGGTTCTGTGTTTGACCTCATTCCCAGGGCGGCTTTACTAGCTGGGTGGCTCCCTGCTCCTAGTCTGCCTTGAGCGCCGAGCTGATCACTCGGTGCTCGACTGGTTGGTCTGTCAGTCATGTGACGCTGGCCACGTCACATGACCCTCACTCCCCACTATAAATACAGGCAGCCTGCTGGCTACAGGTTGCCTGTTAATTTCTAGGTTCCTGGTTATTTGTTGGACTGCTGAATACTTACCTGATCCTGTTCCCTGACCATCCTTTTGCCTGCTCCTCCTGTACTGCGCTTCCGTCCTGGTATTGTGACCTCGGCTCCCACCTGACTACTCTCTTAGGACTCCTCTTGTACTTCTCTTCTCTCCTGGTATTTATGACCCCGGCTTCTCCTGACAATTCTCTGCTTGCTCCATTTGTACTTTGCAGCTTTCCTGGTATTGACTCGGTCCGTTCACGTCCTGTTGTTTGTCTGTCTGTCATCCCTGCACTTACTCCAAGTTAGGGATTGCCGTCCAGTTGTCCCCTGTCATTAGGACTCGCAAGGCAAGTAGGCAGGGCCAGGGGTAAGGGTGGAGCGCAGTGGTCACTTCCCTCCCCCCTGTGTGTGTGTGTACGCGACCGTTACAGTTGCAGTTCTCCACGGCATTTCCAGACTCTGTCATGTCTGTCACATGTGCTCAGTGTGAACCTGCTTTCATCTGTGAAGAGCACAGGGCGCCAGTGGCGAATTTGCCAATCTTGGTGTTTTCTGGCAAATGCCAAACGTCCTGCACGGTGTTGGGCTGTAAGCACAACCCCCACCTGTGGACGTCGGACCCTCATATCACCCTCATGGAGTCTGTTTCTGACCGTTTGAGCAGACACATGCACATTTGTGGCCTGCTGGAGGTCATTTTGCAGGGCTCTGGCAGTGCTCCTCCTGTTCCTCCTTGCACAAAGGCGGAGGTAGCGGTCCTGCTGCTGGGTTGTTGCCCTCCTACGGCCTCCTCCACGTCTCCTGATGTACTGGCCTGTCTCCTGGTAGCGCCTCCATGCTCTGGACACTACGCTGACAGACACAGCAAACCTTCTTGCCACAGCTCGCATTGATGTGCCATCCTGGATAAGCTGCACTACCTGAGCCACTTGTGTGGGTTGTAGACTCCGTCTCATGCTACCACTAGAGTGAAAGCACCGGCAGCATTCAAAAGTGACCAAAACATCAGCCAGGAAGCATAGGAACTGAGAAGTGGTCAGGTCACCACCTGCAGAACCACTCCTTTATTGGGGGTGTCTTGCTAATTGCCTATAATTTCCACCTGTTGTCTATCCCATTTGCACAACAGCATTTGAAATTGATTGTCACTCAGTGTTGCTTCCTAAGTGGACAGTTTGATTTCACAGAAGTGTGATTGACTTGGAGTTACATTGTGTTGTTTAAGTGTTCCCTTTATTTTTTTGAGCAGTGTATTATTACAGAAGGGTACTTTTATGTAGTAACTAAATTTTCCTTTCTCTAAGAAGGAGGCACAAATGTACTGCCCAGGGGACTCCAGAGACCTCAATCTAGAACATTTTCTGTCATTAAGAGGCTCTTTCTACAACCTCGTGGACAGTCTTTTATTCAGCCTCTGAGGTTTATAGAGGTCAAATATAGTGCAGAAGGCAGAACGACTTCATAGATCTTCAGCTTCTGCGTTCTTTCCGCATCTTCTCATAATAAAATGAATTGTGTATTTCAATTTCCAAAACTTATCTCATTAAACGGCTTCGTTCTTTCTCTTTGATCCTTTTGTTCTGTTATTATTGGATGGTGAAACTGCACCGAGAGAGAAAATCAGTTAGACAGGAAATAACACAGTCACCAGTACACGGTTGATTGGATCATGTGGACTCCACTTTCTTTAAACAAGCGTATGTTTTCCTGTATAAGGGGCCCTGGTTTGAAGCTGTTCGTGAAGAAATTCTGCAGCAATTGAATATTTTTGTACGTCACTCTCCTTACTGTATTTTTAAAAAAAGGGTCATATGGAATTAATAGAATGTTGCTGCTTTCTTCCAAACCTATTCATAGGCTGTGTGTTGTACTACAACTCATTTACTTCAATGGAGCAAAGGTACAAAACAAGACACAATTCATGGACATGTATGCTGCTGTTTCTGTAAGACAGCGGTGTTCTTCTAATGCTGGATGACCCCTTTATGCATAAATTCTATAGGACTGGCATATTTTGCAGTGCTAAACAGATCCGATGCATTCCAGTTATTGATACCACTGTATTTGTGAGTTATTCCCTCCTTTCTGATCCTCAGCTGTGTTATGTGACCAACACTCTTACTTTCCAAATAACACAGCATCTTATGTGTGGACAGGAAGCTAGATTCTCTATGTATTGCTATGGGACCCTCAATGTCACTCTCATAGGAATGAATAAAGAGGTAACTTCCTGTTCTGAGTCAGTTGTAGATCAGAGGGTTGGTCACATGACACAGCTGAGGATCAGAGGGGAGGTTGTAACTCACAAATACAGTCCTTTTTATCTTGTCCAGATATTTACTCCCTCCAGCTATGAAAGAAGTTTCTGGCACATATATCTTTGGTTCCCTTCTTATGCAAAAATTCTTCAAAATTCTGTCAGTACATCTTTCCCCCTCTCTAGCTACACAAACTCACCATCCTTTACCCCCTTTAATAGTTCCATGGAGCTGCCCCCTTTAATAGCATCAGCCTGCTGCCATTGACACTGTACCCCTGATACTCCCAAAATAGTGCTGTGCCATCCTCAGTAATGTGTTACTAGTACCATACTGCACAATACTGTGGCAGCTGATGTTTGCCATTTGCAGCGGACCGCTGGGGAGTTTGTGAAAATTGGGAGTGGTAGTTGGGGCTCTGAGGGTGGTGGGAGTACTCACAGATCATGGTGGCGATCTCCACTCTTGCTGTCGCCACGGCCATGCAGTGACAGGAGGATGCACCCTTTCTTCCCTTGGGTATTGGGGCTCCAGACTGATGTTGGGTGGGGTGCCCGTGATGTTGGATGATTTGCTGGGTGCAAGGCAGGACCACTGAAAGATGGACATAATGATTAGGCCCAATGTTTCCAATAAGTAAATGGCCATGAACGAACAGTGTTTCCATTATTAACTGATGGTTTTTTTTCACTGTCGTGTGCATGTAGCCTTATGGTATTGAATGAGCTCATCGTAGGCACAAGGGGGGATGAGGGCATCAAGGAAAGTACCCAGGGCATGTGCCCCTAGTACCACTCATCAGCACTTAATGTAGAAGCATAATGACCTATTGTGCCAATTACAAAGTTGCTACTAGTGTTGAGCAAATCGAACTTGATGAAGTGAAATTCAATTAGAATTTCCGGAAAAATTTGATTTGTCACAAAGCCGAATTTCCTCGCGCTTTATGGTAACAAATCCAATTTTTTTCTAAAATGGCTGCTGCACATGTTACAAAGAGAAAGTAAGAAGCCCACCCATAATGCCGTGCAGCCAGCCAGTCAGCAGATAGCCAGCCCCTGTGATGTCACAGCCCTATAAAAAAGTCGCCTCCTGCCTGGTCTCCGCCATTTTACAGTGAACTAAGTGCAGGGAGTGCAGGGAGAGACGTTGCAGGCACTGGGGACAGGGGAAGGAGAGGGAGGCATTATCTATACTATAAGGACAGAGTAGGGGTCAATAGAACGGTGTAAAGCCTGGGTAATAGGAGCGATTACTATTACACCTTGCTGCACTAATTGAGGTTAAAATGTGTTCTGATACTACAGATTTTAGGTTATTCACATTCTTTTATGCATGAGTAATTCCATTAATCCTTGATTCTGTTATTGGGATGAGATTGCTGTCTGATACTACTGATTTTAGGCGGTTCACATTCTTTTATGCATAAGTAAATGCGTTCATCCTTGATTCTGTAATTGGGGTGAAGTTGGGGCCTGATATGACTGTTTTTGGGGTGTTCCTGTTCTTTTATATCTAATTCAATCTTCCTTAAAGAGAACCTGTCACCGGGATTTTGGGTATAGAGCTGAGGACATGGGTTGCTAGATGGCATCCGTAATACCCAGTCCCCATAGCTCTGTGTGCTTTTATTGTGTTAAAAAACTGATTTGATACATATGCAAATTAACCTGAGATGAGTCCTGTCCCTGAGATGAGTCCTGCATGAAGGAGACCAGCACCACCCTGCATCCTCAGAATCTCCTCCTTGCTCCCCGACGTCAGAAAGCTAGAGCGCCGTAATCTCGCGATGCCCGAGCTAGCGCATGAGCATGTCGTCATAGTGTTCCTTCCCTGTGCTGGCATCAGCCTCAGGGAGCGAACTGCGCATGCGCTAACTTGCGCATTGCGAGATTACGGCGCTCTAGCTTTCTGACGTCGGGGAGCAATGGGGACTGGGTATTGCGGATGTGCTAGCGGCCATCTAGCAACCCATGTTCTCAGCTCTATACACAAAATCCCGGTGACAGGTTTCCTTTAATTGTGTGATTTGGGTGAAATTGTGGCCTGATACTAAAGATATTTTTTTTGGGGGTTCACGTTCTTTTATACCTAAGTAAATCCGTTAATCCTTGATTGTGTAATTGGGGTGAAATTGCGGTCTGATAATACTGATTTGGGGGGATTCACGTTCTTTTATACATAAGTAAATCCATTTATCCTTGATTCCGGGGTGAAATTGCGGCCTGATACTACAGATTTTGGGGGTTCATCTTCTTTTATGCATAAGTAAGGCTACTTTCACACTGGCGTTTCTGGGTTCGCTTGTGAGATCTGTTTCAGGACTCTCACAAGCAGCCCAAAACGGATCAGTTTAGCCCCAATGCATTCTGAATGGATAAGGATCCGTTCAGAATGCATCAGTTTGGCTCCATTCCGCCTCCATTCCGCTCTGGAGGCGGACACCAAAATGCTGCTTGCATCGTTTTGGTGTCCGCCTGGCGATGCGGAGCCAAACGGATCCGTCCTGACTTACAATGTAAGTCAATAGGGACGGATCCGTTTTCACTGACACAATATGGTGCAATTGTAAACGGATCCGCCCCCCATTGACTTTCAATGTAAGTCAGGACGGATCCGTTTGACTTAGGCCTAGTTCACACAATCGTTTTTTTTGCGAGTGTACGGGCCGTTTTTTTCTGTTCCGTATACACTCCGTATACGGAACCATTCATTTCAATGGTTCTGCATTAAAAACGGTCCTATTATTGCCCGTAAATCACGTTCCGTGGCTCTATTCAAGTCAATGGGTCCGCAAAAAAATCGGAACACATACAGAAATGCATCCGTATGTCTTCCGTATCCGTTCCGTTTTTGCGGAACCATCTATTGAAAATTTTATGCCCAGCCCAATTTTTTCTATGTAATTTCTGTATACTGTATATGGCATATGGAAAAACGGAAAAGAAACGGAAACGGAACAACGGATCCGTGAAAAACGGACCGCAGAAAACTATAAAAGCCATACGTTCATGTGAACTAGGCCTTACGCTTAGATTTTTTTTTATGTTCTGAACGGATACCAGCGTTTGCATTATAGGTGTGGATCCGTCTGTGCAGATACCAGACGGATCCGCACCTATCGCAGGTGTGAAAGTAGCCTAAATCCATTAATCCTTGATTGTGTAATTGGAGTGAAATTGCGGCCTGATACTACAGATCTGATTTTTTTTTTGAGGGGGGGGTTCATATCCTTTTATACATAAGTAAATCAGTTAATCCTTGATTGTGTAATTGTGGTGAAATTGTGGCCTGAAAATACCGTTTTTTTGGGGGGGTTTCATGTTCTTTTATACATACCTTTTTTGCAACAAGCACCACAGCAACCATCAGTGAGTGATTTGGCGAATTAAATCGCTTTTCCACAGAAGTCATCAGTATCGTGAGTAACCACACCTGTGGCAATAGTTGAATATCATTGAATTTATGTACATATCCCATAGGCCTATATTGATCTCCATATACAGTACAGACAAAAAGTTTGGACACACCTTCTCATTCAAAGAGTTTTCTTTATTTTCATGACTATGAAGGCATCAAAACTATGAATTAACACATGTGGAATTATATACATAACAAACAAGTGTGAAACAACTGAAAATATGTCATATTCTAGGTTCTTCAAAGTAGCCACCTTTTGCTTTGATTACTGCTTTGCACACTCTTGGCATTCTCTTGATGAGCTTCAAGAGGTAGTCCCCTGAAATGGTCTTCCAACAGTCTTGAAGGAGTTCCCAGAGATGCTTAGCACTTGTTGGCCCTTTTGCCTTCACTCTGCGGTCCAGCTCACCCCAAACCATCTCGATTGGGTTCAGGTCCGGTGACTGTGGAGGCCAGGTCATCTGGCGCAGCACCCCATCACTCTCCTTCATGGTCAAATAGCCCTTACTTTCAAAGTTTTCCCAATTTTTCGGCTGACTGACCTTCATTTCTTAAAGTAATGATGGCCACTCGTTTTTCTTTACTTAGCTGCTTTTTTCTTGCCATAATACAAATTCTAACAGTCTATTCAGTAGGACTATCAGCTGTGTATCCACCTGACTTCTCCTCAACGCAACTGATGGTCCCAACCCCATTTATAAGGGAAGAAATCCCACTTATTAAACCTGACAGGGCACACCTGTGAAGTGAAAACCATTTCAGGGGACTACCTCTTGAAGCTCATCAAGTGAATGCCAAGAGTGTGCAAAGCAGTAATCAAAGCAAAAGGTGGCTACTTTGAAGAACCTAGAATATGACATATTTTCAGTTGTTTCACCCTTGTTTGTTATGTATATAATTCCACATGTGTTAATTCATAGTTTTGATGACTTCAGTGTGAATCTACAATTTTCATAGTCATGAAAATACAGAAAACTCTTTGAATGAGAAGGTGTGTCCAAACTTTTGGTCTGTACTGTATCTATATATTTATATAATTTTTTCTTTTTTGTGGGGATATATTCATATACATTTTAAGGTATTATTAAGGGTAATAAAATTTTTCAGTGACTTCCCTTTATATACTTACCTTATTTCTATATTACTTGTTGTCAGTGAAGGTTTTCCAATAGAGTATGGCTAGCTTTTTGACCGGACCAATAAATACAAATCAGTGGTTAGCTGAAGCCTCTCAAGTTTTCTCTGACAGGGACCTGGATCAGGGCACACAGAATACCATAATCTTAAGACCTTATTTAAGGATTTGTATATAGGATATAAAATTTTTATAAAATCCTGGTGGGAAACACAGTCCCTTGATAATTATATTAAAGCAAGAATAGTCCGAAGGGGTTAAGGATTCCCCTGATAACCTGCAGCACGCTCTCAAACACCTGAACTAATTGAAAAGTGGGAACACATACTGACAGAAAGCTCTATCAATTTGATGCAATTGCTTTTGACAGAGGAAAAGCAAACATTATTAAGAACGTCAACTGAATTGAGTGAGCTCATTGAAAAAACTTTGAAACACAAAACTGACACAGAGTTTTCAAAGCGTGAACCCACTCTGCAGACATCAGTGGACAAATTCCAAACCTCCATTAAAGAGCGTAAACATTAACAATTTGGGAGGGATTTATTGGAATTTAAGGAAAAGAGAGCATATTTACACCTTACAGATAATAAGAAAATTCCATCAGAAACAGAGATTTCATCATCAGAAGTGGAGACTTCTGATACTGAACATCCAACTGTCAGTCGTTTTAGACCTTGAAGAGGGAGAGGTGGGCGCACTAGAGGTAGATCAGAAAATGGGGGCCACAAAACCGAGACAACATAAAGAATCTGGGCTGTACACAATCCTCAAAATTATATATTATATGAGATGAAATAAAGAACAGATGAATTGAAGATTACAAGCACTCGCTGGGATTTATTCATTACACAATCCTCAAAACACTCTGGATCATCGGAGGGTTTTTTGGAATCGGGAGGTTCAATTCTATACCATCTCAGAGATCGCTCCCGTATGGAGAAAGACAAATAGGGAGAGAAGTCCCTAGAACTAATGAGGGACAGATTATTAATCTATAAGATAGAACACTGACCAAGGATGAGATAAGTGTATTATCCAAGGTCGTGTTCTTTGTTCCCACTACTAAATATAATGCTTTTCATTGGATTAAAGTGTTAGAGTGTTAGACTCCTAACTGAATCGTTAGAGGAGGGAGAAAAAGAGAGAGGCCTGGGACCTTTTACTAACTTAAAGCCTAAGAGTACAAAAATCCCCCCTCCCCCCTCAATAAACTAATACTATAGATCTATTCCTGGGTATTGTTACTAAGGAACTTGAAAAACCTGAATACAAAAATACTGACCAGGGACCGAATCTTTCTAAGTCTGAAATCAGATCAATGTTAACACTTCAGTCAGATGATAATATTATAACTAAATCCTTCAAGGTGATTCTTAATCATTCACAATATACTGAGATGTGTTACACAATCTTGAATGATAGATCCTCCTATACCCAACTTAAGAGAGATCCTACAAATGAGTTTCAATTAAAATTGGAGAAGATTCTTATAGGAGCAGTAGAGACTCAATTGATTTCCAAAGACGAAATGAGGTACATGTTTAATGAAAATCCTAAGATTCCCACCTTTTACGCACTACCTAAAATTCATAAAAGTTTAAATCCTTTGAAAGGACAGCCAATAGTAGCCGGGATTGATTCTATCTCACAAAAGGTGGAAATCTATATTGACAAAGTACTTGGTAATTTCATCACAGCCCTTCCCTCATACATTAGAGAACGCCCATTTACTTTAGCAAATTAAAATGGTTTTGGGAACTGGTCATTCTATTCCTTCAAAGGGAGACTTCTTCTTCTTATAGACCTGGGGGGCTAACGGAGATGCTGGGATATTATGTCCCAGACACGGTTAGTCCGGTTCAGGTCAGACAGATTTGGATGAGGGGTCTGATGGTGGCAAAAGTTATCTTAATTAAATATTGGGGATCTGTCTCCCTACCCTCAATAAATGAATGGATACAGTATTTTCGAAAAACTCAAATTTATGAGGCTATGGAAAGAAAACGGAGAGCGGCACGTGTGACTCTTTAGATATAATTTATAGTGTACTTATAATTGTGTTTGATAGAGCTGTGGTGACGACAGCCAATTGGGGAGGGGGGGGAAGTATAGTCTTATTTTGTGGATATTAACCTGCAATCTAATGTGACATGCATAAAATATATAGGATATTGTTCTTTCTTATAGGGTAGCTGATTGTTGTCTACAATGGCTGTCCTGTATGTAGCTGTTCTTTTTGTTTTAATGCATGTCTCTTATACTTGTATTATAAAAAATAAAAAAAGAGATATGATGGATCTCCTTAATAAGTTAGCTGGCCTGGTGGTGGAAGATGATACCCTCTTGGCCTCCATTGATGTAGAGGCCTTATATAGTAACATTCCTCATGATTCCTCAAAACAAGAGGTACATATTGTATCCCACATAATCAGTTTGTATCTAATCTCTTGGAATTTGTCTTGAGACACAACTATTTCTTATTTGGCTCCAAGTTCTTTCACCAGCTCAGAGGCACCACAATGGGTAGTGCCTGTGCGTCTACCTATGCAAATCTGTTCCTGGGCTGTTGGGAGGACACTGTGATATTCACTGATCACAATTAGTGGACGCCACATATTGCCTTCTGGGGTTGCTTTATTGATGATATTTGGATCTTGGCATTAAATTGCAGAATGCTGTTGTGCGTACTCAGACCTATAGGAAACCCACGGCAACTAATAACCTTTTAAAATGGGAAAGTCATCTACCTCGGGGTATACCAAAAGTGCAGTATCTGCGTACTGTCACCGCCAGATCTATGAGAAGGTCTGGCAGACGTTCTTCTATACCTCTTGTATGACGTTCTTTGTTTTGATTTCACTTTGTCATCTCCTTTCCTTCTGCCAGATGTCACTTATTTAGACTAATCGTCTTCCTTTATATTCCCTCCCATACTGCCTCACTTTGCGGTTTAAACTACTTCCTGGATGAAGTGTTCACTGCTGGAGGCTGCTGCTGCTGTTTGCTCAGATAAGTCTTTTCCTTTATTGTGTTTCCTTGCTGGCTTGATTCTAGGTGACCCTGACTCCGTCCGTATTAAGTGCAGGGAGCCGGTGGTCGTGTCCCCTCACTATTATAGGATTTTCAGGTGTCACACAGTCTTAGGTACGTGAGCATGCAATCGTCTACCATTGAGACCCTTGCATGTGCATAGCAGTCAGGGAGAGCTCTTAGGGTTTTATAGGGCTCGCCTATATGCTCCTTAGTTTGGGATCAAGCCAGTCGGTCGTTTATTTATACGTTCCAGCTATCTGCAACTTCATCCGTGACACGTACACGCAGAAAGTGCTCCAATAAGGAGGACTTCCACCGCCAGGGACTTACAATCCAGATTTATTAGGAGAGGGTATCCGCAGCAGGTACTTAATAATGCCTATAAATATGTCTGTAATAAGGAGAGGACAGAGTTACTCATCCCTAAACCTAAGGATAATGACAGGACAAGTGACAAAAAGCAGATCATGCGCATTTTAGGGACTTATGATGATCAGAGCATGAGAGTACAGGGCATCTTAAATAAATATTGGGACCTTCTCAAAATGGATCCAGATATCAAGAATATTATTTCAGACTACCCAGCCAAAACCTATAGAAGAGGGAGATCATTGAGGGACAGAATTGTCCACAGTCATTATGTACCCCCTAAAAAGCAAGGTACATGGTTGGAGAAAAGAACTTGTGGCATGTACAGGTGTGGTGGATGTATAGCATGTCGATATATATACACTACAAAGAGTTTCTTGAGTGTAGCCAAACAAAGGGACTACAAGATCTGTGAATTTGCTAATTGCAAGACCATGGGGGTTGTATATTTATGCACCTGTACCTGTCGACTCTAATATGTAGGTAAAATTGTGATAGAATTAAGGAGAAGAATAGGGGACCATTCAGGCGATATTAAGCATAAAAGAGAGACCCTCATTTCTAGACATGTACATGAGAAACATGGTGGTGAACCTAGGCCCATTAATTTTTGCGTAATAGAAAAAATCTGCCCATCCCCAAAAGGGGGAGACTTGGAGAAAACAATCTTACAGAAGCAGACTAAATGGATGTTTAGATTGAAGTCAGTTAACCTACAGGGACTTAATGAGAAGCTTTCATTTGTTAGTTTTTTGTGATCAGTGATCCAGGACCCTGTCATCTATTTATTTATATATATTTTTGCATTGAATAGGCTTTCTGGCAATACCATTAATGCATCAATATTTTATATGAACACAATCAGAGACCGGTCAAAAGGGATGTATTTGATCAGAGAATGGTCTAACATCAATTACATTACCTATGGATTGGGTGGTACAGGTATTTTTCTGGAGACCCCCTAATATTCATTAACCCCCTTTTTTGGTTATTGGGTGTCACCAATCTACCCATTCACCCACCCTTTTTTTTTATTCATAGCCAATATTTTTATAGAGCTAAGATTTCTGCATGCCCATATATATATATATATATATATATATATATATATATATATATATATATATATATATATGAAAAATGGCAGCACTGACTACAATCAAAAAAGGGTGGGTGCACGTTCCAGGGGAATCGACCTCTTACCCCAATCAATGAATCCAGAAAATGGACGGCACTCCAGCAGGATAAAAGTGAAGTTTTCTTTATTCAACCATGCGGTGCAACGTTTCGGCTCCAAAAGTGAGCCTTTCTCAAGGAGGGAAAGGCTCACTTTTGGAGCCGAAACGTTGCAACGCATGGTTGAATAAAGAAAACTTCACTTTTATCCTGCTGGAGTGCCGTCCATTTTCTGGATTCATATATATATATATATATATATATATATATATATATATAAAACAAAGAAGTAGGACTGCACTCCAAGATAGTGATAAAATCAGCAGTTGTTTATTCACCCATAATATGGCAAGTCTTGCGACGTTTCGGCTCACAAGAGCCTTCCTCAAGCATGGTAACAGTGAAAGTGAGAGCATTATAAAGGCATTTACAAAGTGTCCAACCCATATGGGTGTGGTTACAATCAATTGCAATTACAAACATCTGATACAAATCAATACAATAAAGTGCATGTGCATAAAGTGAGCAGTGATATACAATTTATGACTAAGGGATGCCGTCCCTTCAAAGTGAACTAAAATGTATGCGATACTTCATTTAGGTTAAAATCACAATTACATAAGTGATTATGTGATGAAAGTGGATCCCAGAAATCAGACCATAGGTAGCAATGGGGCCCGCATATACCATAGCGTTCATTGTGCGTCTCCAGCTCTTCATTGCGCATGACCACACTGACATCATCAGATGCATAACAGTGTAAAGGTCAAGCACATGCGCTCTGTGTAGTCGACATAAGAGCGCCATTTTACTTAAGGGAAAAATACCCAAAAGTTACGTGCAGGTTGTATGCCTAACTGTTGTCTAAACAGAGTAATCATATCTCAGACCGCTGTAGGGGTCTCCTACAGATACCAGCATATGGACAGGGGTCCAGACCAAATGGGCGGGACACCTGACCAAAGAGCCATGAGAGCCAGAGGGGAACATAATAATGATCCCCGCCGGCAATCACAAGCACAATTGCCGGAAAAATAGCAGTCATGGAGGGATAATCCCTCTACTATTCCAACAGCCATATCTTATTGAAATACAGTAATATATCTGGAGTAACGCGTAAGTACAAGAACGCTGATGTCCACCTCGGGTCGCATAGCTTCCAAAGGGTCAAGTTCAAGGATCCACATCCAATATAGTGAAAATATAAAATCCTAAAAAGCAGAGAAAAACAAATATTTTAGTTTCAAAATAGATCTCTTTACAATTACAGATAGATCTTTCACAGTTATCGAGCACCAATATACAAAAATGAGAAAGACAAAACACAAACATGCAAAGGAACTGAAGGCGAGTCACAAATCCAAGGGCTCCTACCTGAACTCAATATTGAGACCCCTGGGATGCAAGCTGTCCAGATCATATATCAAGCGTAACTCGCTTTTCTTCAAAAGTATTAGGCGATCACCGCCTCTTCTAGGAAGCCTGACCTGGTCAATGATCCAGCATCTTAAATCACGCTCGGAATGCCCGAGGGATCCAAAATGTCTGGACACTGGTAGATCAGTACGTCTCTTCCTTATTGAATTCCTATGGTTATTCAACCTTACTTTCAATTCTGTGGAAGTTTCCCCGACATATAATAGGTTACAGGGACAGGCCAACACATAAACTACATATGACGAGGAGCAATTTAGATGAAACTTTATGGGATACTCTTTGTTGGTAAACGGGTGTATGAAAGATCTAGTTTTACATATATACCGACAATTGACACAACCGAGACACGGATAACATCCAAGCCCCGGCTGTGTCAATGTCCGCTGTATGCTGGTTTTCTTTGGACCTACATCCGCTCTGACCAAATGATCTTTAAGATTTTTATTTTTACGATATGATAGGAGGGGCGGAAGTTTAAATTCTGGTACATCTTTAATAGACCTGCTTAAGATACCCCAGTTATCCTTCAGGATACGTCCTATCTCCATACTACATCCAGAGTATGTGGACATAAATGGTATCCTCTGAGTTTTTATAGAGGTAGTGTCTGTTGTTTCAGTATTCATATGTAAGATTTTATTCTTGTGTGCATCTAGCAGTCTACGAGGATAACCCCGTTCCCTAAATTTATCTGACATCGTGTCCAATGTGGTCACCAACTCAGTATGGTCTGAGACAATACGTTTCGTGCGGAGGAATTGCGAATGGGGGAGGTGTTTAACTAGGCTGCGTGGATGATTGCTTTCATAACGTAGAATAGTATTCCTATCTGTCGATTTGACATATAAGCCTGTACCAACCATACCATCGCTAATTTAACATTCGTGTCCAGAAATGACAATTGTGTTTTGGAATATGATATAGTATACTGAAGGTCAGGATCTATATCATTCAGGTATGTATGAAACTCCCTCTATTGTAGTTCAGTACCAGACCACAGGAGGAAGACGTCATCTATGTACCGCCACCACCTGACAACATGTTGAAAGTGGTGGGATACATACAGGGAGTGCAGAATTATTAGGCAAGTTGTATTTTTGAGGATTAATTTTATTATTGAACAACAACCATGTTCTCAATGAACCCAAAAAACTCATTAATATCAAAGCTGAATATTTTTGGAAGTAGTTTTTAGTTTGTTTTTAGTTTTAGCTATTTTAGGGGGATATCTGTGTGTGCAGGTGACTATTACTGTGCATAATTATTAGGCAACTTAACAAAAAACAAATATATACCCATTTCAATTATTTATTTTTACCAGTGAAACCAATATAACATCTCAACATTCACAAATATACATTTCTGACATTCAAAAACAAAACAAAAACAAATCAGTGACCAATATAGCCACCTTTCTTTGCAAGGACACTCAAAAGCCTGCCATCCATGGATTCTGTCAGTGTTTTGATCTGTTCACCATCAACATTGCGTGCAGCAGCAACCACAGCCTCCCAGACACTGTTCAGAGAGGTGTACTGTTTTCCCTCCTTGTAAATCTCACATTTGATGATGGACCACAGGTTCCCAATGAGGTTCAGATCAGGTGAACAAGGAGGCCATGTCATTAGATTTTCTTCTTTTATACCCTTTCTTGCCAGCCACGCTGTGGAGTACTTGGACGCGTGTGATGGAGCATTGTCCTGCATGAAAATCATGTTTTTCTTGAAGGATGCAGACTTCTTCCTGTACCACTGCTTGAAGAAGGTGTCTTCCAGAAACTGGCAGTAGGACTGGGAGTTGAGCTCGACTCCATCCTCAACCCGAAAAGGCCCCACAAGCTCATCTTTGATGATACCAGCCGAAACCAGTACTCCACCTCCACCTTGCTGGCGTCTGAGTCAGACTGGAGCTATCTGCCCTTTACCAATCCAGCCACGGGCCCATCCATCTGGCCCATCAAGACTCACTCTCATTTCATCAGTCCATAAAACCTTAGAAAAATCAGTCTTGAGATATTTCTTGGCCCAGTCTTGACGTTTCAGCTTGTGTGTCTTGTTCAGTGGTGGTCGTCTTTCAGCCTTTCTTACCTTGGCCATGTCTCTGAGTATTGCACACCTTGTGCTTTTGGGCACTCCAGTGATGTTGCAGCTCTGAAATATGGCCAAACTGGTGGCAAGTGGCATCTTGGCAGCTGCACGCTTGACTTTTCTCAGTTCATGGGCAGTTATTTTGCGCCTTGGTTTTTCCACACGCTTCTTGCGACCCTGTTTACTATTTTGAATGAAACGCTTGATTGTTCGATGATCACGCTTCAGAAGCTTTGCAATTTTAAGAGTGCTGCATCCCTCTGCAAGATATCTCACTATTTTTGACTTTTCTGAGCCTGTCAAGTCCTTCTTTTGACCCATTTTGCCAAAGGAAAGGAAGTTGCCTAATAATTATGCACACCTAATATAGGGTGTTGATGTCATTAGACCACACCCCTTCTCATTACAGAGATGCACATCACCTAATATGCTTAATTGGTAGTAGGCTTTCGAGCCTATACAGCTTGGAGTAAGACAACATGCATAAAGAGGATGATGTGGTCAAAATACTCATTTGCCTAATAATTCTGCACGCAGTGTAGATAAAGTCCTCCTCCATGTGGCGCATATAAATATTTGCGTACGTTGGGGCCACATTGGACCCCATCGCAACGCCGCGTTTCTGATTAAAGAGAATATCTTGAAACAGAAAATAGTTGTTTTCAAGGATCAATCTCAATAGAGTATTTATGAAACATTTTGCATTCTACTCTATTGAGATTGATCCTTGAAAACAACTATTTTCTGTTTCAAGATATTTTCTTTAATCAGAAACGCGGCATTGCGATGGGGTCCAATGTGGCCCCAACGTACGCAAATATTTATATGCGCCACATGGAGGAGGACTTTATCTATGTATCCCACCACTTTCAACATGTTGTCAGGTGGTGGCGGTACATAGATGATGTCTTCCTCCTGTGGTCTGGTACTGAACTACAATTGAGGGAGTTTCATACATACCTGAATGATATAGATCCTGACCTTCAGTATACTATATCATATTCCAAAACACAATTGTCATTTCTGGACACGAATGTTAAATTAGCCGATGGTATGGTTGGTACAGGCTTATATGTCAAATCGACAGATAGGAATACTATTCTACGTTATGAAAGCAATCATCCATGCAGCCTAGTTAAACACCTCCCCCATTCGCAATTCCTCCGCACGAAACGTATTGTCTCAGACCATACTGAGTTGGTGACCACATTGGACACAATGTCAGATAAATTTAGGGAACGGGGTTATCCTCGTAGACTGCTAGATGCACACAAGAATAAAATCTTACATATGAATACTGAAACAACAGACACTACCTCTATAAAAACTCAGAGGATACCATTTATGTCCACATACTCTGGATGTAGTATGGAGATAGGACGTATCCTGAAGGATAACTGGGGTATCTTAAGCAGGTCTATTAAAGATGCACCAGAATTTAAACTTCCGCCCCTCCTATCATATCGTAAAAATAAAAATCTTAAAGATCATTTGGTCAGAGCGGATGTAGGTCCAAAGAAAACCAGCATACAGCGGACATTGACACAGCCGGGGCTTGGATGTTATCCGTGTCTCGGTTGTGTCAATTGTCGGTATATATGTAAAACTAGATCTTTCATACACCCGTTTACCAACAAAGAGTATCCCATAAAGTTTAATCTAAATTGCTCCTCGTCATATGTATTTTATGTGTTGGCCTGTCCCTGTAACCTATTATATGTCGGGGAAACTTCCACAGAATTGAAAGTAAGGTTGAATAACCATAGGAATTCAATAAGGAAGAGACGTACTGATCTACCAGTGTCCAGACATTTTGGATCCCTCGGGCATTCCGAGCGTGATTTAAAATGCTGGATCATTGACCAGGTCAGGCTTCCTAGAAGAGGCGGTGATCGCCTAATACTTTTGAAGAAAAGAGAGTTACGCTGGATATATGATCTGGACAGCTTGCATCCCAGGGGTCTCAATATTGAGTTCAGGTAGGAGCCCTTGGATTTGTGACTCGCCTTCAGTTCCTTTGCATGTTTGTGTTTTGTCTTTCTCATTTTTGTATATTGGTGCTCGATAACTGTGAAAGATCTATCTGTAATTGTAAAGAGATCTATTTTGAAACTAAAATATTTGTTTTTCTCTGCTTTTTAGGATTTTATATTTTCACTATATTGGATGTGGATCCTTGAACTTGACCCTTTGGAAGCTATGCGACCCGAGGTGGACATCAGCGTTCTTGTACTTACGCGTTACTCCAGATATATTACTGTATTTCAATAAGATATGGCTGTTGGAATAGTAGAGGGATTATCCCTCCATGACTGCTATTTTTCCGGCAATTGTGCTTGTGATTGCCGGCGGGGATCATTATTATGTTCCCCTCTGGCTCTCATGGCTCTTTGGTCAGGTATCCCGCCCATTTGGTCTGGACCCCTGTCCATATGCTGGTATCTGTAGGAGACCCCTACAGCGGTCTGAGATATGATTACTCTGTTTAGACAACAGTTAGGCATACAACCTGCACGTAACTTTTGGGTATTTTTCCCTTAAGTAAAATGGCGCTCTTATGTCGACTACACAGAGCGCATGCGCTTGACCTTTACACTGTTATGCATCTGATGATGTCAGTGTGGTCATGCGCAATGAAGAGCTGGAGACGCACAATGAACGCTATGGTATATGCAGGCCCCATTGCTACCTATGGTCTGATTTCTGTGATCCACTTTCATCACATAATCAATTATGTAGTTGTGATTTTAACCTAAATGAAGTATCGCATACATTTTAATTCACTTTGAAGGGACGGCATCCCTTAGTCATAAATTGTATATCACTGCTCACTTTATGCACATGCACTTTATTGTATTGATTTGTATCAGATGTTTGTAATTGCAATTGATTGTAACCACACCCATATGGGTTGGACACTTTGTAAATGCCTTTATAATGCTCTCACTTTCACTGTTACCATGCTTGAGGAAGGCTCTTGTGAGCCGAAACGTCGCAAGACTTGCCATATTATGGGTGAATAAACAACTGCTGATTTTATCACTATCTTGGAGTGCAGTCCTACTTCTTTGTTTTTTATACCATTGGGGATTGCCGCTGCCCTGCGCTGGACCCTGCACCCACATTCTGGTTGGTGCTCCCACTGGACTTTTTCTTTTATATATATATATATATATATATATATATATATATATATATATAATTTAATCTTATTTAATCGGACCTAAATTCTCCCTCTTTATATTCCCATAAATTTGGGATATATATCTTGTTTATATATAGAGGGGTTTTGCAGATATATATATTACATCTTGTTATTGTATCATATAGGTCCTATTTATATAGTCATCGGTGTCCATACATACTATGTTTGGGACAGTGAGTCCTTCCTCCGATGGTACTAATATCTAGAACACGGAGTGGGCGCAGGCGCAGTTGTGAATGTTACATGGAATGATGCTACTATGTTTTATGCATGCGCTGTATTACATCGACACTCTCATTGCCAGTATTGTCCGTGCCCGTACTACAGAGCAGACGTATGTGCTCTCGGCGCCCCTTAAAAGCCTGTCCTTCTTAGACTTTCAATGGACGTATATCCAGGGCAGGGCGGGGCAGCGTATGTGCGCATCAACCATGGCGCTTGCGCACTTGTATCCAACAGACGCCAATAACTTAGACAGGGTATATAAACCTGCGGCGGGGAGATATGTGCGCCGCAGGTCATTATCATCCATTGGCTTCATATCATTTTACACCACTGTCTGTTTTTTCTGTTGGTCCCCTGAAGAACCGAAATATTTCCTGGGGGAAATGCGTTGGAACTATTTTACAATTGAAGATCAGATATCGCATGGGACTTTTGTTTCTATGACTGGCATTATTCACATTGGGAATTACTGGACAGGCAGGGATTCCTAGCAAGGGTACAGCCACCGATAAGTGGGGCCGCCCCTTTCGGGGCGATTACTCTTCTGGACTTTGAATCTTGACTCAGTGCCCCTCTACACTATTCAGAGGATCCCAGACTAAGAAATTCTTCAAGCTGCACTCAAGTTTTTTGCAACAAGCACCAGCGCAACCATCACTGAGTGATTTGACAAATGAAATCACTTTACCACAGAAGTCATCAGTATCGTGAGTAACCACACCTGTGGCAATAGTTGAATATCATTGAATTTATGCACAGTACAGACCAAATGTTTGGACACACCTTCTCATTCAAAGAGTTTTCTTTATTTTCATGACTATGAAGGCATCAAAACTATGAATTAACACATGTGGAATTATATACATAACAAACAAGTGTGAAACAACTGAAAATATGTCATATTCTAGGCTCTTTAAAGTAGCCACCTTTTGCTTTGATTACTGCTTTGCACACTCTTGGCATTCTCTTGATGAGCTTCAAGAGGTAGTCCCCTGAAATAGTCTTCCAACAGTCTTGAAGGAGTTCCCAGAGATGCTTAGCACTTGTTGGCCCTTTTGCCTTCACTCTGCGGTCCAGCTCACCCCAAACCATCTCGATTGGGTTCAGGTCCGGTGACTGTGGAGGCCAGGTCATCTGGCGCAGCACCCCATCACTCTCCTTCATGGTCAAATAGCCCTTACTTTCAAAGTTTTCCCAATTTTTCGGCTCACTGACTGACCTTCATTTCTTAAAGTAATGGTGGCCACTCGTTTTTCTTTACTTAGCTGCTTTTTTCTTGCCATAATACAAATTCTAACAGTCTATTCAGTAGGACTATCAGCTGTGTATCCACCTGACTTCTCCTCAATGCAACTGATGGTCCCAACCCCATTTATAAGGGAAGAAATCCCACTTATTAAACCTGACAGGGCACACCTGTGAAGTGAAAACCATTTCAGGGGACTACCTCTTGAAGCTCATCAAGAGAATGCCAAAAGTGTGCAAAGCAGTAATCAAAGCAAAAGGTGGCTACTTTGAAGAACCTAGAATATGACATATTTTCAGTTGTTTCACACTTGTTTGTTATGTATATAATTCCACATGTGTTAATTCATAGTTTTAATGCCTTCATAGTCATGAAAATAAAAAAAACTCTTTGAATGAGAAGGTGTGTCCAAACTTTTGGTCTGTACTGTACTGTACATGTCCCATAGGCATATATTGATCTCCATATATCTATATTGTGTTGTTATTTTTTTCTTTTTTGTGTTGATATATTCATATACATTTAATGTATTATTAATAAATGTTAAGTTTTAAGGGTAATTACATTTTTCAGTGACTTTTCTTTTATACATAAGTAAATCCATTCATCCTTGATTCTGTGGTGTAATTGCATCCTGACACTACTGCTATTTTGCACTTCAAGTTACTGTTACAGTCCAGTATGTTCAACAAACAGGTGACAGGGCTTTCTAAGGGAACGGGCAGTGGTAAAAATGTTTCTGGAGCTGGCAGAAGTAGCAGCAGAAGAAGGGGGATGGTAGCAGCAAACGCAGCAACAGGCCAGAGCTGCTAGTGTCATCCAGTGGTCGTATTTTGACCAGCAACCTTGCTGTCCTTGAATGGTTGACTCGGTCTTCAACATCATCTCAACTGACATCAGACACCCCCAACCAGCAGTCAGTGGGTTCCTCTGACACCATGCTTAGTTGACATGGCCCAGAAACAAGCTCTGTGCCCCCACCTGTCCTGAACCTGCCTCTCTTTCTGTTCGGGAAGTATTGTATGCTGTTAGCAGTGCTCCACTTTTCAGCGAGGACGAGCTTATTGACGACAGTCAGCAGCTACTGCCCAGCCAAGATGTGGAGGAGAAATCCACTGCTTCCTCTGGTAGGTGGGCAAGTAGCGACGTTGAGAGTCGAATGGGAGCAGGGGTTGCGAGTGGTCAGGCATGCGGCCCTGAGACTGGTGAAGGTTCCATCAGTGACATGCGGATGATGGATGTAGCTGATCATACATGGGAGGTGGCTGAAGAGGGGGCTTCATCGTCACCATCATCATCAGGGGATGAGGGTGGCAGCTTGAGCGTGAGGTAGCAGCTGAGCCAGCAGAGTGCTAGCGTGGCCGTGAGTAGGCAGGGTGGCAGCAGTATGAGGTCTGGAGCCAAACGTGCCCAGGGTAGACCGTCTGCTACTCGGGAGCCTACCTGTCTGGAAAAAAATAGCGGTGTTCATAGAGGCAGCAGCAGCAAGCAGTCAGCACACAGTGGTGGTGGTAAAATGCCATACTCGTCATTGTGGGAATTTTTCATCAAGTCATTGGAGGACGTCAGCGTGGCCATGTGTAGAATTTATAGGCACCATGGCCCTGCGTCAACACATGCAGCGTCACCATAAAGTGGCCTGGGAAAACCGTGGCGCTAATGTTGTTGTACAGCCTGAGGCATCTCTTAGCGGGGAGCAACCCTTTTCCAGTAGTCACCACCTCAGCAGAAGGGAGCTGTGTTTCCTTCCCATCATCTACTGGTCCTGATGCTTCTCCTCTTACTCCTCGTCACTCATTTCACCAGCAATCGATCACTGAGGTGATTGTAAAAAAGACCACAGTATGCATGCACTCATCCAAAGGCCCAGGAGCTGAATGTGCTCCTGGCCAAGTTGCTGGTACTACATTCCCTCTCTATCCATGTGGTTGACTCTGCACCTTTCAGAGAACTGATGGCTTGTGCCAAGCCAATGTGGAGAATCCCAAGCCATCATTACTTCTCCAAAAAGGTGGTACCAGCCCTTCATACGTATATTGAGCAGAAAGTGAACCAGTCCTTGAGCCTGTCAGTGTCTGGTACAGTTCACGGCAGTGACGATGTGTAACTATGGTCAAGGACAATATCTGTCCTTTATGGCCACTTGGTAAATGTTTTTCCCGCCCAGCCACACCAGCAATTTGGCCAAGTGACGGCAATGCCGCCTCCGCATTCGGAGTGCTCCTCCAGTATACCGTCTATGCAGAGCATCGCGGTGTCACACTTTTCTGGACCTGGTTTGCCTGGGCAAACACAGTCAAACTGGGGAGGAACTGCTCTACATCCTTTCATGAGGAAATCGATTCCTGGATATCTCCTGGAAGATAGGAACCATGGTCACCAATAACGGGAAGAACATTGTGTCGGCGCTGCGTCAAGGAGGGCTGACCCATGCGCCCTGCATGGCGCTCATCTTTACTCTGCTTGTAAAACAGTTCCTGAAGCCTTCCACCCAACTGCAAGACAACCTGAAAATGGCCAGGAAACTGTACATGCACTTCATCCACTCTTACCCTGCAAAACACGCCATTCTTGAGCTGCAAAGGCAGAATAGTTCCTGTTGGAACTCCACCCTCTACATGTTGGACCGACTATATGAGCAGAGGAAGGCGGTGAACGATGCAGGAGCACTCACCTGTGTAACTTTGACGTTAGACAGTGGCAACTCATGCGTGACACCTGTCATTTGCTCAGGCCCTTTGAAGGGGCCACTTTATTTGTCAGTCGCCAAGACTATGGGATGAACGACGTCATTCCACTCCCTCATGTCCTGGAGCAGATGCTTATAAATCTGGCTAGCCAGGGGACAGGAGATGTGGCACCTACATCTCATGGCCACCTGTGCCCTGTGGGGGCTGAACTGGTGGAGAAGGAGGAGGACATTCACACACAAGCAATGTATACAGAAATGGGAGGTTTATCTGCACAAGTGACAGGAGAGGAGCAGGAGAAGCAAGAGGAGCTGGAGGGCGATGAGGAAGGCCAGGCAGATGACCCCAACACACCATGGCAGTACTGTATGTAGTGAAGATGAAGGCAGGGAGTTCCTCCAATTCTCTTTGTTTCCACCTGCTGAGAGGGAGGATAAACTCAACTACTATCCAGACATCTTATGTAGTCATTTGGTCACTGCCTTTGTGCACCATCTCCCATCCTCACGAATGTCTGACCGGGGGGCCCCTCTGCACTCATGCTCCACTGCCATGATTGCTGGAGGGGTAAGGGGGCAGGAGCAGCACCTGCTCCATCAGCAGCAACTTAAGTCTGGAGTCTCTAATGAGCAGTTTTCTTCACCTGCCTACTGAAGAAACCACCCACCAGCAGCAGCAAGACATGGAGGAGAACCGTAACCAGCAGGTGGTGGCATAGTTAGACTGCACCCTCCTACCCGACATCCAAGATCCCCTGGACTACAGGGTAGCCAAACTTGATTTATGGCCGCAACTGATCGAGTATGCCCTGGACAGCCTTCCTGCCCGGCCAGTAATGTGGCATCAGAGCGGAAGTTTAGTGCTGCTGAGGACATAATTTACCCCAAGGAGAACTCATCTTTCCACCCAAAATGTGGAGAGACTGACCTTTGTGAAGATGAATCAGGTGTAGATCAGCCAGGATTTCCACAAGCCAGTGCCTGATGCATCAGACAAAATCATTCTGGGTGCCACACCAAAACATTGTAAATTAAGGCCCGTTTCTTCTGGCCACATGCTTCAGCCACTATTCTGATGCTGCCACCTGCCTGATGCCACACACCTGCTGCCATATTCTACAACTGTCATTATCTTGTGCTGTTACTGCCACTGCTGTTAGCGCTCACTTCCCCGAACTGTGACACGCTCACTATGTTGACTCCTCATGCGGTTTCCACCCTCACTATTCTGTCACTGTTCCACTATGTTGACTCCTTATGCGGTTGCCACCCCCCCCCCCCCATTCTGTCACTGTGCCACTATGTTGACTCCTCATGTGGTTGCCACCCTCCCCACTGGGATACTGTGTTGACTCCTCTTGCTGTTGCTACTTCACCACTCTGTGACTGGGTCACTATGTTGACTCCTCATGTGGTTTCTACCCTCCCCACTCTGTGGCCACTGTGTTGACTCCTCATGCAGTTGCCACCCTCCACACTCTGTCATTGGGTCAATGTGTTGACTCATTGTGTTGCCACACGCCCCACCCTGTCACTGTGCCACTATATTGACTCCTCATGCGGTTGCCACCCTCCCCACTCTGTGACGGGCCACTCTGTTGGATTCTCATGTGGTTGCCACCCTCCACACTCTGTCATTGGGGCACTATGTTGACTCCTCATGCAGTTGACACCCTCCCCACTCTGTGACTGGGATATTGTGTTAACTCCTCTTGCTGTTGCTACCTGACCACTCTGTGACTGGATCACTATGTTGACTCCTTATGTGGTTGCCACCCTCCCCACTCTATGACTGGGCCACTATGTTAACTCCTCTCACTCTTGCCACCCTCACCACTCTATGATGGGGCCACTTGTGTCCCAGTTTGGCCTCGTTGACATCACTGTTTATTTAAACGTTTTTCTGATCTGTCAGAAGAAAGGAAAAATTATAAACCCAATGTGCCAGATTTATCATTAGCTCAAGTCAGAATAATGGAGTGAAAAAGTTGCAAAAAAAATGTGCAAACGCTAAAACTGCGCACAAATTTGCAACTTTTTTCTGCTCTGCACTATGCTCGCCAGTTTTCTGAAAGTGGGCGTGTTTTCTTATGTAAATTAATCTCTAGACAGATTTACTATTGGGACTATTTAAAAAGTCACAAAAAAGTCACAAAAAAATGCGCAATTTCACTCCAGTGAGGACCATGCTTATCTTTTGAGACTTTTTAATAGAACATGCGACTTTTTGGTAAAGACGTGCGACTTTTTCGTAAAGATGTGCAACTTTTGTAAAGCTGCTTTCTGACGGATAAACTACTACCATCAAACCACATTTATTACAGTCTTAAAGGGCCGATCATAAATCTGACTTGGCTAAAACTGACTTTAGCCATATGTGAAAGTGGAGTGAGCTGACATAGTAATGATAAATCTGGCCCTATGGATCCTAGCTTTGGAGCATTCATAAGGTCTGTCTCACACGATCCCTATTTTGCGTCAGGATATGCTCATGATTTGAAAGCCAAAAGCAGGAAAGGGTACAAAACATAGAAGACATTAAAATATTCCAATCACGTGTCATTTCTGCTTTGGATACACTCCTGTTTTTTTTGGGCCCTAGCAATACTGATCGATTACTGACCAAATGTTGACCGTGTTAAGGTTGATTCTCAAAAGACAGGATATGTTTTTTGGGGGTTGTTCTTGTGACGGATCAGAAGAAGAGAAAAATAAACGGTGAAGTCAACACAAACTTACTGCTGACACTCTCTCCACTCTGTTATGGGCCCTCTACATGTATCAGTGTGTAACAGAACAGGTTCTGTTAAACACAGAGATACACACTCCCTGCATCCGGGAAATAGATAATTTTTAACTCTCTTTGTCATTTCTTAATTCAAATCTAATCAAAATATTTTTGTAAAATTTGGCGAATCGTCCTTATTGAATTTTTTAAAACTTCATCTCCATTTGCTACCTACAGTCCTGATCAAAAGTTTAAGACCACTTGAAAAATGGCAAAAAATCATATTTAGCATGGCTGGATCTTAACAAGGCTCCAAGTAGAGCTTCAACATGCAACAAGAAGAAATGGGAGTGAGACAAAACATTTTTTGAGCATTCAATTTAATGAAAACAACGAATAAACTGAAATAGGCTGTTTTTCAGCTGATCAAAATTTTAGAACCACATGCCTTTAAAAGGCCAAATCTGTGCAAAGATGTAGATTCATTGTCATTTTCTGTCAGGTAGTCACACGTTGTGATGGCAAAGGCAAAAAAACTCTCCCTTTTTGAACGTGGTCGGGTTGTTGAACTGCATAAGCAGGGTCTCTCACAGCGCGCCAGCGCTGCTGAGGTGGGACGCAGTAAGACAGCCATTTGGAATTTCTTAAATGATCCTGGAGGGTTATGGAACAAAAAAGTCAAGTGGAAGACCCAAAAATATTTCATCAGCACTGAGCCGGAGGATCCGGCAAGACACTGGACGATCCTCGACCCAAATTAAGGCCCTTACTGGTGCTGACTGCAGCCCCATAACCATCAGACGACATCTGAGACTGAAGGGCTTCAAAAACAAAAAACATCTTCAAAGACCTCGTCTCCTTGAACGCCACAGAACTGCTCGTTTGGACTTTGCAAGAGAGCACCAAACATGGGACATTCAAAGGTGGAAGAAAGTTTTATTCTCTGATGAGAAAAAATTTAACCTTGATGGTCCTGATGGTTTCCAACGTTACTGGCATGACAAGCAGATCCCACCTGAGATGTTTTCTACGCGCCACAATGGAGGGGGCGCCATAATGGTCTGGGGTGCTTTTTCCTTCAGTGAAACAATGGAGCTTCAGGAAGTGCAGGGGCGTCAAACGGCTGCTGGCTATGTCCAGATGTTGCAGAGAGCATTCCTCATGACTGAGGGCCCTCGTCTGTGTGGTAACGACTGGGTTTTTCAACAGGACAACGCTACAGTACACAATGCCCGCAGGACAAGAGACTTCTGCGTGTTCCCCTGATCTAAATCCAATTGAGAACCTTTGGGGATGGATGGCAAGGGAAGTTTACAAAAATGGACAACAGTTCCAGACAGTAGATGGCCTTCGTGCGGCCGTCTTCACCACTTGGAGAAATGTTCCCACTCACCTCATGGAAACGCTTGCATCAAGCAAGCCGAAACAAATTTTTGAAGTGATAAACAATAACGGCGGAGCTACTCATTACTGAGTTCATGTTTGGAAGTTGGATTTCTGTTTTGGGGGGGTTTATTTATCTTTTTGGAGGTGTGGTCCTAAACTTTTGATCAGCTGAAAAACAGCCTGTTTCAGTTTATTTGTTATTTTCATTAAATTGAATGCTCAAAAAATGTTTTGTCTCACTCCCATTTCTTCTTATTGAATGTTGAAGCTCTACTTGGAACCTTGTTAAGATCCAGCCATGCTAAATATGATTTTTTTGCCATTTTTAAAGGGGTCTTAAACTTTTGATCAGGACTGTATTTTGTGTTGTTGGCCTGCCTGAAGTTCTGGGAGAAATCATTGGGAAAATGAGGTAATTCTTGACTTTTTATTGTTATATATTTGGTGTCCTGGAGAATAATTCCAGGTGGTTTTACTTGGCAGTGAAGAAATATAGACAAATATATGCAGAGCGTTTGATGAGCCCCGAAATGCTTATATGTAAATTTGTCAATGATGATTCTTTTAGGTTTCAGATAAACCTGAACCTAAGTATATGTCCATATTCATCAGAATATAATAGATGGAGTCACTAAGGTCATAACTTCCTAACTTCCCACCTGAGTAGTGCACATGTATCAGAATCAGTGGGGGAAGGTCCATGTAATCAGCCTTCCCAGCTACATAAATGGCACAAAGATGGACTTTCACCCCTGAGCTGATACATGCAGAGATACAATGATCTGCAAATATTTGAACATCTTTCAATGGAATGGTATTTTTTGCATTTCATTATTTGCTCAACAAATTCAAAGTCAAACAGATGATAAAATATTTTACGTGCTTACATACCTATAGATGCATCAAATATTAGTTTCAGGTTGTTTTATTGAGGAGTATTCAGTCTGATATTAGAAACAATAATTATGTGTAGACTGGCCTTTAATCGTATATAAAATAAAACCTTTATTATTATGCAGTATTTTTTCTACATCACACACTCCTCCCGACATTCGCCATTCATGTATGGTGGATGTCGGCCTTTGAAGATGGCATCCTCTCAGAAGCAGAGCATCCAGCACGTGTCTGCTGTTTTACATAGCAGTCAACCACTGGCAGTGTCTGTGAGACAACACTGATCATGGACATCAAACTCTTCAGATGCCGTGGTCAATTGCAACCGTAACATCTGAGTGAGTAGTCATTAAAGAGTGCGGGCTACTCCTGGTGACCAATAACCCCTCCACAATGAGATCGCAGGAGCCATTCCATTGCTATGGCAGCCAGGAATTTTATGAAAACTACAGATCCCCCTGCAAACAAAGGAGCCCTTAAACAGCTCCATAGACAGAAATAAAAAAAAGGTTATGGGTATCAGAATAGGGCAAAAATATTATAACAAAAGCAGGGGAGGATTGGCCATAGACTCTACAAGGAAATTTCCTGGTGGGCCGATGCCCAGGGGGCCACCTGAGCCCTCCTCACAGCCGCCATCCAGGTAGGTAATGATCTGTCGCTCTCATAGTTAATTAACGCTGGGGACATTAGGTACCCTCCTGATTCGTGACTTCAACTGTATTGCCATCCTGAAGCAATTGGAGTAGGAGGACAGAATGTGGCAGCTGGCACTGACCACCACAGAGCAGCAGTTTCGGTGGAGGAAAATTGTGCTGCACTGTGGTTTTGGATGCTGCTGGGGCAGATTATTGTGTTGTATTTGCCTCTGCTGGGCGGTATTTTGCGCCACAATATGGTATTGCTGGCCTCACCTACTTGTGTTGCCCTGTCTTCTGTCAATTTGGACCCACCCACAACCTAGGGCCACTTTCAGTTTTTTTTCCAGGGCCACTATAAGTTCCCAATCCTCCCCTGAACAAAAGTTATGCAAATTTGATACCTCTATGTTAAAGAGGTCTCACAGAAAATATGAAATAACACCTTTAATTAATATGAAAAATGTATATTTTAAAGCAGTACATAAAAATGAAGTGGACATAAATAATGGAGTACATGGAGTTCTATTACAAAAATCACAACAGGTGGTGTCTATAAGGACTGTATTACAATTAGGTGATCAGGCAGATGATTGTCAGTAAGCAAGTGTTCCTTCCCGTCAATCGTCTGCTCATCAGTGGAGGAGACCGCTGCTATTACATGCAGCGATCTCCTTAACAGTATGAGGAGTAGTGATCGCTAATGCCATCACTCGTCACCATACTGAAACTTTGCTGGCAGCAGACCTGCTTTGAAAAACATAAAAAATTATAAAATGAAAAAAAAATAATAATAATCCATTTAGTCCATTCAGTACATGATGTCTGTCAGTCTATCCGTCACCATCTCATTCCCTTAAATAGCACGAATCATCCCTCTCAAATCTCCCTTGCCTCTCCAGAAGGCAATGATGATGCAAAGAGAAAAGCTTCTGTATCCCCGATTCTCTGCATATACTGTCCAAAGGCTTCCCCCATCCCTCACTGATCCAAGGCATGTCTCAAAGTTTTAGTTTGCCTAATGATCCCCGGATATCAGCCTGACATACGAAGTGGTACTATCTGAAAGCAGTCCTCAGATCTAGTATTTCCGCCTCTGCATAATGTGATAGAATAAAGGTTTTCCATTTGTGAAAAAAGGACTTTGTTTTCCTTTATGCCTTTCTACTAGTGTTGAGCGAGCATGCTCGGCCAAATACCTGTTCGGCTCGAGCATTGCTATGCTCGGCAGATCCGATAGGGCATCGCCGATAAGACAATCAAAAAACTTTTTGTCGCCCTAACATAATATTCAATAACCTTTCTATACAGTTTTGTCATGTAAAAACTAATTTGCATAAACATGGGCATATGCGAAAAAACATGCAAATGAGCAGAATCTGTCTTGTTTTTCAGCTGTCATAAGACTATGAAAACCAGTAGATGGCGCTATTGAGTTATGAACAGCGCCATCTATTGGTTTCACAGTCTTATGACAAAAGTAAACTAATAGTTTTGTCAGAAGACTATGAAACCAATAGATGGCTCTGTTCATAACTCAATAGTGCCATCTATTGGTTTCATAGTCTTCTGACAAGAATATTAGACTATGAGTCTTATGACAAGCTTATTAGTGTACCCTTTTGCATGCAAAATTCGCAATAAAAATTCGCGATTAGAATATTCGCGATCTACACTAGGATGATATCTGACACTGGGAAAACTGGGTAATAACTCAGTGATAAAATCTGACACTGGGAAAGCTGGGTAATAACTCAGTGATAAAATCTGACACTGGGAAAGTTGGGTATTAACTCAGTGGAGATATCTGATACTGGGAAAGCTGGGTAATAACTCAGTGGTGATATCTGACACTGGGAAAGCTGGGTAATAACTCAGTATAGATCGCAAATATTCTAATCACTAATTTGTATTGCAAATTTTCCATGCAAAAGGCTACACTAATAGGCTTGTCATAAGGCTCACAGTCTAATATTCTTGTCAGAAGACTATAAAACTAATAGATGGCGCTATTGAGTTATGAACAGCGCCATCTATTGTTTCATAGTCTTCTGACAAAGCTATTAGTCTACTCTTGTCATAAGACTGTGAAACCAATAGATGACGCTGTTCATAACTAAATAGCGCCATTTATTGGTTTTCATAGTCTTATGATAGCTGAAACACAAGGCAGATTCTGCTTATTTGCATGTCTTTCCCATATGCCAATGTTTATGCAAATGAGTTTTTACATGACAAAACTGTATAGAAAGGTTATTGAATATTATGTTAGGACAATCAGAAAACTTTTCGGCACCCTAATGATATTGATCTAGGTGTGCAGGTCCACCCAAGCCATCCAACAGATGCAAAATAACTTTGAGGTTTACTGGTTCTCAGTCAGATGAGAGCTGGTTTGGAGTATCTCATAGTGCACAAGGCTGCCATTGTAAGGTATGCTGGCTGTTATCTGTCTCATGGATAGATGGATGGCTTGCACATATCTGGCTTTTGGCATATAGCCTTTGTGTGGTTTTCTATTGTATGTCATACATAATAGGAGTCTAAGATGCATCCAGCTATCTTCTTAGTGCTGTTTCCAAACCATTTTGATGGGGTTTCCATCAATTTCTAACCTTTTTTTATGAACCAGACATCCTCTTCTCTTCTGAGCAGGGTGTGCCTAGGGTTTTCCCATTGACTTCCATTGTGCTCGGGTGCTCGTCAGAACACACAAGCATACTGATGGTGCTCGCTCAACACTACTTTCTACATCTATGTAATCCAGTATCAGTAGAGACAAATTGTCTATCCGGTGGATTAGTATCAAGCCATTTAGCGAAAAGGCTTCAAAGAGCTGCTAAAAGAATAGTGTGTATAATCTTAGGAAAGAGGAGCCTTCCTGATGTATCCTCCTCAGGAGGTCTGTACAAACTTCCCGAATGTAAGCTAGAAGGACTTGCCAAAAAGTTATGAAATGTTTCCATACCCAACCTCATGCCATAGATCAGTGAGAGGCAAAGTACATTTAGGACAGGCCACTATTCTGTCGGGGAAGTTATGGCGAAGGTGGTACGTTAAAACCATAAAGTGCTGAATGGATGAGTTTAAAGGGCTTCTGTCACCCCACCAAACTCATTTTTTTTTTGTGTACTTATAATGCCTCAAAAAACGTACTTTTATAATATGCTAATTACCTGTCTACCAGCAAGTAGGGCGTCTACTTGCTGGTAGCAGCCTCAAAAAAACGCCCCCTCCTCCTGTTGATTGACAGGGCCAGCCGCGATCTCCTCCTCCGACTGGCCCTGTCAGCATTTAAAAAATCGCGCGCCTGTGTTGATTCGGTGCAGGCGCTCTGAGAGAAGGAGGCTCGCCTCCTCAGCACTCCCTCAGTGCGCCTGCGCCGATGACGTCTTCTCTTTCGGTGACAAATGCTTGTAGACAGGTAATTAGCATATTATAAAAGTACGTTTTTTGACATATCTACTGAACGAAAATGATTAATAACATAATGTATAGATATATCGCAGGATAGGGATTATAAGTACACAAAAAAAAATAATGAGTTTAGTGGGGTGACAGAAGCCCTTTAAAATATGTTTCCTACCATCGTTCATTGATCACGTGTTTACGTATTTTGTCTCATCCATTCAGATCACCTCTGAGATCTCTGGTCATTAGTTCTAACCTGCCAAGGGATGAATCATTTCTTTGGGTTTAGGTTCAGAAAGTGGATTCACATTCCAAAGATGTATCTTCTAAGAAAAACTTAAATTTGATCTCCCCTGGAGTCAGCCTTGTGATTTATGTGATAGGACCGTATGTAATGGTGATTTCATGTAGAACACAATTATTTACTGAATCACACATGTGGGGAATGGTGACAGCCAGGGCCACTTTAATTCAGGGATGAATACTTTTCTCATAAGCCAATTCTGGGATAAATTTATAAACGCTTGGTGAAATACAATATCCCAGTGTAGGGGTCAGTTTATCAGAGGCATGGGGGGATAAAGTCCACAATACGTTTTAGTATGAATTAAAGGGGTTATTTAACCCCTATAATGACCCCTTCCCCCAATGCCCAGGCTACTTGTATACATTATACTTACCTGCTCCTTGGCACCTGCATCGCTCTGGATCCCTGCACGAAAATCCTAACTTACCACACCTTTGTTTCCCAAAATGGTGGTCAGAACGGCTGCTGTTACATGTGGCATTCACGCAACTCCATTTAACCCAATTTGTGGAGCAAGTTATATTCTCTATGGGTGACATTGCTGTCTAGTGGATAAGAAAAGCATTTTTTTTTACTACCGTCTGGAGTCACACCCTCCATTGACTACTTTTCCCATCACCTGCCCGTCTACTTCCTGCTGACTCACTGATTTTCTGAGGCCACTCAAAATGATAACGCAGAGGATGTGGGAGCTCTTCGTCTTCATCATATGTTAATGACCTAACTGATATGTTATTGTATGCTGATTTCCTCAGGTCTTCTAGATAACAATAAGTAACTTTGTTACAGACTATTAACATTCTCTAGTCAAACACATCATTATATAGTATAGCTTACTCCTCAAATATCTAAGATGTTCTGTGTATTTCTCATTGATTATACAGAACTGACATCAGGGGTGTACAAAGATATCATAGATCTCCACAGCAAAAACTTAGATGAGATTTACTGCTACCTACCCAACTACTACATCAAAAGAAAGGGAACAGCCAGGCAGAGGCGTACATAGAAATCACTGGGTCCAATAGGAAAAATCTAATTTCATTCATAGACCTTCCCACTACCCGTTCCTGGCCAGTATATACAGCAGTGTACTGAGGTATGAGGTATAAATTACAGCTTGTATCTAACATATCAGTACACTGCTGTATATACTACATATCTGTACACTCTGCATCTATTATACCTCGTACCTCACATATCAATACATTTCTATATATACTATATACATATGTATTTATACTATATATATATACACTCACCTAAAGAATTATTAGGAACACCATACTAATACGGTGTTGGCCCCCCTTTTGCCTTCAGAACTGCCTTAATTCTACGTGGCATTGATTCAACAAGGTGCTGATAGCATTCTTTAGAAATGTTGGCCCATATTGATAGGATAGCATCTTGCAGTTGATGGAGATTTGAGGGATGCACATCCAGGGCACGAAGCTCCCGTTCCACCACATCCCAAAGATGCTCTATTGGGTTGAGATCTGGTGACTGTGGGGGCCATTTTAGTACAGTGAACTCATTGTCATGTTCAAGAAACCAATTTGAAATGATTCGAGGTTTGTGACATGGTGCATTATCCTGCTAGAAGTAGCCATCAGAGGATGGATACATGTTCTCATTCTGTTTACGCCAAATTCGGACTCTACCATTTGAATGTCTCAACAGAAATTGAGACTCATCAGACCAGGCAACATTTTTCCAGTCTTCAACAGTCCAATTTTGGTGAGCTCGTGCAAATTGTAGCCTCTTTTTCCTATTTGTAGTGGAGATGAGTAGTACCCGGTGGGGTCTTCTGCTGTTGTAGCCCATCCGCCTCAAGGTTGTGCGTGTTGTGGCTTCACAAATGCTTTGCTGCATACCTCGGTTGTAACGAGTGGTTATTTCAGTCAACGTTGCTCTTCTATCAGCTTGAATCAGTCGGCCCATTCTCCTCTGACCTCTAGCATCCACAAGGCATTTTTGCCCACAGGACTGCCGCATACTGGATGTTTTTCCCTTTTCACACCATTCTTTGTAAACCCTAGAAATGGTTGTGCGTGAAAATCCCAGTAACTGAGCAGATTGTGAAATACTCAGACCGGCCCGTCTGGCACCAACAACCATGTCACGCTCAAAATTGCTTAAATCACCTTTCTTTCCCATTCTGACATTCAGTTTGGAGTTCAGGAGATTGTCTTGACCAGGACCACCCCCCTAAATGCATTGAAGCAACTGCCATGTGATTGGTTGACTAGATAATTGCATTAATGAGAAATAGAACAGGTGTTCCTAATAATTCTTTAGGTGAGTGTGTATATATATATATATTATAGAGTATTATACTGATGTAAGAAGTAGAAGTATAATAGTGCAGTGTGTACAGAGATATGTGGGCAGTTATATATTATGACTATTTCATTTAATGTTTGTGTGTCATTAAAAGATATCAACACTATCCACAATAAGGGCTCGTTCACACGAACGTGTGAAGCCCGTGCCCGTGCTGTGGACCGCAAATTGCGGTCCGCAATGCACGGGCACCGTCCGTGGGGCAGGCGATTGGGGATAGCAGACCCATTCACTTGAATGGGTCTGCAATCCTTACGTTCTGCAAAACGATAGAGCAAGTTCTATCTTTTTGCAGTGTGGAAGCACGGAACGGAACCCCAGAAAGCACTCCGTAGTGCTTCTGTAGTGTTCCGTTCCGTTCTTCCGTTCCTCATCTCCGGATTTGCGGACCCATTGAAATGAATGGGTCCACATCCCTGATGCAGAATAGCCACAGAACGGTGCCCGTGTATTGCGGATCCGCTAATGCGGGCATCGTGTGAACGAGCCCTAACAGTGACATCTACAGCACCTCGCCCCTTTCAGACTCCCTGTCCTCCGTCTGGCGTAGGGCCTGGACGGAGACAGGGATGTCCTTTTGAACAGCTCACTCTCAGACAGCCGCATTGTGCTGTCTGAGCGTGAGCTGCAGGAAGAAAGTCACCGTCCCTCCCACCCCTACAGCTGACAGAAGTTGATTTTTAACTTCATTTTTTCCATTCCTGTCAGCTGAGGAGTGGGGGCGTGGCCTAACCAGATCAGGGCGTGGCTTAGCGGGACCTAGAGGTTGATTTTTAAAGGGAGTCTGTCACCTCCATATGGCCATATACAGTGCTTACATGGCTCTGTAGCACACCTATACAGGATTGTAACGGTACCTTTGTTCTTTTCTTTAGACTTGCACAAGCAGGAAAAACTAAGTTTAATTCAAATGCAAATAAGCACTCGCAAGTGCCCAGGGGCGGCGTTCAGTGTGTAGGAGCCCAGGCTGCTCTGCCTTCTTTTCACTTTACTCCTCCCCAGCCTCTTCCTTTGCCCACCCTCCAAGTCCGGACCTATCGATGAGGCAAGAGACTTGGAGGGCGGGCAAAGGCAGAGACTGGGGTTGGAGTAAAGTGAAAAGAAGGCAGAGCAGCCTGGGCACCTACACACTGAACGCCGCCCCTGGGCACTTGCGACTGCTCATTTGCATATGAATTAAACTTCATTTTTCCTGCTGGTGCAACTCTAAAGAAAAGAACAAAGGTACCGTTACAATGCTGTATAGGTGTGCTACAGAGCCATGTAAGCACTGTATATGGCCATATGGAGGTGACAGACTCCCTTTAACTTCATTTTTTCAATCCCTGTCGGCTGAGTAGTGGGAGGGGGCGTGGCCTAACTGGATCGGGGCGTGTCCTTTTGAACAGCTCAGTCTAAGACAGCAGCACTATGCTGTTTGAGTGTGAGCTGCAGGGAGAAAGTCATCCTCCCTCCCACCCCTGCAGCTGACAGAAGTTGATTTTTACCTTCATTTTTTCAATCACCGTCGACGTGGGAGGGGGAGGGGCCTAACCGGATCGGGGTGTGGCTTAGTGGGACCTGGGGGCCGGGTTTTAAGTTTGTCTTTTGAGGGTGGACACATTGTGGCAGGGGGCGTGTCTGGGCTCCTTCCTGCAAGAGTGACGCCCCTCTGGGCACCTTACTGGCTCATTTGCATATCAAATAAACTGGATTTTCAGAAAATGAAAACATCTATTGCTGGAACAAAGGCACATCTGGAAATAAGGTACTAAATGCTATTAAGCCATGGCTTTACTTCAATAGCGATTATCCTGGTGACAGATTTCCTTTAAAGTTGACCTACAGCAGTGAAAATAAATGGCTGGGTTGTTATGGAAACCTGGAGTAAAACTGTATGTGGAGTCTAACGGCTTGCGAGCTTCTATTGGCTGATAAGGGTCATGTGACCAAGCTTCTATGGATTAATACATTTTTTGGGACTATCTCAGGAACGGTACGTCTAAATCCATTCTGGACACCTGATGTACCTGTGTGCCAAATTTCGTGATTGTAAATGCGACAGTGCGGATTCCTTTAGCGGACATACTTACATGCATACACACACATACACTCAGCTTTATATATTAGATTATTGTGTGAGGTATATATATTGTAGGGATTTACTCTGGTAGGCAGGGTAAGCGGATGCAGTACAGAGGCAAGAACACGGTAGTAAAGCAAAAAGTTCAGTGTTTATTCACACCCAAGGAAAAACATAACACAAACACTTTGCAGAGTCCTGGTGTTAATTCACACCACAGGAATTCCTCGTGTTATTTCACACGACCAAAGTCCACAGAACTCAAAACAAACACGTCACCTGGATATCCACAGCAGGCTTTAGGGCGCCTGGCTTCCAGCTGGTGGCTCTCATGCAGCTCCCAGAGACACAGAGCCTTCACAGCTCCACTTTCACTTGGAGGAACATACCACCCCCAGCTGAGCTGCTGGCTGGGTTTTTAAACCCCAGCCCAAAACCTGGCCTGGACGTGGGGAACAGCCACCCACCCTGCTCTTTGGCTGCTCCCAATAAGAACCGGCCCGGATCGGCTTTTCAGCCACACTAAGAATAAACAGTGTCAGCAAGCACTAGCTGCGGCTGACACATAAAATAACCGGTTCTTATCTCACCGAGGCCAGGAACCTCTGTGATACGTACCTTCCGTCAATGACGGACCCTTGCGCCTTCCTACAATATATATACAGTACAGACCAAAAGTTTGGACACACCTTCTCATTCAAAGAGTTTTCTTTATTTTCATGACTATGAAAATTTTAGATTCACACTGAAGGCATGAATTAACACATGTGGAATTATATACATAACAAACAAGTGTGAAACAACTGAAAATATGTCATATTCTAGGTTCTTCAAAGTAGCCACCTTTTGCTTTGATTACTGCTTTGCACACTCTTGGCATTCTCTTGATGAGCTTCAAGAGGTAGTCCCCTGAAATGGTTTTCACTTCACAGGTGTGCCCTGTCAGGTTTAATAAGTGGGATTTCTTGCCTTATAAATGGGGTTGGGACCATCAGTGGCGTTGAGGAGAAGTCAGGTGGGTACACAGCTGATAGTCCTACTGAATAGACTGTTAGAATTTGTATTATGGCAAGAAAAAAGCAGCTAAGTAAAGAAAAACGAGTGGCCATCATTACTTTAAAAAATGAAGGTCAGTCAGTCAGCCGAAAAATTGGGAAAACTTTGAAAGTAAGGGCTATTTGACCATGAAGGAGAGGGATGGGGTGCTGCGCCAGATGACCTGGCCTCCACAGTCACCGGACCTGAACCCAATCGAGATGGTTTGGGGTGAGCTGGACCGCAGAGTGAAGGCAAAAGGGCCAACAAGTGCTAAGCATCTCTGGGAACTCCTTAAAGACTGTTGGAAGACCATTTCAGGGGACTACCTCTTGAAACTCATCAAGAGAATGCCAAGAGTGTGCAAAGCAGTAATCAAAGCAAAAGGTGGCTACTTTGAAGAACCTAGAATATGACATATTTTCAGTTGTTTCACACTTGTTTGTATATAATTCCACATGTGTTAATTCATAGTTTTGATGCCTTCATAGTCATTCAACTCTTTGAATGAGAAGGTGTGTCCAAACTTTTGGTCTGTACTGTATATATATATATATATATATATATATATATACACTGAGCAACAATATAAACGCAACACTTTCAGTTTTGCTCCCATTTTGCATGAGCTGAACTCAAAGATCTAAAACATTTTTTACATACACAAAAGACCCATTACTCTCAAATATTGTTCACAAATCTGTCTAAATCTATATCCACTGAGGAAGGGGTTGTCCCCGAAACGCGTATGGTCCCAGCAAGTGAGCTTAATCAACTGATGTGCACGTAGAGAATACTTGACTAATAACGACAGGCCTGTCTAGGAATTGCCTCAGCCCGACCAGGACCTCCGGCAAGCATAATCAGCTGACCGGCAAGGAACGCCTCTTCCGCATCACGTGAGACGCTGCGCCGACGCTTACTTCATCACCACGCGGGACGCCGTGTGAAGGGTGAGGAGGAGCAGGGCAGAGGAGAACGCAGTGAAGCGGGAGGCCGGTAAGAGACGACCGACTACTGGGAGGCGGGCGAGTGGCGCATCGAGAGTCTGGTAAGAGACATCCACTTTCAGCTCCGGACGGAATAATATACATTATATAGCCGTCTGGCTGATACACCTAGCGCGGCTCAACTGAGCAGCAAGGTTGAACTGACTGTATGGTGATATCGGAACACAACCGGAATAAGATACACAAAGCTGTATGTACTGCTCTCACTCATTGATTGTACTAGTGCACCTTATATGAGAATTGCATCATCACGCTATATATTGAATAGCTCTTCCAGAGATATATAGTGCTGCAAATTCAAGGACTAACTTTCCTTGACCCTAAGGAGGAGTTGTATATAAGTGGATCATTCTATATTTTAGCATTGTATTTTATGATCATATGAAGTGTTTTAAGTTTGGGTAATATTTTACTATTTTAATCATTTATTTTAGGGCACAACTATTGTTACAGTGAGGATAATAAACTATTGAATCCTATCATATCCAGATTGTGTGTGATTCCGTATGTAGAGAGTGCCCCTCTTATTTCCATAACCAATATTTTCTCTGTCTAAATCTATGTTAGTGAGCACTTCTTCTTTGCCGAGCTAATCCATCTCACCTCACAGGTATGGCATATCAAGGTGCTGATTAGACAGCATGAATATTGCACAGGTGTGCCTTAGACTGCCCACAATAAAAGGCCACTCTGAAATGTGCAGTTTGATCACACAGCACAATGCCACAGTGTCATGCCCCACTCTGACGATGTGCGGAGGTCGGCCAGGATTGCAGCACGAGTTTAGTGTTTGTTTTGGAGTCGTGCTGGATCCGCCCCTCATCAGGTGCACTGGGTGGAGTCATTCGTTTAAATAGCTCCTCTGCCCAGTGCCCTGAGCGGATTATATTCATTATTGTGATCTTGGAAGCTAGAAAGGAAGGTTGGCTGTCTGCTCCAGCTCAGGAAGATAAGTGTTGTTTCTAGTTGGTTGTTTTGTGTCATCTTTCCCATCCAGGTTCTGTGCGAGCAGGCTGCTCCCAATTCCCACTTCACCATCTCAGGGAATTCAGGGTTTTGTCAGCCCAGGCACGGGGACATCTCAGATCTATCTTCAAGATCTGTAGATGGGCTGAGCAGTGCAGAGAAAGAGGTCAGGGATTAGCTAGGAGGTGACCCTTCCCTGTCTCTCGCCCAGAGACTAGGTTGGTTCGTTATCTGTCATACTGAGTGCACGCCCGCCGTGACATTATAATCCGCCATACTGTGACTGCCATCACTCAGCGCTTTTGTGATGGCGTCAATTGATGCACTGGTTGACCGCATGCAGGGTTTATCCCTAGAGGTTGCGGATCTGCGTGGTACGGTCACACAGTGTCAGAGGTTTCTGGCATCAGGTACAGGTAAAATTGGTGGGGAGCCTAAAGTCGCTCTTCCCGACAGATTTACAGGGAGTACGGATGATTTTTTCCGCTTTAAAGAGTCATGCAAATTGTACTTTCGACTGCGTCCATTTTCGTCAGGTAATGAGGATCAGAGGGTTGGTATCATCATGTCTCTGCTTAAAGGGGACGCTCAATCCTCGGCTTTTTCTCTGCCGCCCGGTTCTCCGGCTCTCCGGTCAGTGGAGGAATTTTTCCAAGCCCTGGGATTGATTTACGATGACCCAGATCGGGTCTCGATGGCAGAATCGAAATTGCGTAACTTACTGCAGGGTGAACATACTGCAGAGGGTTACTGTACAGAGTTTAGGAGGTGGGCTACTGAGTCGGGGTGGAACGACCCCGCGTTACGTAGTCAGTTTTGTCAGGGGTTATCTGAAAGGTTGAAGGATGCCCTGGCTTTTCATGAGTATCCGGATACTTTAGAGAATGCAATGTCTTTGGCTATACGGTTGGATAGACGTATCCGAGAGAGGGGTAAGGGTCCCTCCGTGCAGGGGATCCCTCCTGCGTGTGGTTTTGTTTCTTCTTCTGCCCAGGGTGATATTGCTTATAACTCTGGAGTAGCGGAGGAATCCATGCAATTGGGTCAGATTTCTTGCCATTCTGATAGTAGAGACTTTAGGAAATTGCACAAACTATGTTACTTTTGTGGAAAGAGGGGTCATTTTATTTTTTCTTGTCCTTATGTTAAATCACAGGTGGAAGAGAAAAAGAAAAAAGAAAAAAAAAACTCCCTCACACTTGGTAGTATGAATGGTGTGGTGGAGCAGACAGGTATGCAAGCTCCCTGCAGTTCCCGTTTTCTCCTTTCAGCTATGGTGGTGCTAGAGTCAAAGAATGTGTTTGTTGATGTATTCCTTGATTGTGGTGCTGGGGTAAACCTAATTGACTTTCTTTTTCTTCAAGGCCTGGGACTAAGTACTTGCACGTTAGAGAACGAGATTCGTGTTTTTGCAATTGATTCTTCCCCTCTTTCTCAAAGGAGTCTCACTCACATTGTTCATGGTATTCATTTAAGGGTGGGTGATTCACATGCTGAAATTATTTCTTGTTTTGTCATGAAGGATTTGCCAGCTCCTATAGTTTTGGGGTTGCCATGGTTGATTAGACATAACCCAATTATAGACTGGCAAGCGAAACAAATCATTGGTTGGAGCGAGTTTTGTTCGGACAATTGTCTTGTCACATCTATTTCTGAAGTGTCCATTACGGCTTTACCTCCGTATCTCTCGGATTTTGCGGATGTTTTTTCGGAGGGTGGGGCTCAGGAATTGCCCCCTCATCGGGACTATGATTGTCCAGTTAATCTCATTCCTGGCGCCAAGTTGCCTCCTCCTCCTGTTCTGGTCGAGGGAAACTTGGAGTTCGAGATCTCCAGGATTCTCGACTCGAGAGTTCTGCGGGGTTCCCTCCAGTACCTGGTTCACTGGAGGGGATACGGTCCTGAGGAGAGGATGTGGGTTCCGGCGTCAGATGTAAACGCCAGCCGTCTGGTGAGGGCCTTTCATAGGTCCCATCCGGATAAGGTTGGTCCAGGGTGTCCGGAGGTCACCCGTAGAAGGGGGGGTACTGTCATGCCCCACTCTGACGATGTGCGGAGGTCGGCCAGGATTGCAGCACGAGTTTAGTGTTTGTTTTGGAGTCGTGCTGGATCCGCCCCTCATCAGGTGCACTGGGTGGAGTCATTCGTTTAAATAGCTCCTCTGCCCAGTGCCCTGAGCGGATTATATTCATTATTGTGATCTTGGAAGCTAGGAATGAAGGTTGGCTGTCTGCTCCAGCTCAGGAAGATAAGTGTTGTTTCTAGTTGGTTGTTTTGTGTCATCTTTCCCATCCAGGTTCTGTGCGAGCAGGTTGCTCCTATTTCCCACTTCACCATCTCAGGGAATTCAGGGTTTTGTCAGCCCAGGCACGGGGACATCTCAGATCTACCTTCAAGATCTGTAGATGGGCTGAGCAGTGCAGGGAAAGAGGTCAGGGATTAGCTAGGAGGTGACCCTTCCCTATCTCTCGCCCAGAGCCTGGTTGGTTCGTTATCTGTCATACTGAGTGCACGCCTGCCATGACACACAGATGTTGCAACGTTTGAGGGAGCGTGCAATTGGCATGCTGACTGCAGGAATGTCTACCAGAGCTGTACAGTGAAAACCGGGACTCATCCGTGAACAGGACGCCTCTCCAACGTGCGAGACGCCATAGAATGTGAGCATTTTCCACTCAAGTCGGTTACGATGATGAACTGCAGTCAGGTCCAGACCCCGATGAGGACGACGAGCATGCAGATGAGCTTCCCTGAGACGGTTTCTGACAGTTTGTGCAGAAATTCTTTGGTTATGTAAACCAATTGTTGCGGCAGCTGTCCGGGTGGCTGGTCTCAAACGATCATGGAGGTGAACATGCTGGATGTGGAGGTCCTGGGCTGGTGTGGTTACACGTGGTCTGCGGTTGTGAGGCCGGTTGGATGTAGTGCCAAATTCTCAGAAACGCCTTTGGAGACGGCTTATGGTAGAGAAATGAACATTCACTGCACGGGCAACAGCTCTAGTAGACATTCCTGCCACACCTGTAAGGTGGGATGGATTATCTCGGCAAAGGAGAAGTGCTCACTAACACAGATTTAGACAGATTTGTGAACAATATATGAGAGTAATGGATCTTTTGTGTATGTAGAAAATGTTTCAGATCTTTGAGTTCAGCTCATGCAAAATGGGAGCAAAACCGAAAGTGTATATTTGTGCATTTTTTCTCAGTGTATATATATATACAGTCATGTGAAAAAATTAGGACACCCTTTGAAAGCATGTGGTTTTTTGTAACATTTTTAATAAATGGTTATTTCATCTCCGTTTCAACAATACAGAGAGATTAAAGTAATCCAACTAAACAAAGAAAACTGAAGAAAAGTCTTTTCAAGATCTTCTGTAAATGTCATTCTACAAAAATGCCTATTCTAACTGAGGAAAAAGATAGGACACCCTCACATGTATTCCCTCTTAAATTGGCTCAGATCTCACACAGGTATATCACACCAGGTGCACATAATTAGTAGATCGTTACTCTGCATGTTGAATGAGGCTTGCCCTATTTAAACCTCAGACATTTAGTTTGGTGTGCTCCTGACTGTTGAAGTGAGAGTGAGCACCATGGTGAGAGCAAAAGAGCTGTCAGAGGACTTCAGAAAAAAGATTGTAGCAGCCTATGAGTCTGGGAAGGGATTTAAAAAGATCTCAAAAGATTTTGAAATCAGCCATTCCACTGTCCGGAAGATAGTCTACAAGTGGAGGGCTTTCAAAACAACTGCCAACATGCCCAGGACTGGTCGCCCCAGCAAGTTCACCCCAAGAGCAGACCGCAAGATGCTAAAAGAGGTATCCAAAAACCCTAAAGTGTCATCTCGAGAACTACAGCAGGCTCTGGCTACTGTTGATGTAGAAGTACATGCCTCTACAATCAGAAAGAGACTGTACAAGTTTAACTTGCATGGGAGGTGTGCAAGGAGGAAACCTTTGCTTTCCAAGAGAAACATCGAGGCCAGACTGACATTTGCCAGCGATAAAGTTGACAAAGACCAGGACTTCTGGAATAATGTTCTTTGGACAGATGAGTCCAAAATTGAATTATTTGGACACAACAGCAGAGGACATGTTTGGCGTAAACCAAACACAGCATTCCAAGAAAAGAACCTCATACCAACTGTGAAGCATGGAGGTGGAAGTGTCATGGTTTGGGGCTGCTTTGCTGCAGCAGGACCTGGTCAGCTCACCATCATAGAATCCACGATGAATTCTACTGTGTATCAGAAGGTGCTTGAAGAACATGTGAGACCATCAGTTAGAAAATTAAAGCTGAAGTGGAACTGGACCATGCAACATGACAATGACCCAAAACATACTAGTAAATCAACCAAAGATTGGCTGAAAAAGAAGAAATGGAGAGTCCTGGAATGGCCAAGTCAAAGTCCAGATTTGAATCCCATTGAGATGCTGTGGGGTGACTTGAAAAGGGCTGTACGTGCAAGAAACCCCTCAAACATCTCACAGCTGAAAAAGTTCTGCATTGAGGAGTGGGGTAAAATTTCCTCAGACCGATGTCGAAGACTGGTAGATGGCTACAAGAACCGTCTCACTGCAGTTATTTCAGCCAAAGGAGGTAACACTCGCTATTAGGGGCAAGGGTGTCCTATCTTTTTCCTCAGTTAGAATAGGCATTTTTGTAGAATGACATTTACAGAAGATCTTGAAAAGACTTTTCTTCAGTTTTCTTTGTTTAGTCGGATTACTTTAATCTCTCTGTATTGTTGAAACGGAGATGAAATAACCCTTTATTAAAAATGTTACAAAAAACCACATGCTTTCAAAGGGTGTCCTAATTTTTTCACAAGACTGTATATATATATATATATATAAAGAAACAAAAAAAGAAACACACCACAGCACTTCCAGTAGGTGAAAATAGTGCAGATCCTTTATTCACCCGTGCAACGTTTCGGTCCACTTGCTGGGACCATTTTCAAGCGATATATATATATAATAGGAAATGAGGTGCAAATGAAGAGAAAGGAGGAGGACCTCCTCTTACCACTACATTTTAGTCTCACTGGAGAGCAGAGTCTCACTGTATATGATATACTGTACCACTGAAGAAGGAGCATGTAAGCTTCGACACGCATCTAGAGATTATATGAATGCAATCTAAAGAAGCTTCTTTTATTGAAGAATATACACCGAAAGTGTCAAGGATAGATTATCATAATCCATCAAAAGGAGGAAATATCACTGACTGCCGAAGACCGTTGGGCTGATACCCAGCCGGGGTGAGATTCCTACAATCCCCGAACACAGCGGTAATTCAAACAGTCCGGAGTAAAAGCGCGCCAACACGTAGGACGCCAACCTTAGGAAACCATCACTACACCGTTTGCTGAATGGAAAGACACAGCCGGTGAGAGTACCAAAACTGCTCCCAGTACAGACATCAGTACGGTAATCAAGCTACACAGTAGCAAACACAAATATACAGTATTGAAATAATTACTGAGCTCAGTATGAACATTGTATTCTATTATAAATGAATTGATTCAAGACATCAATTAGGGCAATAATCAAAGGGATGCCATCACTTATTACAATACATTTTTTATACCAATATTACGGAAACATCAATTCTATAACACCTATCACCAATTTTATATATTTTCTATATATACTATTTATAAACTTTTTTATATTTCTTTACATTTTTTATACTTTTTATATATTTTTTTCACCAGTTTCTTTTCACAATCACTGAAGAAAACATTTTTATCCCTTTGGATTAATATGATAAATTTATTAATCATGTAAATACTGAACTAAAGTAAGGACACTTATTGACTTTTTTGAACCATTTTTAATCGTTGATTTTTATATAATTTTATGTTGTTTTTTTTTTGCTTTATTAAATCGGAGCTTTATGTATGAATATTTATTTATTTATATATGTTGAAATTTATACACCATCATAGTAGCAACAATTAATTACCATTTTTATAGATGATTGACTATCATTTTATTTAATTTTAACACATCAGCTGATGTTGATGAATTACTAAGGTGGTTACATAAAATCAGTTCTCTTTATTATACCTCTCCACTATATGATTCCATAATAATTTTTGCACTTTTATATATGGATCCTCAGTATAGCCTCGGATGATAGAGTGCCTGTTAATTCAACCAATTCCAGAGTCTCACTGTGCAGTTCTTCTCCGTGCTGTGGGGTGTTGAGGGACCCATGATAATGCTCTGTGCAGTTCCTTTGCTAGATGTACAGGACCCGTGATTAGGGTTGAGCGAACCCGAACTGTAAAGTTCGGGTTCGTACCGAACTTTAGGATTTTTGGACCCCGGACCCAAACCCGAACATTTCTGTAAAAGTTTGGGTTCGGTGTTCGACGATTTCTTAGCGCTTTTTAAAAGACTGCAGAGCAGCCAATCAACAAGCGTCTAACTGTGTGCCCTTAGAAGCCATCACAGCCATGCCTATTAATTGCTTGGCTGTGATTGCCCAGTGCAGCATGTGACCCAGCCTCTTTATAAGCTGGAGTCACGTAGCGCTGCACGTCACTCTGCTGTGCTTAGTGTAGGGAGAGGATGCTGCTGCTGTGAGGGAGAGAATAGGACAGAATCTTTAATCAGAACTCCAATTGAACTCAGCGATCTACATAGATTTAGTTGTGTGGGTGTAGTGCACAATCTTTTTACCCTGCCCTGAACCCAGTGACAGAGAAAAATAACTTTTATCCGTCTGCAATTAAAGATTTTTGCCCAAAATGGGTGTTTTATTAATAGCAGAATAGAACCACAAGATCTAAAGGGTGTATCTCACAATGACATATGCAGCAAAGGCTGCAAAATTACTTTTTTTGCCCAAAATTGGTGTTTTTTTAATAGCAGAATAGAACCACAGTATCTAAAGGGTATATCTCACACGAACAGATGCAGACTAGGCCGCAATTAAAGATTTTTTAATTTCGGCCTAGTCTGCATCTGTACGTGTGAGATACACCCTTTAGATACTGTGGTTCTATTCTGCTATTAGAAAAACACCCATTTTAGGCAAAAATCTTAAATTGCGGCCTAGTCTGCATCTGTACGTGTGAGATACACCCTTTAGATACTGTGGTTCTATTCTGCTGTTAAAAAAACACCCATTTTGGGCAAAAAATAAAATTTTGCAGCCTTTGCTGCATATGTCATTGTGAGATACACCGTTTAGATACTGTGTTCTATTCTGCTAATAAAAAAAAAAAAACATTTTGGGCAAAAAACTTAATTTTGCAGCCTTTGCTGCATATGTAATTGTGAGATACACCCTTTAGATACTGTGGTTCTATTCTGCTATTAAAAAAACACCCATTTTGGGTGAAAAACTTAATTTTGCAGCCTTTGGTGCATCTGTATGTGTTAGAATACACCCTTTACATACTGTGGTTCTATTCTGCTATTAATAAAACACCCATTTAGGGCAAGATCCTAAATTTGAGAAATATGAGGAGAGCATCAAATAAGGGACCTGGCCCCGGTCGTGATGTTGCTGGTGGAGCTCCTGTTGCAGGCAGAGGATATGGTCGATCGGTGCCAGCTACACGCACAAGTGAAACACCTTCCTCAAGTGCGAGTAGGCGACAGAACCTGCAGCGGTATTTGGTCGGGCCTAATGCGGCTCTCCGAATGGTGAGGCCAGAACAAGTACAGGTGATAGTAGATTGGGTTGCTGACAGTGCCTCCAGTTCCTTCACATTGTCTCCCACCCAGTCTCCTGCAGCCGATGTCCATCAGTCTTTCACCTCACCCCCTTGCAAATCAGCCAAGCAGTCTGAGCCCCAAGTCATGCAGTAGTCTCTTCTGCTTTTTGATGACTCTGTTAGCAGGGTTTCCCAGGGCCATCCACCTAGCCCTGCCCCAGAAGTGGAAGAGATTGAGTGCACCGATGCCCAACCACTTGTGTTTCAAGATGAGTACATGGGAGGACCATGGCAGCACGTCTCGGATGATGATGACGAAGCACATGTGCCAACTGCTGGGGGTAAAGACTGGGTGGAAGATGATGTGGAGGACGATGCTGACAACAAGACACGAGTGGTTTGCACGCTGTGCAATCAGAGCCTGAAGCAAGGCATAAACGTTCTCAACCTGAGCACAACCTGCATGACCAGGCATCTAAGTGCAAAGCATGAGCTGCAGTGGAGTAGACACCTCAAAAACCAAGAAAGGTCTCTGGCTCCTCCTGCTTCCTCTTCTGCTGCAGTCTCGGCCTTTTCATCCACCTCTGGAGTGACAGTGCCACCTGCCACCCCACAAACAGAGGATCTGCCAGCAACACCACCATCTGGGTCACCAAGCATCTCCACAATGTCCCACGGAAGCTTTCAGCTCTCCATCTCCCAAACACTGGAGCGGAAGAGGAAGTACCCCCCTACCAACCCGCGATCCCTGGCCCTGAATGCCAGCATTTCAAAATTACTGGCCTTTGAAATGCTGTCATTCCGTCTGGTGGAGACGAAGAGTTTTAAAAGCCGTATGGCGGTGGCTGTCCCACAGTACGTCGTGCCCAGCCGCCTCTATTTTTCCAGGCGTGCCATCCCTTCCCTGCACAACCAAGTGGGGGACAAAATCAGGTGTGCACTGCGCAACGCCATCTGTGGCAAGGTGCACCTCACTACGGATACGTGGACCAGTAAGCACGGTCAGGGGCGTTATATCTCCATAACAGCACACTGGGTAAATGCAGTGGCGGCTGGGCCTGAGGCGGATAGCAGTTTGCCGCATGTCCTTCCACCACCGAGGATTGCAGGGCGCTTCAGTTTGCCTCCTGTTGCTTCCTCCTCCTACTCCGCTTCCTCATCCTCTACCGGCTCCTCATCCGGTCAGCGTAACACCTTCACCACCAACTTCAGCACAGCCAGGGGTAAACAACAGCAGGCAGTTTTAAAACTTATCTGTTTGGGGGACAAACCCCACACCGCGCAGGAGCTTGAACAACAGACCGATGAGTGTTTGGTGCCAGTGAGCCTCAAGCCCGGCCTGGTGGTGTGCGATAATGGGCAAAATCTCGTAGCAGCTCTGGGACTAGCCGGTTTGACTCACATCCCTTGCCTGGTGCATGTGCTGAATTTGGTGGTGCAGAGATTCCTTAAAAATTACCCCGACATGTCAGAGCTGCTGCATAAAGTGCGGGCCGTCTGTGCGCGCTTTCGGCGTTCTCAACCTACTGCTGCTCGCCTGTCAGCGCTGCAGCGTAACTTCGGCCTTCCCGCTCACCGCCTCATATGCGACGTGCCCACAAGGTCGAACTCCACCTTGCACATGCTGGCCAGACTGTGCGAGCAGCAGCAGGCGATAGTGGAGTTTCAGCTGCAGCACACACGGGTGAGTCACTCTGAGGAACAGCACCACTTCACCACCAATGACTGGGCCTCCATGCGAGACCTGTGTTCCTTGTTGCGCTGTTTCGAGTACGCCACCAACATGGCCAGTGCCGATAACGCCGTTCTCAGCGTTACTATCCCACTTCTATGCCTCCTTGAAAAAACGCTGCTGGCGATGATGGAAGAGGATGTGTCACAGGAGGAGGAGGAAGAAAGATAATTTCGTAGGGTTTCCGGCCAGTCATTCACAAGTGGCTCAGAGGGTGGGTTCCTGCACCCACAAACGCCAGGTACACAATTGTCCAGCCAGGGCACAGTTCTGGAGGATGACGAGGTGGAGGATGAGGAGGAGGAGATGGAGGAGGAGGAACCATGTTCACAGCAGGGTGGCACCCAGACCAGCTCATGGCCATCACTGGTGCTTTGCTAGGGGGATACAGAGGACACAGACGCTACACCTCCCACAGAGGACAGCTTTTCGTGGCCTCTGGGCAGCCTGGCTCACATGAGCGATTACATGCTGCAGTGTCTCCGCAATGACCGCCGAGTTGCCCACATTCTAACTTGTGCTGATTACTGGGTGGCCACGCTGCTGGATCCCCGTTACAAGGACAACGTACCATCCTTAATTCCCTCACTGGAGCGTGATCGTAAGATGCGCGAGTACAAGCGCACGCTGGTAGACGCGCTGCTGGTGGCACAGTGGAAGCACAAGGCGAAGGCAGAGGAGGAGGAAGAGGTCGCCACCGCAGCTGGGGCACCGCCAGCACCTCAGAAGGAAGGGTAAGCATGGCCGAAATGTGGAAAATCTTTGTCAGCACGCCACAACAACCAGCACCACCAGCTGATATGGAACGTCTTAGCAGGCGGCAACATTTCAGCAACATGGTGGAGCAGTGCACACGCCTACACGTACTGAATGACGGGTCTACCCCCTTTAACTTCTGGGTCTCCAAATTGGGCACATGGCCTGAGCTTGCCCTTTACGCTTTGGAGGTGCTGGCCTGCCCTGCAGCCAGAGTATTATCTGAATGTGTGTTTAGCACGGCTGGAGGGGGTTATCACAGACAAGCGCAGCCGCCTGTCCACAGCTAATGTGGACAAGCTCACATTCATTAAAATTAACCAGGCATGGATCCCACAGGACTTGTCCGTACCTTATGCATAATAGACATGTATACCGGCCTTACCCAGCCATTGTTATACTACAGCGCAATTGCTCATTGTTGTATTTTTGATGTTTCCCACTCTTTTGGGGTGTACCCTAATAAAAAAAAATAATTAAAATTAAAACCAAAAAACAGTGTTGGCTACCTTGTCCTCCTCCACCGCCGCTTCCACCTACACCTCTACGTCTACCGCCTACCGCCTCCTCAAAATCCTACTCCATATGGACCTCCACCTTATAAATCAAGTTTTTTATTTATTTTATTTGTACGTATTTTATTTTATGTCATTTCACAAATTTTTGGGTGTGATATACCACTGCTATACCTAGTAGACAGTGTAGGAAGGCGCAGGGGTCCGTCATTGACGGAAGGTACGTGTCACCGAGGTTCCTGGCCTCGGTGAGATAAGAACCGGTAACTTTGTGTGTCAGTGGCAGCTAGTGCTCGCCGACACTGTTTTACTTAGTGTGGCTGTAAAGCCAATCTGGGCCGGTTCTTATTAGGAGCAGCCAAAGAGCAGGGTGGGTGGCTGTTCTTCACGTCCAGGCCAGGTTTTGGGCTGGGGTTTAAAAGCCCAGCCAGCAGCTCAGCTGGGTGTGGAATGAACCTCCAGGTGATAGCGGAGCTCTGTGTTTTGGGAGATGAGGAGTTCTGCCATACTGCAAGGCTGAGAGCTGCCAGCTGGAACCCGGGCGCCCTAAAGCCTGCTGTGGACTGCCAGCTGAAGTTTTTTTGAGTTCTGTGGACTTTTGTTGTGTGAATTAACACGAGGATTCCTGCGGTGTGAATTAACACCAGGGCCCTGCCAAGTATTGTGTTTCTTTTCTGCCTTTTTGTGCGAATAAACAATGACTTTTGCTTTTCAACTGTGGGTTTGCCTCTGTATTGCGTCCGCTTACCCTGCCTACCAGAGCAAATCCCTACAACAGGTAAAAAAATTTCACTAATTTGTCTGTTACATTTTCAGGTGAAATTCAACAATTTTTGGGTGTGATATACCACTGCTATACCTAGTAGACAGGTAAAAAAAAAATCACGAATTTGTCTGTTACATTTTCGGGTTAAGGGTTATGGGTGTGATATTTTTCAATTTTTGCCGTGAATAAACCCCTGCTCTGCATAGGTGACAGGGACTTACATTTCTAAAATTCATCTTTAATTGGCCCTTTCCTTCGATCCTTCTGCTTTAATAATTTGTCCCACATTTCCGCTTCATCCCATTGCAGCCATTGACCTCTCTTGGATGAGGTCTCCCTTTCTCACGCTCCCTCTCTGGCGTGGAACCCTGATTCGCCGATAACCGTGATCAACATGGTAGGCTCAGAAAAGAACATCGAAAGTTGATAGAGAAGATATCCAAATGGATGGTGGATGTCACAGCGATGTGAGATCAGGCAGAAGTTATCTAGAGTCAACAAAGCGGCAGCAGGGCCTCTCCTGGCTAACGTTTCCAAATCCAAAATACCCCAGTGACATTCCCTATATTTTTTATTAATCATTCCACTAACAGGGCATCTTAAGAGTCCTGTATTGTTATTTATCGTCACTACCTCCCCGAGTCGGGAGTGGGTAATTGCCGCGTGCCCCCTCCATTACTTCGATTCTTCTGCTTTAATAACTTTTCCCATATTTCCGCTCAATCAAAATAAAATTTCATCCATTGATCTCACTTGGATGTGGTCTCTCTTTCTCACTCACCCTCTCCGGGGTGGAACCCTGATTCGCCGCTAACCGTGATCAACATGGTAGGCACAGAAAAGAACATCGAAAGTTGATAGAGCAGATATCCAATTGGATCGTGAACATCACGGGGACGTGCGACATGGTGGGGCAGTATGTGTGCACACGCCTACACGAACTGACTGACAGGGGTAAGCCCCCTGCAACTTCTGGGTCTCCAAATTGGGCACATGGCCTGAGCTTGCCCTTTACGCCTTGGAGGTGCTGGCCTGCCCTGCAGCCAGTGTATTGTCTGAACGTGTGTTTAGCACGACTGGAGGGGGTTATCACAGGTTATATTTCCCAATGTTTTCGGGTGTACCCTAATTTTAAAAAAATATAAAAAAATTTAAACCAAAAAGCAGTGTAGGCTACCTCCTCTACCGCCGCTTCCACCTACACCGCCACATCCACTGCCTCCTCAACCTCCTACTCCATATGGACCTCGTCCTCCTAGATCAAGATTATTATTTTTTATTTTTACTTATTTTATGTTATTTAAAGTCATTTCCCTATCCACATTTGTTTGCAGAGCACTTGCCATGCTCTTAACCACATTCTGATGCCATTTGCAGCCCTCTAGCCCTTTCCATGACATTTTTAGAGCCATTTTAGTGCTCAAAAGTTCGGGTCCCCATTGACTTCAATGGGGTTCGGGGTCAAGTTCGGGACCTGAACTCGAACTTTTTTGTGAAGTTCGGCCGAACCCGAACATCCAGGTGTTCGCTCAACTCTACCCTTGATGTATGCACACATACATTGATAAATCTCTGCAATACACCTGTAAATAATGTTTCCCCTCACAAATTATTTTGTATGACTGGTTACCTGCAGACACTACTAGGGGGAGTTCAGTTCAGAGAATAGCAATATATTTGATTACCATTAATCTCAATGGAAGCTGTAAAATCTAGATCTAGATGCACCAAACAGCTGCAGGAAAATACTGTTGTTTTGCCAGGAAGCAGAAGTTCAGCACTAGGTCCCCCACACCACATGCCCCAGAACAGCGGCATGGTCTGCCTCCATAGCAAGTATGCCAGTTGCCAACATATTCCATGACACTGTACAGAGATTATTAAACACATCAGATCCTTACAGACAAGGAGCAATTCCCATCAGAAGACAAGCTATATTTTTTGAGCATGGGAGGAGACTGAGGCAAATACATAGAGAATATAGAAACTTTATGGAGAAATTTCCCTTGGCTCAGATTTGAGCTCAGGATCCCGTAGCTTCAAGGCACCAGTGCTAACCACCGAGCCACTCTACAAAGAGCGCATGATACTCCAGTCTGATGTTGAACGCAATCCTTTCACAAAAGCTTGGCACTTGACAATCACAAGATGCTGATTAAAATGAACGATGCTAGCTTCAGTGGTACGCAGCCTGTTATCTGTGCAGCGTTGGGCTTCTTCTTCGTCTGGGACCCACAGCATATAAAGATCTTCTAAAAACTGCATAGAAATAGATCAATTGTGCAAACAAAATAAGAAATTATTTCAGTTTCATTAGTTACAATTATTATTGCAGAAGCAATTATAAGTCACCCAGAGGCTTCATGTATGTAGTTTGTGTACAGATTGCTTCCACGTGTACATGTCCATTCGAGAAGGTCTTCTTATGATAATTTCAGTGGCTCCAAAATGGGGGAATTATGTCCCGCTCTCAGGCAGCTGTCCGTGCTCCATCATTCCTCCCCCCTGTCGGCGCTCCACACTGCTAGTCTGTGCAGGGGGAGGGGCCGTTGGCAGTCAGCTGTGCTCCTCCTCCTCCTCCTACAAAGACCAGCAGCTCCATGTATCCTGCTACTGCTGGGGAACAAGGTGAGTATGTGAAGTTTAATTGAAGGGGGTACAATGCTGGGCATAATACTGTGAGGGAGCACAGCTGGGCATAATACTGTGATGGAGCACAGCTGGGCATATTACTGCAAGGGGGCACAACTGGGCATATTACTGTGAGGGGGCACACCTGGCCATATTACTGTGAGGGGGCACAACTGGGCATAATACTGTGAGGGGGCACAATCATGGGCATATTATGATGGGGGGTACAACTGGGCATATTACTGTGAGGGGGCGCAGCTGGGCATATTACTGTGAAGGGGCACAACTGGGCATATTACTGTGAGGGGGCAAATATCTGGGCATAACTACTGTTAGGGTGCACATATCTGGTCATAACTACTGTGTGGTGGCATAAAGGGGGAATAATTACTATATGGGGCGTAGGAAGGTGCAGGGGTCCGTCATTTACGAAAGGTACGTGTCACCGAGGTTCCTGGCCTCGGTGAGATAGGAACCGATAGTTTAGTGTGTCAGCAGCAGCTAGTGCTGGCTGACACAGTGTTTTTTTTACTTAGTCTGGCTGTAATGCCGATCCGGGCCGGTTCTTATTGGGAGCAGCCAGAGCAGGGTGGGTGGCTGTTCCCCACGTTCCAGGCCAGGTTTTGGGCTGGGAATAAAAACCCAGCCAGCAGCCACAGCTAGGTGTGGATTACCCTGCATTTTTATAGTGGAGCTGTGAAGCACTGTGGTCTTGGGTTCCAACCAGTTGGTAGCGTGCTGGAGAGCCGCACACTGAAAATCAGGCGCCCTAAAGCCTGCTGTGGATTGCCATGGACAAAACAGTCCGCCAGGTGACACGTTTGTGCTGTGGACTTTATGTGGTGTGAATTAACACCAGGACTCTGCACAGTGTTATTTTTGCTTCATTGCTTATTGTGTGAATAAACACCAAACTTTTGCTTTACCACCGTGTTCTTGCCTCTGTACTGCGTCCGCTTACCCTGCCTACCAGAGCAAATCCCTACAGGGGGCATTTAGGGGACTAGGTGGGATTAGGTGTATAGTTATGTTTTGGGCAGAGTTAGAGGCATGGCCTAGTGTTGAAAAAAATTTCAATGGTCACTTTGCGCACTGCGCATAGTGTCCCTCTTCCTTCTTTTCATAAATTGGGAGGTATGCACAACAGCTGGAGTGCCAAAGGTTGCTGATCCCTGATCTATGCTATCTAACTTTGATAGAATTGAAATCTTTGATAAACTCCCCCTAAAGAACTTACATGTGGTGTTCTTTTTGTTTTCACATGACTGTATGTCAGGGGTCAGGTAGGTCCATTCATGTGGTTACGCAGGAGATCAGATAATCTTTTCCCACACATGAACAGCTACGTATATGATACACGCCTATAGTCCTGCATGGAAAACCCTTGAGCAATAAATATTACACACTGTACATCAATCATAATTATCTACAGGGAGAAAAGTTAAGAATGTCAGATGACTGAACTGGTAGAACAGCATTCTTCATCCACATAGGTTTTAAAACGCACTTAAATAAAAAACAAAAACAAAGGTGGGACACTACAATGTGTACCGTACTGAACCCCTACACAGTTATGTCACAGATATCTCCTCCTTTAGATGAAGTGATGTAATCCCTGGCTCAGTTGTTTCGGCCATGCCACCTGTGCTAACACTAAGGCTTAAAATATGGCCTGCAGCATGGCCACTACTGACAACTGCTCTGAATCATGTTGAGAAGAATGCTGGATTTTCAGAGGAGAGGTACAGAGGCAGAGTCTTGTGAGGGTTTTGCGGGCTATTACAGCCTGCAAGTAATATTTGTGGGGAAGCTTCTAAGAGCATGACTTTCTCACGCTCCATCACCATTATGACAGTTAAACAAGCAGCAACCATGTATATTGGCACAAGAGGGTCACATACTAAGGACTCATGCATACGACCATATGTATTTTGTGGTCCGCAAAAAATACAGATGACATCCGTGTGCATTCCGTATTTTGCGGAATGGAACAGCTGGCCCCTAATAGAACAGTACTATCCTTGTCCATAATGCGGACAATAAGGACATGTTCTATTTTTTTGCGGAACGGAAAAACAGACATACGGAAACGGAATGCACACAGAGTACGGAAAGAAAATACGCTCATATGCATGACCCTTAAGGCTGACCCATTCATGTCTATGGGGCTATGCACGCGCTCATATTTTTTGCAGATCCAAGTGGCTGTTCCACAAATGATAGAACATGTCCTACATGCTTGGACAGGAACTCACAGTATTATAAATAATTATGATGCCATTAGTCTGTGTCACAGGAGCAGTGTTCCGGACGGAAATAACGTTCACACGTTTCCAGGAATGAACACACTCACCTGAAACAACTACTATTTCCCATTGTCATTCAGATGTAGACAGTCTGCAAGAACAGAACCTCATGGAATTAAAAACCCCATGGAAAGTCAAAAAACACTCCCCTTGAAGCTTTCTGTAACCACACATTTCACCTGCACTGCTGGCTATATTGTAGGCTGTGTATATCATCAAAAGGGTCTGCTCCTCCACTTAATTAACCCCCAATAAGCCATAGTTGCAATGGGCCCACTATCAGGGCGTCTGGGGTATCCCTTGCCCCTTAGGAGGTTTCTACGAAATAAATCCCTCTTATAGAGCAAATAAATGTGACGCCAGTTGCAGTTAAGCAACGAGGACATGGAGTCCCCTTTGTAGATGGTAGTGGTGGTACCCAGGGTAGGATTACCAGAGTGGTGTAGAGTGGCCTACAATGTCTCTGTAGATGTTGTGGCACGTGTCACGGTGTTCCTAACTGGATTCCTTGGATCCCAGACGTGAAGTGGTCCGAAGCAGTGCAAAAAGGATAGTTGAACTTGGATGATGAATAAGTAGAATAAATGGAGTACAGACTTGTAGTAACACTGAACACAGCTTTACTTGGCATAAATGGTAATTCAAACAGTTTACCAAACTTTATCTTGGTCAGAAGGTATTGGCTTAAATGGCAGGCAAACGCTTCTCTGCAACAATCTCAGCCTGCTATGCTATCTGAAGTAAATAGGAACTTTTCCTCTTCTGCTGGAACTTAGTTTACCTGTCTGTAGTCTGTCTCTTACTTTAATCCTAGGAACTTCTTGTCCTGACTTTGAGTACCTCAAGCTCTAGCTTCAGCTTGGATGAAGGCAATGCAAGCGCCGGAGGGGACAAGCAACCATGTAGACTTTAGAGGCTGGGCCTTTGGGCCTAGCAGAGCAGACGGTGCCCTGCTAGGTAACACACGACCTTTCCCCAGGAGGGGGTAGGCTAGACTGCACACTAACTAACTAACTCCTCCCTCTCTAGAGAGGGCTGGAAGGGAACTAGAAGGTTCCTCTCCAGGGAAACTAACACACTGCCAATGTTGCTGCCACCTGCTGGTGAACCAGGCACATTGCATATTAACATAACATTTTCAAGGAAATTCATATACACACATTGCAGGAAATGACATTAAATATCAGAGATGACACAGGATGCACCAACCAAGATAGTGTGGGTACAAAGGAGGTGGTAATGCCCACTCTGGGTCATTACATAGTCATCTGACAAAGCAGACTTGACACATTGCCTTTCCAAAGTCAATCTGAACTTCAAGTTACAACATACTTGTGTGTAATAATCAATTATAAACTAAATTGTGGCTCTCAATGCCAGGCTTCTGTGTCCAAAGTTAAAAAGATATTGTATTAGAAAGGGCAAAAATTATCTTAGCCCTTTATAAAGCATGAGTGCGGTCATACATTAAAGGGTCATTGAGTTTCCATAAAACTTTTGATATGTCATAGAGACAGATCAAAGGCTTTGATTGGTGGGCATCTGAGTGCTAAGACCCCCACTGATCACTATAACGAGGAGAGAGAAGTGTTCACATTGCTTGCTCCATCCTCACTGCAGGAATCAAGATAAGCCCATAGACTTTCTATTGAGTCCGACTCGATTCATTCTCCTGCAGCAAGGATAGAGAGCACGATATGCAAGTGCTTTTCTCTCCTTGTTTTAGTGATCGGTGGGGGCCTCAGCGCTCAGACCCCCAACAATCAAAACCTTTGATATGTTTCTATGACATATCAAAAGTTTCCTGAGAACTCAGTGAGTTGGAGAAGGCTCAAAAAAAATAAAAAAAATTTATATGAGGCTTGGCAGATTTCAATTATAAAAAAGAATCCTAAAGGTGCGTACCCTAGAGATGGCTGAGGTAGGATATGAAATGTTTATAGAAATACTGTATGTAAATGGTCCTTATAAAATGTAATTGTTTTTGCAGACCCCACAAATAAAATGAGGTCAGTGCTTGTGGCTAGCACAAGTGGGATTTCATTTAAAAATTCAACAGCATTTTTACTGTATGTGCAGAATCCCAGAACAGAGTCACTGCAAATGGTTAAATGATGTGGTGTTATATTGCTAAGTTAAATGTTATGATTTGTTAAATTTGTGTACCTAATAGCATTGTATAGACAATTAATGGTTAACACCTTGGCTCATTCTGTTAGGTTGCCATGAAATGGACCTACGTCTGCCCCCTGGTTAGTCAGTGGAGAGTCTGTTCTCAGCTGTGCTACAGTGAATACCTACTTGTGCAAGCTCCTTAGAGTTATTACCGAACCCAGAGAACCTTTATCTCTGAGACTTAGGCTGGGTTCACACAGGTGTTGCGGGTGCTTTGCGGGAACATGCGTGATTTTTCCCCGCGAGTGCAAAGCGTTTTAATGCGCTTTGCACGCGCGTGATAAAAATCGGCATGTTTGGTACCCAGACCCGAACCCGGACTTCTTCACAGAAGTTCAGGTTTGGGTTAGGTGTTCTGTAGATTTTATTATTTTCTCTTATAACATGGTTATAAGGGAAAACAATAGCATTCTTAATACAGAATGCTTAGTAAAATAGTGATGGAGGGGTTAAAAATAAATAAACTCACCTTAATCCAATTGTTCGCGCAGCCCGGCTTCTCTTCTTTCTTCTTCTTTGAGGAAAAGGACCTGTGGTGACGTCACTGCGGTCATCACATGGTCCGTCACATGATCCATCACCATGGTGATGGATCATGTGACGGACCATGTGATGAGCGCAGTGACATCACCACAGGTCCTTTTCCTCCTGGACAGCAAAGAAGAAGACAGAAGAGAAGCCGGGCTGCGCGAACAAGTGGATGAGGTGAGTTAATTTTATTTTATTTTTTTAACCCCTCCATCCCTATTTTACTAAGCATTCTGTATTAAGAATGCTATTATTTTCCCTTATAACCATGTTATAAGGTAAAATAATAATGATCAGGTCCCCATCCCGATCATCTCCTAGCAACCATGCGTGAAAAACGCACTGCATCCGCACTTGCTTGCGGATGCTTGCGATTTTAACGCAGCCCTATACACTTCTATGGGGCCTGCGTTGCGTGAAAAACGCACAATATAGAGCATGCTGCGATTTTCACGCAACGGACAAGTGATGCGTGAAAATCACCGCTCATGTGCACAGCCCCATAGAAATTAATGGGTCCGGATTCAGTGCGGGTGCAATGTGTTCACCTCACGCATTGCACCCGCGCGGAAATCTCGCCCATGTGAAAGAGGCCTAATACAGCCAAGGAAGCTACTTTATCATCAAAAGTGCTCCAGAGAGAAAGTAATCAGAAGGTCCACAATCCACAAGGCCATGCATTGGAGTCAGTCAGCAAGGTATTGTGCACATTTATGGCTGAGACACTTTGCTGCTGTGAGAGAGAACATTGCTAACACACCCTTTCACAATTAGGCCCCTTGCAGACGAGCGTGTCCGGATTAGGTCCGGATGCGTCCCGGTGCATTGCGGCAAACCAGCGCGAGTAGGTACACAATTGCAGTCAGTTTTGACTGCGATTGCGTTCCGATGTTCAGTTTTTATCGTGCGGGTGCAATGTGTTTTGCTTCCACTTTTATAACCCCAAAAAGGAGAACACCATACCCGGGACAGTGGGCGAAGATACAACACACAGAATGGAAACCATAATCTATATAACACCATCAGCCAAATTACACTAAAATCTATAAGATAAATGATTACTTTACTCATCAAACTTGGCGCCTCCTGCAATATTTAATGCCTTTCCTCACTGCCTCCAAGAGTTTGCTATTGGACATTACAGTGTTATAAGAGGAGAGGACTACAACTCCCAGCATGTCCAGACTCTTATTATACATGAAGACAATACAGGGAGGATGTATGAGAACTATAACTCCCAGCATGTCCAGGCTGTTATTTGTTATCAGAGGACATTACAGGGAGAAGGTATGAGGTGAGGACTAAAACTCCTAGCATTTCCACGCTACTATTATTTGATATGAGGATATTACAGAGAGGAGGTATAAGAGGAGAGAACTATAACACCCAGTATGTCCAGGCTATTATTATGTGATATCGGTGGACATATAAGAGGAGAGGAGTACAACTCCCAGCATGTCCAAACTCTTATTATATATCAGAGGACAATACAGGGAAGGGGTATGAGGAGAGCATGTCCTGACTGTTATGATGTGATATCAGAGGACATTAAAGGGATGAGGCATAAGAGAAGAGAACTACAACTCAGAATTTCTCTGGCTCACAGTGAATCCACCGTGCTCTCCTCATGTCACATGACATCATCACAGGTCCTTAACCCCCACTGCTCCAAGCTGATGAGTTCTACCCCTCCTGCACTGATTATATGGTGGTGACATCATCACAGGTCCTTCACCACCAACTCTCCTCTCCACTGCTGATCTCTGCCCCCACTTGCACTGATCACATGACCATGACATCATCACAGGTCATTTAGCTCTTACAGTGTAGCAGATACAGAGCAGGTAGGGTCAGTGGTTACTGTTGTTGTGTCTGGAGCTCTCTTGTTCTCTCTGTTATCAGCCATTAGCAAAGCCTGGCTGCCAGGCCCTTTGCTGGTGCTTTCCCCATAGAAACTGCTATGGCTGCTGTGGTGGTGGTTTCAACCCTGTTAACAACTTATTGCATGCCTATGGTTCGAGAGACAGAGAAGGAGTACTACAACCTCCATCATTGTTGTCGTCCATACGCTGCTGTTAGGGAGGGATTGCGCTGTGTTTATATGCCTTGGAACTGTGCATTGTTATTGCTGGATGTATTACTACTCCTATTCTGCACTTTAGTAAAGATGGACTATTAATACCCACCATTTGCCAGCATTTGCACATGCCCTCCTACCTTGTACCCAGAGCAACACCTAACATCAAGGGCACCCCAACTACCATCAGGCAGGAGACCCAATACTATAGTGTGCCCCCAGGGAAGAAAGGGGGCGCCATCCAGTCACTGCACGGCCCTAGGGAGCCCATAACGGCTACTCCCATCCTCTGTTAGCTCCTCCGGGGCTGGGGTTGGATATTTTTTTTAAAACACAATATACTGGGTAAGGGCTCATGCACACAACCGTGGTTTTGGACAACATCCGATCCGCATTTTTTGCAGATTCGATGCAGACCCATTCATTTTAAAGCAGTCCGTTCGGGCCCCTCAAAAGAATAGAACAAGTCCTATTCTGGTCCGTTTTGCAGACAAGGATAGGACAGTGAAGGAGTGAAAAAAAAGGCAGGGGCGGATTGGAATGTAAAATTGGCCCTGGAAAGAAATCGAAAGTGGCCCCATGTCGTAGGTAGGTCCAAACTTACAGAAGTTGGGGCAACATAATTAGGCATGGCCAATAGAAGAAGGCAGAGCCAGAAATACCATAGTGCAGAGCAATATACCTGTATCGCTGTCCTGAGCACATTGATACAGTTGAATTTAGGAGGACACCTGCAGCTGCTGGCCAAGTGCGTAAGAGAGAATCAGATCATTATGTACTTGGCTGGCGGCCATGAGGGGGGCTTGGGTGGCCCTCCTAGGGATCGGCCCACCGGGAAATTTCCCTGTAGGGTCTATGGTCAATCCGCCCCTGGCTGCAGGCTCTCAGCCCGTATCCGTGTTTTATGGATACGTGATTTGCAGACCGCAAAAACGGCTACAGTTGTGTACATGAGCCCTAAGGGTTATTTTACATGGGATGATTATCAGGAACGAACATTTGTATGAACTCTTGTTACCGACAATCAACCGATGTAAAGATGCCACCAATCACCCAATGACTAAGCAAACATTTGTTTTTCGGGTGAAAGCATTATTGATGCAGACACCTAGACAGGGTCGGTGCAAGGATTTTTGCCAACACAAGCTAAGCTACATTTTGGCGCCAACCTCGCAGATCACCTGGCCCTGATACTGTCTGGCTTCTCCTCTGTGTGGTCCTGGTATCTTCTCTCTGCTTCAGACAATCGCTGGTTTGAGGACCGTATTTTTCGCCCTATAAGACGCACCGGCCCATAAGACGCACCTAGGTTTTAGAGGAGGATACTAAGAAAAAAATATTTTCCATTACACCTCAGGTCACACTAGCAATCAGACCCCCAATGTTAATCAGACCTCAGATCAGACCCCCAATGCCTGAGATCAGACCCCCATGTCAGCCATTATCCCCTTATGTCAGCCATCAAGCCCCCCACGTCAGCCATCATGCCTCATGTCACATTTCTCCCCCGCCATGTGAGCCATCATGCCTCATGTCACATTTCTCCCCCGCCATGTCAAATCACCCCCCTTTGTCACATTTCTCCCCCTCAATGTCAAATTTTTTCCTCTTTGTGCTGACGGAAAATGCGCTTCATTTATGTTGATGCGTGATTAGCCGCCTCCTCTGGCAGTCCGTGCGCCAGGCATAAAAACGACTCCAGCCCCCCCCCCGTGTCGGCGATCGCCGCAAACTGCAGGTCAATTCAGACCTGCGGTTTGCGGCTTTTACCTGGTGCGGCGGTGGTGCCATCGGGTCCCCATGGGGCTGTGGGGGGGACCCGATGGCATGGAAGGCAGCGCGATGCCTTCCTGAGGCATCTGCACTGCCTTCCGGTGACGAGCCTGTGAGATCCAGCCCACGATGCGGACCCATTCACTTCAATGGATCCGCAAATCCGGAATCGCGGAACGGCCGCACGGAACGGGACCCCTCGGAAGCACTATGGAGTGCTTCCGCGGGGTTACGTCCCGTACTTCCGTTCCGCAAAAAGATAGAACATGTCCTATCTTTTTGCGGAACGGGCGGATCGCGGACCCATTAAAGTGAATGGGTCCGCGATCCGATGCGGCTGACCTACGGCTGGCAATCGTGCATTACGGCCCGCTATTTGCGGGCCGCAGCACGGGCATGGGTCACACACGTCAGTGTGAAAGAGGCCTAAGAGTAATACACACAGTATTACTCATACAGCCAATGCATTCCAATACAGAAGTATTGGAATGCATTGTAAAGGATTAGACCCCCAAAAGTTCAAGTCCCAAAGTGGGACAAAAAATAAAGCGAAAAAAAAAAGTTGAAAAAAAAAAGTTTTCCCCTCAAAAAATTTTAAGTTTCAAGTAAAAATAAACAAAAAGATAATTTCCCCCAAATAAAGTTAAAAAAATTTGTAAAAAAATGGGGGGGGGGGGGGAAGTATACATATTAGGTATCGACGCGTCCGTATCGACCGGCTCTATAAACATATCACATGACCTAACACCTCAAATGAACACCGTAAAAAAAAAAAAATTAAAACTGTGCTAAATAAACAATTTTTTTGTCACCTTACATCACAAAAAAAACAACAGCAAGCGATCAAAAAGGCGTTTGCCCACCAAAATAGTACCAATCTAACCGTCACCTCATCCCGCAAAAAATGAGCGCCTACCTGAGACAATCGCCCAAAAAAAAAAAAAACTATGGCTCAGAATATGGAGACACTAAAACATCATTTTTTTTGTTTTAAAAAAGCTGTTATTGTGTAAAACTTACATAAATATAAAAAAAGTATACATATTTGGTATCGCCGCGTTCGTATCGACCGGCTCTATAAAAATATCACATGACCTAACCCCTCAGATGAACACCATAAAAAATAAAAACTGTGCTAAATAAACCATTTTTTGTCACCTTACATCACAAAAAGTGTAATAGCAAGCGATCAAAAAGTCATATGCACCCCAAAATAGTGCCAATAAAACCGTCATCTCATCCCGCTAAAATCATACCCTACCCAAGGTAAATCGCCCAAAAACTGAAAAAATTATGGCTCTCAGACTATGGAAACACTAAAACATGATTTTTTTTGCTTCAAAAATGAAATCATTGTGTAAAACTTACATAAATAAAAAAAAAAGTATACATATTAGGTATCGCCGCATCCGTGACAACCTGGTCTATAAAAATATCACATGATCTAACCTGTCAGATGAATTTTGTAAATAACAAAAAATAAAAACGGTGCCAAAACAGCTATTTCTTGTTATCTTGCCTCACAAAAAGTGTAATATAGAGCAACCAAAAATCATATGTACCCTAAACTAGTACCAACAAAACTGCCACCCTATCCCGTAGTTTCTAAAATGGGGCCACTGTTTTGGAGTTTCTACTCTAGGGGTGCATCAGGGGGGCTTCAAATGGGACATGGTGTAAAAAAAAACAGTCCAGCAAAATCTGCCTTCCAAAAACCGTATGGCATTCCTTTCCTTCTGCGCCCTGCCGTGTGCCCGTACACCTGTTTACGACCACATATGGGGTGTTTCTGTAAACTACAGAATCAGGGCCATAAATATTGAGTTTGGTTTGGCTGTTAACCCTTGATTTGTAACTGGAAAAAAATTATTAAACTGGAAAATCTGCCAAAAAAGGGAAATTTTTAAATTGTATTTCTATTTTCCATTAATTCTTGTGGAACACCTTAAGGGTTAACAAAGTTTGTAAAATCAGTTTTGAATACCTTGAGGGGTGTAGTTTATAGAATGGGGTTATTTTTGGGTGGTTTCTATTATGTAAGCCTCGCAAAGTGACTTCAGACCTGAACTGGTCCCTAAAAATTGGGTTTTTGAAAATTTCTGAAAAATTTCAAGATTTGCTTCTAAACTTCTAAGCCTTGTAATATCCCCAAAAAATAAAATATCATTCCCAAAATGATCCAAACATGAAGTAGACATATGGGGAATGTAAAGTAATAACTATTTTTGGAGGTATTACTATGTATTATAGAAGTAGAGAAATTGAAACTTGGAAATTTGCAATTTTTTTAATTTTTTGGTAAATTTGGTATTTTTTAATAAATAAAAATGATTTTTTTTTACCTCATTTTACCAGTGTCATGAAGTACAATATGTGACGAAAAAACAATCTCAGAATGGCCTGGATAAGTCAAAGCGTTTTAAAGTTATCAGCACTTAAAGTGAGGGCTCTTTCACACCTGCGTTATTGTCTTCCGGCATAGAGTTCCGTCGTCGGGGCTCTATGCCGGAAGAATCCTGATCAGGATTATCCTAATGCATTCTGAATGGAGAGTAATCCGTTCAGGATGCATCAGGATGTCTTCAGTTCCGGTACGGAACGTTTGTTGGCCGGAGAAAATACCGCAGCATGCTGCGCTTTTTGCTCCGGCCAAAAATCCGGAACACTTGCCGCAAGGCCGGATCCGGAATTAATGCCCATTGGAAGGCATTGATCCGGATCCGGCCTTAAGCTAAACGTCGTTTCGGCGCATTGCCGGAGCCGACATTTAACTTTTTCAGAGTGGTTACCATGGCTGCCGGGACGCTAAAGTCCTGACAGCCATGGTAAGTGTAGCGGGGAGCGGGGGAGCAGTGTACTTACCGTCCGTGCGGCTCCCCGGGCGCTCCAGAGTGACGTCAGGGCGCCCCAAGCGCATGGATCACGTGATCGCATGGATCACGTCATCCATGCGCATGGGGCGCTCTGACGTCATTCTGGAGCGCCCCGGGAGCCGCACGGACTGTAAGTATACTGCTCCCCCGCTCCCCGCTCCTACTATGGCAACCAGGACTTTAATAGCGTCCTGGGTGCCATAGTAACACTGAAAGCATTTGGAAGACGGTTCCGTCTTCAAATGCTTTCAGTACACTTGCGTTTTTCCGGATCCGGAGTGTAATTCCGGCAAGTGGAGTACACGCCGGATCCGGACAACGCAAGTGTGAAAGAGGCCTAACACTGGTCAGATTTGCAAAAAATTGCCAAGTCCAGAAGGTGAAATAGGGCCGAGTCCTTAAGGGGTTAAAGTGGTTGTTCACCCCTGGTGACCTTTTCTACAGACTGTCCAGTATGATTAGACCTATGGTGGTAATCATACTTAGGCCTCCTGCACACGACCGTCTGGCTTTTTCAGTGTTTTGCGGTCCGTTTTTAATGGATCCGTTGTTCCTTTTTTGTTTCCGCTGTGTTTTTGTTTCCGTTTTGTTTTTCCGTATGGCATATACAGTATACAGTAATTACATATAAAAAATTGGGCTGGGCATAAAATTTTCAATAGATGGTTCCGCAAAAACGGAACAGATACGGAAGACATAAGGAGTACATTCCGTATGTGTTCTGTTTTTTTGGGGACCCATTGACTTGAATGGAGCCACGGAACATGATTTGCAATAATAGGACATGTTGTATCTTTGAACGGAACGGAAAAAAACGAAATATGGAAACGGAAGACATACAGAGTACCTTCCGTTTTTTTTTGCAGATCCATTGAAATGAATTGTTCCGTATATGGAACGCAAAAAACGGCCTGTAAACGGGAAAAAAAAAAACTGCCGTGTGCAGGAGGCCTTAGGGTCCATTCACACATCCGTATGTGTTTTGCGGATCCACGGATCCGCAAAGCACGGACACAGGCAATGTGCTTTCCGCATTTTGCGGAACTTAGGCTACTTTCACACTAGCGTTTTCAATTCCACTATTGAGAGCCGTCATAGGATCTCAGTACCGAATAAAAAAGCTTCAGTTTTGTCCCCATTCATTGTCAATGGGGACAAAACTGAACTGAAGGTAACGGAGTGCACCAAAATGCATTCTGTTTCGTTTGGTTGCAAGCAGCGTTTTTTTGTCCGCAATGTGGTGAGGAGCAAGACGGATCCGTCCTGACACACAATGTAAGTCAATGGCACAATAGAAAACTGATCCGTCGCACATTGACTTTCAGTAGTGTTCATGACGGATTCATTATGGCTATATAAGACATGCATGCAGTTGTATTATTGTAACGGAAGCGTTTTTGCAGATCCATGACGGATCTTCAAAAAACACTAGTGTGAAAGTAGCCTTACCTGAGTCCAGCCATTGGTTTTAGGTTACATCACTGCTCATTGGCTCTACAGGTCCTGTGTCTCCCCACATCAGCTTGCTTTTTGATGTGGATCGCGTGACCACTGCAGCCAAATGACTGGCTGCAGTGGTGACATGTCATCCATGCGCCACATGACCCAGTGACCTGATGCATGGGTGACACATCACTGTTTTGACATGGAGAGACCTGGGACTCACAGAGCCAGTGGGGCAGCGATGAGGCCAGAATTCAGCAGTGGGGATCAGGCAAGTATGATTAGCACCACAGGTTCAGGCATGCTGGGGTCTGTAGAAAAGGTATCCAGGAGTGAACAACCCCTTTAATATAGAATGTTGATCAAGGGATCGATCTTATTGTCGGGATCAGAAAGATTTCTTCCAGTCTTTGACCAGCTCCGTACTTGGGCACTCAACATTATGTCCATAAGAGGATGGTATTGGCACTTCTCTGACCTGTCTGGGTGTCAGTTTGGGCTACAAATTGGACTGTGAAGGATTTATGATGTTCTCATTTGAAAGCCCTGTTGACAAACACAACAACAGTGGCTTTATGTGCCGATCCAGGATTAGTGCCCCCCTATTCTGCTACTGTTTGCTCTTTATCCTGGATGTGTCTCTGTACTTTTGTCTGTGCAGCTGTGTTCCCCGCAGGCTATTTTATCCATAACACTATGTCTTCCTAATGACTTTCACAGTCGGAAAAGCTTTAAATAAATAATTAGATGTATAATGTGGACAGATAAGAATATGAAACATATGTTGGGTAGTTTCATATCCATGATTCAGCAGCTCCTTCCCTGCGGCTCTAGATCTTATTACATTTCAACCACACCTTGCTTTTGGTCACAGAAGGGTCGGTGTTGTTTCTAGACATGGAGGCAGAGGGACTGGACACCAGTAACTTAACAATACATACCGGTCCAGATTTACTAATATGAGTGCACCTACACCTTGTCCTAAATTGCACCAAAAGATGACACAAATTGGAACATCTAGTTTTGGTAAAATCTTCTGCAACAACGTGGTGTGGCTTAGAGAGGAAGGGATGTGGCCTAAGATGCAACATTTTGAACCAAAATTGTAAAATTCTGTAGCAAACTAAGTCAGCCAATAGTTGGTATAGAGTTAGCCAAAAATGCCTGAGCCCCTGTGATAAATCTGGTTCAGGTCTAGAAAGCTTATCTAAGTTTACGCCATCTACAGGACTAGTAAGTCTGCTCCATTGTGTCAAAGCGAAAAGTTACTGTAAGACTTTATTCACATGTCTGTGATGAAATCCAGGGATGAACGAATCGACTTTGGATGAAAGATCTGAAATCGATTCGCATAAAAATAGTGAATAGTGTACTCAAAAATAATGTCACCTAATGTCCTATAATAGAAATGCCTCTACAGTGCCTCCCCAATAGCAACTGCCCCCACAAAACAGTTTGCCCCCACATTGCCCCCATGAAGTACTTTCCCCTCACACTGCCCCCACAAAGTAATTTGCCCCCACACTGCCCGCATGAAGTAATTTGCCCCCACACTGCCCCCTTTAAGTAATTTGCCCCCACACTGCCCCCTTTAAGTAATTTGCCCCCACACTGCCCCCTTTAAGTAATTTGCCCCCACATTTCCTCCAATAAGTAATTTGCCCCCACTGTCCCTGCAGTAATATGTCCTCCTCTGCCCCCCAAAGTTGGCACACACAAAAAAACAAAGAAACAAAAAAAACTAAAGACTAATACTTACCTGTGTCTGGATAGGTGAGGCAGGAGCGTGTACATCAAAGCCCTGCCCCCCCCCCCCCCCCCGACACAGGCGCGTGATGACGTCATCACGCATGATGATGTCACCACGCACGCCTGTGCCGGGCTTTTACTACCACATAGACCTCAGGCCTACTAGGCCTGAAGCCAGTGGCGGTGATAGGCAGCGGGGCAGGGAACTATGTGCTCCCGTGCCCCGCGGCAGTATGTGGGCGTTCAGGTCAGCGCTGGGCCCCCCAGCGATGCCGGGCCAGGGGCTGCCGACCCGAATGTCCCTGTTATAAACTGCCATTGTCAGTAATTAATCTGTGAAGATTTCCATGAAGTATCCGTGTTTGATCCTTGTGTCCGTTCTTTGCTCTCCATGTGTCATCCGTGTTCCACAGACACTGCACAGCTGAAAATTAATTTTCAGAGCATCTCCTATAAATGGTCTGTGAAACATGGACCCATAGGCTAAAATGAGCATGATGGACCCGTAAACACAGACAAAAATTGGGTATGCTTCCATGCTAAAACCACAGACCATGCTAAAACACAGATGTGTGAATGCACACATTAAAATGAATAGGTACGTGTGCTGTCCGTGAAGAACATGTGACATGTGAATAAGGTGTGGGCTACATGGCAGCATATGTTGTGTGTAATTTTCTCCTGAGGTGGAGTCTTGTTCATTGCTTAGACAATGAGGGAGATACAAAACTGGTGTAAATGAAAACTGGCTTAGTTACCCATAGCAACCAATCAGATTCCATCTTTCATTTTCCAAAGGAGCACTGAAAAACGAAAGGTGGAATTTAAATTGGTTGCTATGGGCAACTAAGCCAGTTTTCCTTTAAACCAGGTTTGATAAATGTCCCCCACTACCACAAAGCGGACACAGCTTCAGAGCAGCATCTTCTTGACCAGAGTAAAGCTGGATTTGCAAGAGCCGAATATCTGGCCAACTAGCGGTAACAAACGTATCTACGAATGCTCATTCTCGATAATCTGCCCATCTAAAGGTGCCACAGATTACCTGATGAACAAGCAAAACACTTGTTCATCGGGTGAAATGATCTGAGGTGTGGACATCTCAATCATACCTCCAACAAACCAACAAAGAGGGGCAAATGTTTTCCGCACTAGGCCACACGTCTAACTCTGCCCAAAACATAACTATGCACCTAATCCCAACCAGCCCCATTAATGCCCCCACATAGTAGTTATTCCCCCTTCATGCGACCGAACAGTATTTATGCCCACATTGTGCCCCCTCACAGAATTATGCCCATCTATGCCCCCAGTAATATGCCCTGTTATGTGCCCCCTCACAAAATTATGCCCAGCTGTGCCCCCAGTAATATACCCTATGTGCCCTCGGTAATATGCCCTATGTGCCCCCGGTAATATGCTCTGTTATGTGCCCCCAGTAATATGCCAAGTTATGTGCCCCCAGTAATATGCCCAGCTGTGCCCCCAGTAATATGCCCTGTTATGTGCCCTCAGTAATATTCCTAGCTGTGCCCTCAGTAATATGTCCAGGTATGTGCCCCCAGTAATATGCCCAGTTATGTGCCCCCAGTAATATGCACTTAACTAGCAGCGGACTGTCGGGAAGGAGTGCTTCTTTCCTGACATTCGGCCTCTCCTCACCCTGTGTAAATCCACCTTAAGTATGCAGAGAGCGTGGTCTTTCAAGATGCAGCATAAGATAAGGATGTGAAGAGACCCCCTTATGTTGCCCAGTGCAGAGCAATGGACACTGCCCTATTGTCATACTGTATAGGGTACCAAACCAAACAGTATCTTAGGAATGGGGGGGCCAGAGACAAAAAAGAAACAATGGTGCGGTCATGAGAGCGGAGATAGTTAAAGGGGTATTCCAGTTGTAGTAAGTTATCTCCTACCGTATCCACTAGCTGGGGAAATAACTATTCGATTTGCAGGGGTCTGAACACACTGGGACACCCACTGATCGTGAGAAAAGAGACCCTATACCCCATGGGGCCCACTAAAATGAGTACGTTCACTGCTACTCCATTCATCCGCATGCAACCTGCCAGAAATAGTACTCACTTGAGATCAATGGAGTGGCAGTGTGCATGCTCGACCAGCTACTTCATGCATTGTGGAAGGCCTTGTGGGGTACGGTACCCCTGTTCTCGTGATCAGTAGTGGTCAATGCGGAAGGACCACCAGCTATCTAATCGCTATCCCCTATCTGTGGATAGGAGATAATTTGAAATTATCAGAAGGCACATCACCATTTAGCTTTCTTCTGATCCGAAAAATAAAAATAAAAAAACGGATCCGTTATTTTGAGCATCAGTCATGATCAGTTTGTGTTACTTCCGTTAGAGAACAGTTATTTTGGACGGAGGAAAAAAGTCCCATATGCAGTACTTATTCTCCCGTCAAAAATAACTGATCTCTGATGGATATGACACAAACTGATCATAACTGATGCCCTAAAAAAGATGGATCAGTTATTTTTAGTGCAAACTGAGCATAACTCATAACTAAGGGTACTTTCACACTTGCGGCAGAGGATTCCGGCAGGCAGTTACATCGCTGGAACTGCCTGCCGGATCTGGCAATCCGCATGCAAACTGATGGGATTTGTCAGACGTATCCGGATGTGGATCCGTCTGACAAATGCATTGCAATACTGGATCCGTCCGGAAAAACGGAACCGGTATTAATTTATTTTTATTTTTTAAAGGTCTGCTCATGCGCAGACCGGAAAGCCGGATCCGTTTTGCCGAAACACTTAATTCCGGATCCGGCACTAATACACTTCAATGTAAATTAATGCCGGATCCGGCATTCCGGCAAGTGATCAGTATTTTTGGCCGGTGAGAAAACTGCAGCATGCTGCGGTATTTTCTCCATCCAAAAAACGTAAGAGGGACTGAACTGATGCATCCTGAACGGATTGCTCTCCATTCAGAATACATTAGGATAAAACTGATCTGTTTTTTTCCGGTATTGAGCCCCTAGGACGGAACTCAATACCGGAAAACTTTAACGCAAGTGTGAAAGTACCTTAAGGCTACTTTTACACTAGCGTTAATATTTTCTAGTATTGAGATCCATCATAGGGGCTCAATACCAGAAAAAAAGACTTGCGTTTTGTCCCTATTCATTGTCAATGGGGACAAAACGTAACTGAACAGAACGGAATGCTCCAAAATGCATTCTGTTCCATTCTCATACCGGAGAGCAAACCTCAGCATGCTTCGGTTTGCTTTCCGTCCTGGGATGCGGAGCAAGACGGATCAGTTCTGACCCACAATGCAAGTCAATGGGGACGGATCCGTTTTCTCTGACACAATAGAAAACGGATCCGTCCCTCATTGACTTTCAATGGAGTTCATGACGGATCCGTCTTGGCTATGTTAAAGATAATACAACCGGATCCATTTATAACGGATGCAGATGGTTGTATTATCAGTAACAGAAGCGTTTTTACTGAACCCTGAGGAATCCAGCAAAAACGCTAGTGTGAAAGTAGCCTAAGGCACACAAACGTATTTTCTTTCCGCGTCCGTTCCGTTTTTTTTGCGGACTGTATGCGGAACCATTCATTTCAATGGGTCTGCAAAAAAACGGAAGTTACTCCGTGTGAATTCCATTTCTGTATGTCCGTATTTCTGTGCCGCAAAAAAATAGAACATGTCCTATTATTGTCCGCATTATGGACAAGGAAAGTACTGTTCCATTAGGCCTCTTTCACACAGGCGACTTTTCCACACGGGTGCAATGCGTGAGGTGAATGCATTGCACCCGCACTGAATCCGGACCCATTTATTTCTATGGGGCTGTGCACATGAGCGGTGATTTTCACGCATCACTTGTGCGTTGCGTGAAAATCGCATCATGCTCTATTTTGTGCGTTTTTCACGCAACGCAGGCCCTATAGAAGTGAATGGGGCTGCGTGAAAATCGCAAGCATCCGAAAGCAAGTGCGGATGCGGTGCGATTTTCACGCATGTTTTCTAGGAGATGATCGGGATGGGGACCCGATCATTATTATTTTCCCTTATAACATGGTTATAAGGGAAAATATTTGCATTCTTAATACAGAATGCTTAGTAAAATAGGGCTGGAGGGGTTAAAAAAAATAAAATTATAATAATATAACTCACCTTAATCCACCTGTTCGCGCAGCCCGACTTCTCTTCTTTCTTCTTCTTTGCTATGCAGAAGGAAAAGGAAAAGGACCTGTGGTGATGTCACTGCGCTCATCACATGGTCCGTCACATGATCCATCACCATGGTGATAGACCATGTGATGAGCACAGTGACGTCACCAAAGGTAGTAAGAAGAAAGAAGAGAAGCCGGGCTGCGCGAACAGGTGGATTAAGGTGAGTTATATTATTATAATTTTATTTTTTTTAACCCCTCCAGCCCTATTTTACTAAGCATTCTGTATTAAGAATGCAAATATTTTCCCTTATGAAAATAATACAATCTACAGAACACCGATCCCAAACCCGAACTTCTGTGAAGAAGTTCGGGTTTGGGTACCAAACATGCCGATTTTTCTCACACGCGTGCAAAACGCATTAAAATGTTTTGCACTCGCGGGGAAAAATTGCGCATTTTCTCGCGACGCACCCGCATCTTTTCCGGCCCAAATCCATGACGCCCCTGTGAAAGAGGCTTTATTGGCCAGCTGTTCGGTTCCGCAAAATACGGAATGCACCTGGACATCATCTGTATTTTTTCCGGATCCGTTTTTTGCGGACCGCAAAATACATATGGTCGTATGCATAAGCCCTAAGACTACTTTCACACTAGTGTTTTTGCTGGATCCGGCAACCATCTGCATCCGTTATGAATGGATCCGATTGAATTATCTTTAATATAGCCGAGACGGATCAGTCATGAACTCCATTGAAAGTCAATGGGCGACAGATTCGTTTTCTATTGTGTCAGATTGTGTCAAAGCTAAATGGATCCGTCCCCATTGACTTGCATTGTGGGTCATGACAGATCTGTCTTGCTCTGCATCCCATGACAGAAAGAAAACCGCAGCATGCTATGAAAATACCTCAGGATAGGTCTTCAATATCAGATCAACGGAAGTCCGACTCCCGACACCCCTGCCATTCACCTTTTTAAAGAGAAAGCACCGCTTGCACAAGCTCTGCCTTCTCTTCATTGTTTACCAGCAGCGAGCAGTGTAATTACATCTCAGCCGTCCCATTCAATTCAATGGGACGGCTCCCTCCTGTTCAAGTAAATACTACAGAGCTGTCCCGTTGAAGTGAATAGGGACGCCGTACCATACCTGTAATTACACCTGCAGCGCTGCTCTCTCTTCAAACAGCTGATCGGCAGGGGTACCGGGAGTCACACACCCACTGATCTGATATTGTTGACCTATCCTGAGGATAGGTCATCAATATTTTTTTAAAAAAAAGCCTTTAAAGGGGTTGTCTCACGTCAGACATTGGTAACATATCACTAGGGATATGCCATCATTGTCAGATAGCTGTGGGTCCCACCTATGAAACAGAACGGAGCCCCCGAAGTGAAGAAAAGCCCACCACGCAAGTGCAGCCACCATCCATTCAATTCTATGGGAGTTCCAAAAAATAGCCAAGCGCTTGCTTGGCTATTTCCGGCAGTCAGAAAAATAACTGAAATAAAGTAGCCATGGGAGGAAATGCTCAAAAAACCCCAAACACTGTGGCGTGTTTATAACCAGGGGAGCAATTCCTCCGCATGTGATCCGTTGCTAACGGCAATCCCCAGCAAAAATGCATACAATGGAGGATGTCGGCAGCGGACCACATGTACCACAATGGCGTCCTACACAAGATGGGAAAATGTGTGGATGCAAATATAAAAATACATAAATCACTGCGAAAGGTGCACCACAATGATATGCAACTGACAACACTGGTTAATCCCTCAAACTGATGTTAAGAACTGAGACTTTATCCAATGTATTCCAGTCAGGAACACATCGGAGCCCTTTTGCGCCACCGTCAAGGTATCTCAGTGTAGCATGGGTTCCTACCACTAAGCTACCTACGGAGTGTGAACAACAGTCTGAGAGGTGCTAAGATACAACTTAGGCTACTTACACACCTGCGTTCGGGTGTCCGCTCGTGAGCTCCGTTTGAAGGCTCTCACAAGCGGCCCCGAACGCATCCGTCTGGCCCTAATGCATTCTCAGTGGAGGCGGATCCACTGAGAATGCATCCGCCTGCCAGTGCTCAGCCTCCGCTCCGCTCAGTGAGCGGACACCTGAACGCTGCTTGGCCGTGCGGAGGCAAGCGGATCCGTCCAGACTTACAATGTAAGTCAATGGGGACGGATCCATTTGAAGATGACACAATATGGCTCAATTTTCAAACGGATCCGTCCCCCATTGACTTTCAATGTAAAGTCTGGACGGATCCGTCTGAACTACTTTTACACTTAGTTTTTCTTTCAAACTATAATGCAGACGGATCCGTTCTGAACGGATGAAAACGTCTGCATTATAGGAGCGGACCCGCTCCGAACGCTAGTGTGAAAGTAGCCTAACAACCAAGCTCCCGCCTACCTCCATAGTGAGATCACTCAGGCAGTGGGAGAGATGATAAGGCTGTAAGCCCCACCTATAACAGGTCATGTGACACAGGCTACCAGGTGCAACAGAATGCTACCAGCAGTACGCAATGGCACATTCTAACCATATCGAGAAAAATATCTGAAATAAAGTGGCCATGGGAGGAAATGCTCAAAAACCCCAAACACTGTGGCGTGTTTATAACCAGGGGAGCAATTCCTCTGCATGCGATCCGTTGCGGCAGTCCCATAACGGTGAATCGAGAGGTGGATGCGCATGCACAGTGCGCTCGCCATTCACTTCTGTGGGACTTCCGAAAAATAGCCGAGTGCGCTTGTTCACCTATTTTTATAATTCCCATAGAAGTGAATGGAGCACTCCATGCATGCAGGACCACCTCTCCATTCACTGTTCCGGGACTGCTGGGAATAGCCAAGCCACTCCCTTAGAAGTGAATGGAAAGCACGTGGTGCATGCGTGGTGCGCTCTCCTTCACTTTAGGGTTCCCGTTCTAGAGATAGTTGCTGGGACCCGCACCTGTCTGACATTGATGGCATATCCTAGCCATATGCCACCAATGTCTGAGATGAGACAAAGCCCTAGTGATATTTAAAAGACACTGCGTACAATGCATATGGTTTGTGGTATTGTTTTTCAAAATGCAGAATGGAGGTACCCCGGACATTAAGGAGGGGTACACATGGCAATACTTGCATTGCCTTTAATGCGGAGTTTGTCACTGGGCTAGGGGGGTTTTCTGCCCAGTGATTGTAAGGTTATTTTTAGCTCGGGTTTTGGAGGGAAAACTTTTCTCGCTTTCGGTCAGGGTCACTGGGTAGAAGTTTTATTCTGCCCAGTGATGCCCTTGGTCAATTGTACGGCCTATGGTGTCCCAGGGTTCCGCGTAAGGTCTAATTGGTGGAGGGGCTTAGTAAGCGGGCTATAATTGTCCGAGCTCCATGGGCCGGTTCGCTTATTGCCTGCATCTGCCCGTGGAGCCAGATCTTTTGTTCCCCCTCCTTTCCACCCCTATTTGTTTGATCTGGCCATTGGCTTTGTGAAGGGTGGTTTAACCCCTTCAGGACTGGGCTCATTTTTACCTTAAGGACCAGGCCATTTTTTGCAACTTTATGTGTGAATAACTTTAAAACGTTTTTACTTATGCAGGCCATTCTGAGATTGTTTTTTCGTCACATATTGTACTTCATGACACTGGTAAAATGGAGTAAAAAAAATTCATTTTTATTTATAAAAAAATACCAAATTTACCCAAAATTCAGAAAAATTAGCAAATTTCCAAGTTTCAATTTCTCTACTTCTATAATACATAGTAATACCTCCAAACATAGTTATTACTTTGCATTCCCTATATGTCTACTTCATGTTAGGATCATTTTGGGAATGATATTTTATTTTTTGGGGATGTTACAAGGCTTAGAAGTTTAGAAGCAAATCTTGAAATTTTTCAGACATTTTCAAAAACCCACTTTTTAAGGACCAGTTCAGGTCTGAAGTCACTTTGTGAGGCTTACATAATAGAGACCACCCAAAAATGATCCCATTCTAGAAACTACACCCCTCAAGGTATTCAAAACTGATTTTACAAATGTCATTAACCCTTTAGGTATTCCACAAGAGTTTATGGCAAATGGAGATAAAATTTCAGAATTTAGATTTTTTGGCAAATTTTTCATTTTAATCCATTTTTTCCAGTAACAAAGCAAGGGTTAACAGCCAAACAAAACTCAATATTTATTGCCCTGATTCTGTAGTTTGCAGAAACACCCCATATGTGGCCATAAACTACTGTACGGGCACACGGTAGGGCGTAGAGGGAAAGGAGCGCCGTGTGGTTTTTGGAAGGCAGATTTTGCTGGACTGTTTTTTTTGACACCATGTCCCGTTTGAAGCCCGCCTGATGCACCCCTAGAGTAGAAACTCCATAAAAGTGACCCCATATAAGAAACTACACCCCTCAAGGTATTCAAAACAGATTTTACAAACTTTGTTAACCCTTTAGGTGTTCCACAAGAGTTATTGGCAAATGGAGATGAAATTTAAGAATTTAAATTTTTGGGCAAATTTTCCATTTTAATCCATTTTTTCCAGTAACAAAGCAAGGGTTAACAGCCAAACAAAACTCATTATTTATTGCCCTGATTCTGTAGTTTACAGAAACACCCCATATGTGGCCGTAAACTACTGTACGGGCACACAGTAGGGCGTAGAGGGAAAGAAGCGCCGTGTCGTTTCTGGAAGGTAGATTTTGCTGGACTGGTTTATTTACACCATGTCCCATTTGAAGCCCCCCTGATGCACCCCTAGAGTAGAAACTCCATAAAAGTGACCCCATTTTGGAAGCTACGGGATATGGTCTCAGTTTTGTTGGGACTATTTTTAGGGTACATATGATTTTTGGTTTCTCTATATTACATTTTTGTGAGGCAAGGGTACCAAAAATAGAAATTGTGAAATTTCATCTCCATTTGCCATAAACTGTTGAGGAACACCTAAAGGGTTAATAAAGTTTGTAAAATAAGTTTTGAATACCTTGAGGGGTGTAGTTTCTTAGATGGGGTCACTTTTATGGAGGTTTTACTCTAGGGGTGCATCAGGGGTTCTTCAAATGGGACATGGTGCAAAAAAAAAAAAGGCCATCAAAATCTGCCTTCCAGAAACCATACGGCGTTTGTTTCTTTCCTTCTGCGCCCTGCTGTTTGGTCATACAGCAGTTTACGACTAAATATGGGGTGTTTCTGTAAACTTCAGAATCAGGGTAATAAATATTAAGTTTTGTTTGGCTGTTAACTCTTGCTTTGTTACTGGAAAAAACGGATTAAAATGGAAAATTTGCCAAAGAATAGATGTTTTGGCACCATTTTTATTTTATTTTTTGGACTGTGTTCATCCGAGGGGTTAGGTCATGGGGTATTTTTATAGAGCAGATTCTTACGGATACGGCGATACCTAATATGTCTACTTTTTTAATTTTATTTAGGTTTTACACTATATTATAAACAAAAAGAAAACATTTTAGTATCTCCATAGTCTGTTTTTTTTTATAGCCGATTATTTTAGGTAGGGGCTCATTTTTTGCAGGATGAGAGGACGGTTTTATTGGCACTATTTTGGGGGGCATATGACTTTTTGATTGCTTGCTATTACACTTTTTGTGATGTAAGGTGACAAAAAAAATACCTTTTTTAGCACCGTTTTTATTTTATTTTTTTGACCATGTTCATCTGAGGGGTTAGGTCATGGGGTATTTTTATAGAACAGATTCTTACGGATGCGGCGATACCTAATATGTCTTTTTTTTTTATGTATTTAGGTTTTACACTATATTATCCTTTTATAAACAAAAAAAAAACATTTTTGTGTCTCCATAGTCTAAGAGTCTGTTTTTTTAAAGTTTTTAGCCGATTATCTTAGGTAGGGGCTCATACCGGCACGTCATGTGTCCTTAAGCACTGGGACATCATGACGTACCGGTATCTCATGTGTCCCCAACAGGTTAAGGACAGTCATCTTATGATGGGATGGACTCAGATGTATAGTTATGGTTTAAAGGGTTTCTACCATCAGATTTTGCCATATGTAGCTGACTGACACTAGTGATGTGCTAGTGTCAGCAGTACATAACAGTCTTCTTTGTTCACTTCTGTCTGCGGCCGTTCACCTAAAAAAGTACTTTTATCCATATGCTAATGAGCCTCTAGGTGCTATGTGGGTGTCGATTCAGCACCTAGAGGCTCCGTCTACTGACCATTTTCGCCGCCCATGTAGTTCTTCTAGCCCGCCCCGCTCCTCTTGATTGACGTCCGATTTGCCTGCATCTGTCTAAATCCCGCGCCTGCGCTTCTGTATTTGGCGCAGGCGCAGCGATTGAACGCCGCGCTCCCGGCTTTCTCACTGTAACGTAGTCGGCGCAGGCGACTATATGCTATCTATTGCCATGTGTGTATTTTTTTGCCGGCTTTCCCATAGGTTCTCTATCGAAGTTGAAAAATGTCACAAAAACATCTCAAATGCTTTAACGTTATGGTGAACTTTTTGCTGAAATGCAGAAAAATGGTGTGTGTGTGAAGGAGCCTAACTCCAGATCACCCGGCTGAATGGAAAAGTGTGAGCGCAGACTTCTTGGCTTCCCTTCCCTAGCTGATGAAGATAAAGGCAGACACAGGTTATAGGAGCGAGGTAACTCCCAAGACCCCTGAGATGTCCAGCACATGTAAAGTCTGGGAGAGTTCCCCTGGTTACCAGGAATGTAAAACCACTAGATGCAAATATCTGGAGAGATTCTTCTATTTTGGCATTTTTTTGTAGTCTCCTGAGAGCCGCCTGGAAGCAGCAGGCCAGGGTGGGAGTGAGCAGGCTGAAACCTAATCCTGCCTCCTGGAATCTGGGAGTTGCTAGAGGCTGGGCCTTCAATTGTTCTAGGGAGACCCTGCCTCCAGCCCTGTGGAAGGGGGGAGGTGTGCAGACAGGAGGGAGAAGGGAACAAGGAGTGAGTGGCTGGAGGTAGTTTGGGAGAGGAAGGAAGCCCAGCATGTAAGAGGAGCAGAGCAGGCACTGACCACCAGGAACATCTACTCCAGCTGAGGAACCACGGCTGGTGCCCTCATGTCCTGATGGACGCTCGTCTGACCCAGTAGAAGACCCGCCTGCTAGTATCACAAGGTAACGGTGAAACAATACCCTACATTCATTCTGTTACTTCAAGTTTCGTATGTAACCCTTCCACTGCCAGCCTGCGGTTTAGAGGCACCACCTGCCTGCCCATGTGACCGCACAACGGCTGTCCTTATAGTGTGAACTGTCCCGAAGTCTAACAGCTGAGCAGTCCTTGCCTAGATGGAACTTGCTGCTAGAGTCGCTCGCGGTCGTTTTACTATCTTCCACTTTGGGATCATTCCATTGGTGAACCTGACTTCAGGTGCACGGAGTCAGTGAGCTGCATGTGTGAACACTGACCATGAGGGGCCACAGCATATCGTACATCCACCCACAGCATATCGTACATCCACCCACAGCATATCGTACATCCACCCACAGCATATCGTACATCCACCCACAGCATATCGTACATCCACCCACAGCATATCGTACATCCACCCACAGCATATCGTACATCCACCCACAGCATATCGTACATCCACCCACTGAGGCAATGCTGGACTTTTAGTAGACGATCAAGTGTCCATGTGGAACCTCTGGTCTGCACTGTGTGTTTTCTGCTTTGCAGTCCGACTCCTTATACATTCAATGTAGTGCTTTGAGTAACATAGATTTTTGGGGTCTTTGCTCTGATAAGCCTGACTGGCACTGTGGGGATGTCTCATGTACAAGTGCCAATCCCCTGTTAGATCCAGTGGTGTGGCACCAGGCACGGGCGAGCCCTCCCTTCACCCTCAAGCCTCATGGGCCAGGACCGGACTCTCTCTGGGAGCCTTTCAGCATATAATATAGAAACCAAAGAGTTAGGCAGATCCGGCAATCCAGACGCAAACTGATGGCATTTGTCAGACGGATCCGTCTCTCTGGTGTCATCCGTTCTGATTTTTTATTTTTTTTTTGCATTTTTAAAGGACCGGAAAGCCGGATCCATTTAGCCAGAACACTTAATGCCGTATCTGACACTAATACACTTCAATGTAAATTAATGCTGGGTCCGTCATTTCGGCAAGTGATCCCAATTTTTTGCCGGAGAGAAAACGGCAGCATGCTGCGGTATTTTCTCCGTACAGTGACTGAACTGAAGACATCCTGATGCATCCTGAACGAATTGCTCTCCATTCAGAATGCATTAGGATAAAACTGATCAGTTCTTTTCCGGTATTGAGCTCCTGTGACGGAACTTGATACCGTAAACAAAAACGCTAGTGTGAAAGTACCTTAAGTAAATGGACTGACTGTCAGATTAATAAAGGTGGTGCGGATAGGAATATAGTTCGTGCTTTGTTTCCTCTGTGGCTCTGAGCACACCTGCTAGCCTGCTTTCTTCGGCCATTGCCTACACGGGCAGGTTTGGGCCTCAGGCACACAGCTGTGGCCGTATTGGAGCAGGTTTTGTGCATCCGCTTCTACACTTGCGGGTAGCAGCGCATGAACAGTTGTTGCTTTGGAAAGCGGAAGCAGAGCCTCTGTGCTGCTACTCGGTGCAGAAAAAAAGTTAGGTGCAAAGATGCGCCAAATTTCAGAAACAGCGTGGGCCTAAAGCAAAACTAACTCCAAATATTGCCCTTGTGATAACTTCCTTCCTAAGTGTCCATGACCATCTTAAAATGCAACACTGTTGTTCTGTTTTTGTATATCAAACAGGACAGCACCTGTTCATATATACTTATAGGATAGGGTATATGTACATCATAGGAGGAATCTCTTATATGAGCGTAAGCTTCTAACAACATGTGACACTCATCCGCTGGACCAGGGTCACTCTTGTATTACATGGGTAGCTATTCTGCTGACTGGCCACCGTGCAATATTTAGTTTGCCCCTAAAGAGGTTGTCTCACCTCAGACATTGGTGACCTATCGCTAGCAGGGGTGTAACTACCATAGCGGCAGACAAGGCGACTAATGGGGGGCCCAGTTGTAGTTGGGATTATCTCCTCTTCTACTGGAGGTGAAAATGTGGTCAGGACTCTACCCTCTAAATCAGGGGTGCACAACCTTTTCTGGTTGGGGGCCACATGTTCAGCCTGAACCAATTCCAAGGGCCAAAAATAAAACTTAAAATGGTATTATCAACTGAAATACAGTATTTTCGGCATATTGAACATACAGTATATACCATTAATGTCTATTTACACTTCTAGTACTCCCATCTAATGGGAGAATACATGAAAGATACATATGAGCATTTACAAGACATAGACATACATGTCTTTTTTACCAGATGGTTGAGGACCACATGTGGCCCGGGCCGCAGGTTGTGCACCCCTGCTCTAAATGAACGATTTTTTTTAGCAAATGAGGCAGTGGAAAAATGGCCCAAGGGTCATTGAAAAGGGGTTAGGCAGAAACCCTTCTGTCTTGTGTGGGGGGGGGGCCTGGTTTGATCCTTGCTATGGGGCCCTTATTTCTCTATGTACGCCACTGATAGGACCCTTTCTAAACCCCAGAAGCGAATGGAGAACAGCTGTGAATACGCGGCTGCCCTCCATTCATTTCTATAGGTAGTCTGAAAATAGCCGAGCACGCTGCTAGACTCTTTTTAGTACGCCCATAGAAATGATTGGAGGACGGCCACGCATGTGCTGTCCGCTGTCCTTCAGTTTGCAGGTTCTGTTTTAGAGATTGGTGGAATATCCTAGCGATATGCTACCAATTCTTGAGATGACACAACCCCTTTAACATGATGTCAGCAGCCAACAGATGTTCACACTAGGAAATAATTGGGAATGATGATTCTTAAACTAGGCCAAAATGGCCGATTTCGGGCATCTATCCTTTGAAAAACTAGCTCAAACGACCGCGATGGCCAGTGACAGACTCTTTCTGCCAAAAATGTATTTGGTTGCACTGGAAAATTTCAGAGGCCCCTGGTTGGCCCATTTAGTCTGGCTTGTTCCTGGTGGGATCATTTGTGTGAATGACCCCATGGATGACTGACCTCAGTGTGGCTGATCATTGTCTCAAGTGTTTAGCCAGCTTTAGAAACGATCAGTCCCAATCATCGATGCACATAAAAGGACGGTAAGGCTCCATTCACACGTCCGCAAAATGGGTCCGCATCCTTTCCGCAATTTTGCGGAAAGTGTGCGGACCCATTCATTCTCTATGGGGACGGAATGGATGCGGACAGCACACAGTGTGCTGTCTGCAGCCGCAATTGCGGAGCGCGCCCCCGATTTTGGGTACGCAGCTCCGCAAAAAGATAGAGCATGTCCTATTCTTGTCCGCAGCTTGCGGACAAGAATAGGCATTTCAATGGGGGTGACGGGCTGGTGTGTTGCGGACCCGCAATTTGCGGGTCCGCAACACATCACGGACGTGTGAATAGAGCCTATCACTTTTATGACTGGGGCGAATCTTATTTAGGAGATCTCATGACGTTCAAGCTAGAAGTCTTGCCTCATCATAGGTCAACATGTAATCCTTAAAGGTGGAACCTGTTTCAGAACCATATTAAATGCTGCTCTAGTTTAGCGGTAAGGCATTTGGTGGTACATGCGCTCCATAACTGAGCAACAAATGACTCTGCCGTGTCTGGTTTGAGCTTTTATTGTCAATTTCCCTGTGATACTTTTAATCTCCAGCTGGAAATGATTTAGCATTGTTTTTATGACCCCTCCAACGATAACGTATTATAACAGAGCGTGCATTATGATTCAGCCCGTGTCATCACTAAATCACAGTAGGTGTGCTAACAGACATGCCCCACGGCAAACAAGAGGAGTGTTCTCCAACAAGAGGCGCGATTTAGTCTGTAGAGCAGTATATTTTATATACAAGAGGGGAACTGTTGTACGGTAAACATCTAGTAGTCTGGCGCCTGATAATCCAACATTACTGCTGGCCATGCATTCTTCTGAACATCCAAACTGGTGAATCTGGATCACTCACTGGCAAGTGACACAATGAGGTATATTATTTTATTTTTAGAAGAGCTAAAAATCTTGAAGGCAATCTCAGCTCAAGTATGTGTATCCTAAGTTGCCCTGTTGTCAGACCATTAGAACTTTCTTCTTACTGTAGGTTTCTTGATACTACTGTAGGAATCCTGTATGTCTGCCTCCAACCAAAGGGGAAGCCTTTCCCAAAGTTTGTGTGGTGGCCCTGTGTACAGTTCCTCACAAATCCTTTTACGATGTATCCTAAGAACACAATAGTGAAGTCTCAGTTTATTCCATTATTACTTCAGTGTTATTGTATTTGCTGAGAAGGAGCTGAATTGTCGGGCAATTGGTATAGCAGGAAGCAGGTGACAATGTTGTTTCGTAGTCCTGTGTGAACAGCGCTGTCACCTTCCAGTCTGCAGTAATGTCTGCGGCAGCTCCAGCATGTTGTAAATTAAAGTTTTGACTGAGACCATTTGGAGAGATTTAATAAGCTAAAAGTGACAATTCTGGATTCATGCTTTGCATCCCCTTTATTATGTGTTTTAGACCCTTTTTGCTCATCTCGCAATATTTTGGTGCAAATACCAATAGGTGGTGTAACGTCAAAGCCCTATTAGGCTACTTTCACACTAGCGTTCGGAGCGGATCCGTCTGATGTTTCATCAGACGGATCCGCTCCGATAATGCAGACGTTCGCATCCGTTCAGAACGGATGCGTCTGCATTAAAACTTAGAAAATTTTCTAAGTGTGAAAGTTGTCTGAGCGGATCCGTTCAGACTTTACATTGAAAGTCAATGGGGAACGGATCCGCTTGAAGATTGAGCCATATTGTGTCATCTTCAAGCGGATCCGTCCCCATTGACTTCCATTATAAGTCTGGACGGATCCGCTCGCCTCCGCACGGCCAGGCGGACACCCGAATGCTGCAAGCAGCGTTCAGGTGTCCGCTCACTGAGCGGAGCGGAGGCTGAGCGCTGGCAGGCGGATGCATTCTCAGTGGATCCGCCTCCATTGAGAATGCATTGGGGCCAGACGGATGCGTTCGGGGCCGCTCGTGAGCCCCTTCAAACGGAGCGCACGAGCGGACACCCGAACGCTAGTGTGAAAGTAGCCTTACACTGAGCAATTTTTGGGCAATCTGTAGAAATGTTCTTAGGGACACTGGTTCCCAATGATTGTCCCATATAATTGTGCCACCGATGAGCCAATAAATGAGCCACCACTTGTTTGTTTACTGGCCAAAAGATGCCCGATTATCGGCAGCACATCTCGCTGTGTAATTGAGAACGTGCTGCCGGTAATCAATAGAAATGAATGGGGGCGAAGTGTTTGTGGTAGCCTGCGTAAAAGGCCGATGACAAGCCCCGATCGTCAGATTTAACATCGATCAACACTAGTATTGGCCAAACATTGGGGAGTGTAATACAGCTGTCGGGCAAGTTTCTACAGATGCACCAAAATGATTCACCCAGAGCCACTAAGGGTGCTTTTAGGGTAGGTTCACAAAGAGATTTTTTTTTCCGAGGAGGTTTTGTGGCAGATTTTCCTTCAGGTTTTTTAGCCAAATCCAGAAGTAGATTCGAAAGGAAATCTAAGGGGCAAACTTATACTTCTCCTTCTACTTCCGGCATTGGTAGTAGGCAAACAAAACGTGTTTGCCTACTACTCTTACATATGGCAGATTTTGTTGCTTAAAATTTCTACGGCTGAAATTCCGTTCCGTTGAATGGGTCTTGCAGAAAGTCACGTGCTTGCCGCCAAAACAATCCCATTTAAATGAATGGAAATGATTTTCAATCGCAGAATTTTTCAGCAACAAGATCTGCCGCGTGTGAAGACACCCTATTGACGCTGCAGTATTTTCGATGCTCTAGTGCTGGAGATCCATGCAGTACCGCTACCTGAGCATGAAAATGACCCTTTTCATGTAAATTATGTCTAGTAATTGTTGTCACCAACCTTCCTAATGATAATTGCCTGGTATAAAATCATATAACGATCATGGGTATCGCAAAGTATTTATTGTTTGTAAAAATTGTCTGTACATGATCACTTATTGAATTCTGTATATTGTCATCCACTCGCTTGCCCTTATATACAGTGCTAATAATTCAGTTGACTATGGGAATGAAATGCTTACTGGTAAGTGCGTTATATAGCCATATACATTACTTTACCATTAGCCAAGCCGGCCAGCTAGCTAAGGCTACTTTCACACTAGCGTTCGGGGCTCCGCTTGTGAGTTCCGTTTGAAGGGGCTCACAAGCGGCCCCGAACGGATCCGTCCAGCCCTAATGCATTCTGAGTGGATGCGGATCCGCTCAGAATGCATCAGTCTGGCTCCGTTTGTCCTCCGCTCCGCTCAGCAGGCGGACACCTGAACGCAGCTTGCAGCGTTCGGGTGTCCGCCTGGCCGTGCGGAGGCAAACGGATCCGTCCAGACTTACAATGTAAGTCAATGGGGACGGATCCGTTTGAAGTTGACACAGTATGGCTCAATTTTCAAACGGATCCGTCTCCCATTGACTTTCAATGTAAAGTCAAAACGGATCCGTTTGCATTATCATGAACAAAAAAAAAAAAAAGGGGTTTGGGTGGGACCAGTGTCCAAATGAACAGGTAGTAAGTTGCCAACTTTTGATTGTTGTGACCCAAGAATGTGTTGATGTAACTTTCCGCTATGCTAAGTCTATGTATGTGGGCAGAAGCTGACTTGTTTTGAAAGGTCTGTGGAAATGACCACTTGGTTTTTATGTAGTGAGCTCCATTGTTTAGAAGGTCAAGACACAACAAAACAACAGTAGGGGGCTTCCAGCAGACCATGATATCCATGAGCCCTCCTGTGAGCGCCCCCGGAAGGCTTTGTGCTGTCTTAAATCTGTTTGGATTTCTAGATTTCCTATCTATGCTGATTTCTGTTTGTATAGGAGGCAAATAATAAAAAAAAAGCTACTAACCCAGCCCTGACTGAAAACAATACAGTGACGGGGAGTTGTATGGAATGTGTGTATCTTATAACACGCTGGATAGTTATTAACCATCTGCAAAGTGACCAGTCTAGTCTGCCGTCTAGCTCTAAACCGCCGCTAGTTTACTGCTGGGAGATGTAGTACTCAATAACTGGTGATTCGATCCCACACAGGTTGTTGACTACTGTTGTAAACTGCACGACTGCCAAGGTTTGGTTTATATTGATCCTCAGTACCTATATTTGATAATTCCTTTTTTAATTTTAGTTTTCCCCATGTTTTGGAGGCCGGTTAGTAGCTTAGCTATAGACCAGGGATGTCCAACCTGTGACCCTCCAGCTGTTGCAAAACTACAACTCCCAGTATGCCAGGACATCCTACAGCTATTAGGTCATGCTGGGAGTTGTAGTTTTGCAACAGCTGGAGGGTCACAGGTTGAGCATCCCTGCTATAGACGGTGAAGATGTAGCAATCGTATCCAGGCCCTGGTGTCTGGGGAAACCCATATTACCCTCTGTCACCTAATACCACACCAGTATTCTAAATGGCATGTGTGGTCTTTTAAAAAATTGGAGCAACGTTCTAGGTTGTCTGCTTTTCCCACATTGATGACCTATGCTCAGATCTTTGGGGGGTCCAACTTCCAGCACCCCACCGATCAGCGCTGTATTCTCTTCACTGTTTATCTGCTCCCATCGAATTTGCAGCGGCAAGCAGTGTAATTACAGCTCCTCCATTACTTTCACTTGAATGGGAAAGAGCAAAGGTAACTGCACTCCGTCCCCTTGAAGTGAATGGGATGGAGGAGCTGTAATTACACTGGTCGCCACTGTCGATGGGAGCAGGTAAACGGTGAAGAAAATGTAGTGCTACCTCTTCCAACAGCTGATCAACGGGGAGTCGGGCCCCAACCAATCTGATATTGATGACCTATCATGAGGATAGGTTATCAATATCGGGAAAACCCCTTTAAAACAGTTGTTCACCTTTTAATTAAGTGATGGCCTAGCCTCCGCAATGCAGCCACAGCTGGGCAATGGCTGTGTGCATGAGGCCTAAAGTTGCCCATCACCTTCAATTCTTTCTGACTCCCCAATACTCATGAACACGCAGACGGGTCCAACATGCATGTGCTCTCAACAAGGAAAGCCAAACACTTGAGAACATAAGGATCAGGCAATGAGGACACTGTGGTGTCCTGGTATTCCAGCGGATAACTGGAAGCAGCGGGCACTACTGCCAACCACGTCTACATCGGATTATAAGTATTTCTCCTCGTATTGCTGTGGTTGTGAAAGCACGCACTAATATATTATTAGTGATGGTTTTCTATTAAAATAAGATTATACGCTGCCCGCCAACGTGTTTCCCCAGGTCCCTGATCTCTTGAGGGATAATATATTAGTACCTGCTTATAGAACCACAGTAATAGCGGGAGGAATACTGATAAGCCGATGTAGAACTGGTTGGCGGTAGTGCACACCGCTTCCAGTTACATGCTGGTACAGCTCTTCGTGTAGTAGTAGCAGGGATAGATGGTAAGCTTTAACACATAAAGGTTTTAAGTGATTTAATAAAGGTTCTCTTTATATCGGTGACGCCCATTGTAGAACAGTGGTAATAGGGGAGGTCATGTCAATGGCTATTTGTTAAATGTGGAATAATCCAATACCCAACACTTATCAGGGTGAGTGGTTTAGGCAGTGAACCCTGATGGGGCACAGTCAGACTATCTTCTGCAGATAAGATTGTTAGCCAATCCTACCAAAATCTATAGGTTTAGGGCTCTTTCACACCTGCGTTATTGTCTTCCGGCATAGAGTTCCGTCGTCGGGGCTCTATGCCGGAAGAATCCTGATCAGGATTATCCTAATGCATTCTGAATGGAGAGAAATCCGTTCAGGATGCATCAGGATGTCTTCAGTTCCGGAACGGAACGTTTTTTGGCCGGAGAAAATACCGCAGCATGCTGCGCTTTTTGCCAAAAATCCGGAACACTTGCCGCAAGGCCGGATCCGGAATTAATGCCCATTGAAAGGCATTGATCCGGATCCGGCCTTAAGCTAAACGTCGTTTCGGCGCATTGCCGCATCCGACATTTAGCTTTTTCAGAGTGGTTACCATGGCTGCCGGGACGCTAAAGTCCTGGCAGCCATGGTAAAGTGTAGCGGGGAGCGGGGGAGCAGTGTACTTACCGTCCGTGCGGCTCCCCGGGCGCTCCAGAGTTACGTCAGGGCGCCCCAAGCTCATGGATCATGTGATCACATGGATCACGTCATCCATGCGCATGGGGCGCTCTGACGTCATTCTGGAGCGCCCGGGGAGCCGCACGGACGGTAAGTATACCGCTCCCCCGCTCCCCATTACTACTATGGCAACCAGGACTTTAATAGCGTCCTGGGTGCCATAGTAACACTGAACGCATTTGGAAGACGGTTCCGTCTTCAAATGCTTTCAGTACACTTGCGTTTTTCCGGATCCGGAGTGTAATTCCGGCAAGTGGAGTACACGCCGGATCCGGACAACGCAAGTGTGAAAGAGGCCTTACCCATTTAATGTACCATATGTGGCTTCAGCTTTATACAAAGGACAAAAAAAAAAAAATCTAATTAGCTGAGAGAGGTTTATAAAACCCATTATAAAGATGGTGATCCTATAGACCAGTGTGCCTCCAGCTGTTGCAAAACTACCACTCCCAGCATGCCCGGACAGCCTTTGGCTGACATGGAGGAAATGTTGGCAATACAAGTACAATGTAAATGAGAGATGGCAAATTTCCATGCAGCAGCTAAACTGGGACTAGGTTTAAGGCGGATTTACACAGCCCAATACTCGGGCAGATTATCGGGCACCAACGCTCCTGCGAACCATTATTCCCGACAATCTGCCCGTCTAAATGTGCTGCCTATCACCCGTTGAACGAGCAAAACCCTCGTTCATTGGGTGACCCTGTTGTTCGTGCAGGCACATAAATTATTGTTTCTGGTGCCCATAAACAGTGCAGCTGAATGGTGATGAGCGGTCGCAATAGCCATCCCTCGTCCTCATACTCTGAAGGAGGTGGCTGCATGTAAATGTCTACTTCATTCAACGAGCAGCCAACTGTTGGGAAGGAACGTTTCTTTAGGGTCAAATTCTGGTGCAAAATTAAGAGATAAAAACAATTAGTGAAGATGGCTGAGGCCAGACTCCTGCTATTAGATTACAATGTACATCTCTACA